>NC_133649.1:171895863-172495863 GCF_009905375.1 Apium graveolens
TGATTTGGATGTTGAAATCTTGTTTATAGTTAATGAAACTTAAGTATAGCTAGTAGTTCATGTGTGGGGTTGTATAAATTGGAAAATCTTGAGGTTTGGGGACTGATGTAGTAAGGTTTGGATGAGGGTTGGTTGTATTGTTGGTTGTGAGTTGAATGGTGGTTGTTTGGAGTGGTTTAAAACTTGGTAATCACGTAAACATAGTCGTCATAATGCCCAATTTCATACAACTGCTTGTTCTTAGTGTTCGGGACAGAGAGCTAAATATTGAATCTGTGACTTTGCCATTTTTAGTTAGATTATGTCGTAAGCTTCGTTTTGATATGTGGTTCGCTTGAATCCGATGTACGGTTTAGGAGAAACGACCGTTTTAAGTAACGGCGTTTCGCGAACGAACCATTGCCCCTCGCCTTACTTTGAAACCTTGGTTAAGGCCCTTAAATGACTAATTGGATTATGAAACAATTATGTAAAGTGGACTAGACAGTTGGTAGGGTATTCGCGAAAGCGTCGCCTTAAAATTCGTAACGGTTAATTTATTAAAAATGGTGGAGCCGAGGGTACTCGAACGACTTATGTGATTTGTTAAGCGTAGAAATGACCATAAGCAAACGTTAGGGTTCAATTGGTTAAAGTCTAGTTTCTTAAGCGACCGTGTTTTAATTCCGGCTTATGTTATTGTTCATAGGTTACCGGACCCACTCTAAGCTTAAGTCTACCCCGGAGCACTCAGGCAAGTTTTCTACCCGTTATACTGTTGTTGTGATGTAAATATATGTATATGCATTATCTTGTGATAAGTGCATGATTGTTATTAGAAAATTTTACGATATATTGGAGCATGATGATATGGTATATATGCATGTCTATTTCGTAATCTTGATATCTAATTGTTGATTCAAATTCTTATAAGTTGCATAATACCTATGCTAGAGATAAGCAGTAGTTGCGTATACCCTTAGTATAGGGGACCCAAAGGTGAACATTTTCTAAACCGGGAGTCGATGTTCCCGAGTATAATATATATATATTTATTTATATATATAGATATAGTTTTCAAAACTATTAATCGAATAAGGTTTATTCGATAACTTTATTTTATTTAATGAATATTATTTTGAATATTCATTCGAGGACTTATGACTCCGCTTATTTTATTAAATGAATATTATTTTGAATATTCATTCGAGGACTTATGACTCCGCTTCTTTTATTAAATAATATTCTTTATTTTATTAAAGAATAATGTTTCGATAATCAAACTTATTTTCGATTATTCAAATAAAGATCGTACTTTCGTATAAGTATATCTTTGGTTATTTATTATTCATTTCAAGTATAAGTTTTAAAACTTCTACTTCAATTATTTTTATAAGGATTATCCTTGTGGGAATATTATTTAAATAATAATATTCAGATATTTTCTAATATATCGGGACTGATTTATTTTATTAAATCAGCATTACTCCAAACATTCTTAAAAATGTTTTCGAGTCTTCAAAATGATTTTAAAAGTTAGAGCGGATCCCAAAACTCGTTTTCAAATTTAAGATCTTCCTTTCGAAGGGGATTTAAATACTCGCTCAAAAATCTGAGGGATTCGGCTCCGTGATGTATTCTTATATTCGCAAAAAGGTTGTTGTTTTGATAAAAGAGTTTTTGATTACTTACCCAACACTCGGAAAGTAAAATTCTTGGAATAAGTTAATCCATTAACAGGCATCGCCTGGGAAATATCGGTGAGTTTTTCTTTCCATCTAGATGCGACTTCTTGGTGGAGTCGTATCAACAAGTTCCTACTTGGGGAAAGGGGAGACGAGCTTTACGTTTCAGAGTCATGGATTTTATCTGAACTAAGAGTGACGTAAGTGGTTGAGTGGCGCCGGCCCAGCCTTATTATATTGGCCCAAATGGCCTGGAAGTTCCGCTAAGATGGTCTATTCCTTAGGAGTCCAGTGTTCGGTTGACAAGTAAATCCGACAGGTTCTCCTCTACATGTAGAAAATGGTGGGGTTGTACTACTGCGACTGATCGCGCGGCAAACTCCCCGTAATGAGTTCATCATCTAGTTTGGATATTTCTGCAACACTACCCGGAGCATTCGATCGAAAGGCTACGGATGGGTGATTGCTGAGGTATTGACAGGGTCAAACAGTTATAATGATGTTTCCCTCAAATGAAGTATCTCGTAACTTCGTTTCTTTTAAACAACATTTCAAGGATTGAATCTATTCAAGTCTTATCTTGTAGTCTCATCTATGTGATGAACTTTCGAAACTGTTTATACCTTGAACGATGGTGGTTCAAGTAGTATTCGGAAAAGATATAAGTATATTGGAGTATCTTGTAACTTCATCTTTTCAACTTATATCCAGTTAATGATTATCTTATGAATGACAAAGATTTTCAGAAAAACGTTGAGACAAGGTTAGATATATGAGATCACCTTGCAACGATATTTTTATACAGTTATAAACTGGAACTCTGTGTATATTATACATGTCAGAGGATTTCAAAGATTGTGAAAAGTATATATGTATATATATACTGAATATTTTGCGACTTGGTCGCGTTAAGATGTCAACTTGGTTCATTTCTTCTTGACCAAGACTTTCATGAGTACTATGAGAATGCTCATATATTGTTAATCATTATACATATTATTTCGGTGAGCTTGTTGCTCACCCTTGCTTTCTTCTTTCATCACACAACATCAGATAGACAAGATGAACAGGACCAAGCTCCCAATTCGCGAGTGGATAGGAAACATTCCGCAGTTTCCTATAGGCGTTGATGTCGCTGTAGCTGAGGTAGGAACTACCAATAGGCTAGGCTTTCAACTTTTGATGTACCAGACTTATGTATCTTTATGAATTGTAATAATGGCAAAGAAATGTAAATTTATTCAGAAACCCTTTTAAGGTGTAATGGCATATAATTGTGGAATAAAATGACTCATTTTATTTTTGGATATTCATCTCTGAGACTATAACTTGTGATGTGTATGTTTATTGTGGGGTCACAGTACAGAGTAGTTGATTGTTTATTAAGATTGGGTGTTATTAAGGGAAATGGAACTCGTGACAACCCGGATCCCCGACCCTGGATTTGGGGGTGTTACAAAAATGGTATCAGAGCTAAGCATTATAAACCTCAGAGATGATATGACGTTAAAATAATAAGTTCACTAAGATAATAAGAACTCTTGCCAAGTTCATAGTCGGACTACCTAACGTAGTACTGACAGTTAAAACCCTTATGGGAACCCTTATAAATATCGTGATAGAAGCGTAGTTCGTTATCGTATATGGTAGCGGGACTATGAACCCTGAGGTTGAGGAACAACAACGCGATGATGTTTTATTACTTATTGGAGATCAGATTATGGATCCGATAGAGCATCCTAACACGGGACCGGATGATGTTTATATTGAGGATGTAGCGGTTGAGGATGTTGTCCTAGAAGGGATTATCGCTGAGAAGGATCCCGTGAAGGATCCTGACAAGAATGAATAAAGGACCACTGAGGAATTAATGACCATGGTTAGGGCGACTACCAGAGGTAGGATTGGCTGGTCACTACAGGAGGTTCGTTCAAGTTCGTAAAGATAGTATCCCCTTTAACGCGGCTTACTCATAAGACTGAGAAGTTCAAATGGACAGAGAAATGCGAGAACAGCTTTCAAGAACTGAAGCAAAGGTTGGTGACGGCTCATATGTTGGCGTTGCCGGATGGAAAAGGAGATTTTGTGATTTGTAGTGACACTTCGCATAAGGAATTAGGGTGCTTCTTATACAGCACAACAAGGTAATCACGTACGCGTCAAGACAATTAAAGGAATATAAAATTCGATATCCCCACCCATGAGCTTGGGTTCGTGGCAATAGTTTTGCCCTAAAGATTGGAGGCACTACTTGTATGGAGAGAAGTGCAAGATTTACACAAGCCATAAGTGCTTTAGTGCATTTTCACGCCAAAAGAGCTCAACATGCACCAGAGGAGGTGGTTAGATCTAATCAAGGATTACGATTATGAGATTCTTTATCATCCAGGGAAAGCCAAAATGGTGGCTAATGCCCTTAGTATAAAGGAGAGACTCAAGATGAAAATGTCTTTGGGAGAGTTGATAAGAGATTTTGAGAAAATGGAAATAGAAGTGAAGGTAACTGGAGCCGGTACCGAAAAGCTGTTTGAGATTGCAATACAGCCCGAATTATTGGAAAAGAACATATTGTGCCATAAAAAGTGATGAATGAAGGGAGAGAGCCAACAAATAGATAAGAGATTAATACCGAGAAAGATGATAAGGGAATAATGAGGTATTCCTACAGAATTTGGGTTCCAAATGTTCAAGAGCTTAAAGATGAGATCTTAGATGAAAGCTAGTTTGAGGAATAAGATTTAGAGCAAACCCTGAACGTGATAGTCAGGGAGGTCGCCATCAAGATAGAAGGAACCCATAACATAATGAAGTGGAAAATGAGGATTTAAAACATGTAGGATGACCCCGATTATGGGGAGGAGGAGGGAACGTTCAGACTAAGGAAACAGAAGTCGAGTAAGGAAAGGAGACCCGAGACGGTACTCCTATATGACAATTTATGGACCTTTCTAGACAGAACTTAGACTATTATCCCCAACCACCACCCTGAGGAAACAATGCGGTGAGAAATTCTTTCAGGACCTTTAAGTCGCTAAGCTCTCAAAGTTCCAAGGAACAAGCTGACCCAGTCGAGGCAAGAGCCTGGCTAAAGGAAATACAGGAATCATTTGAGATTCTAAATGATTGACGAATCATAAACGACTATTTTTGTCAGTTACCCTCCTAAGAGAGAGGCCACCCTCTGGTGAAAGGCCAAGGAAGGCACGGAGCAAGAAATTATAATAAACTGATTTAAGTTCAGTCAATTGTTTTCAGGAAAGTACTTTCCAAGGTTATGGAGATAGTGTAAAAGCTTTAGAGCCAGAACAAAGGCAGACGAGTATGATGAATTATGAATCTAAGTTGTAAAAGTTGTCAAGATTCGTTCTGAGGACACGAATCCAGAATGACGGGATGTTTGAAATCAATGCTTATGTTAGTGTTGGTTCGTGAAATAATGATAAGAGAAAGGAAAATAAAAAGAAACTGAAGTGGAAAGGAATATAAAGGCAATAGAGTTTGAAAAATGATAAGGGAGTTGGGCATGAGGAAACCTTAAAGACTCGTAGCAATAGAAATAGAAAAGTATGTAATCGTCAGGATGATGGTGATTTACCATGAGTTAAAATTGATGGTTGAAGGCATAAGCGATACATATATTGTACCCCCTTTAAGTTGGGAGAATTCGAGGAAACCTTGAGATAGTTCGAAGGATAAACACTGAGACACAGATAGACTGAGGAGACAAGAAAGTAAGAAATTAGGAAAATTGGATGAAGGAAGTGACCTTCAAGAATGTGAAGTGTAAGACCGGGGGCATGATACCCAGAAAGGGAGACACCGGGTATGAAAGATATCCCAACATTGAGATGACTGTTGAGATAAACAACAAAAGTAAATAAGGATTTATTAAGAAGAAGTTCACGTTGAACACGACCAATATCTTCCAGGACATCCCTGTTGTCATTACCAAACTAGGAAAGAAAAGTAGGTAACCATTGTTATCTTTTGAAGGCCATATGTGTTGACCTCAGTTTGAATAAGGATGCTATTGTGAAATTGGTATAGACTATCTGGGTGGGAATGATTGAATAAGATAATCTATCAAGGATATAAGACTTGATTTATCCATGGAAGGATGCAAGTACCTTTTAAAAGGTGGAATTAAGGATATAACTTCGATAACTTGAGATGAACCCTAGGGGAATGCATAAAGGTTGGCATTTTACCCTTAATAGGGACAGTATGCGTTTTGATAGTATGGAATGAAGGATTAAGGCAACAACAATCTTTAAAGATCAGTGGAGAAAGTTTTCAGAACTCTATAGACAATGATTCTAGTATTAGTAGATGGTATCTTGATATGCCCTGTAATATCCGGGATATATCGTGTAATTATTTTTGATATTAAATAATTATTATGTGTGTTCAGTATTTATTCTATGAGTTAATTGTTAAGTGTTATCTGTACTTGGATATTCAAAAATAATATTAATTGAGTATTTTAATTTTTATCTGTCCAAGATAAAATATAAATAATTGTCATATCTTCCTAATTATTTTTATGTTGATTTAAGGATTTATAAGAATAATATGAAATTTCTAAAATCTTTTTTCGGGTAATTAAAATCTATTTTATAAAAACCGGAACCAACCGATGTCACCCGTTGTTACATTTTTGGAACCCGAAACTCTTCCGAGAACTTCTTCCTAACCTAATTGTAATATTCCGAGCATATTCCATGTTTCGACTTTTTCGATCCGGCGTACGGTTTGTTCTGCGCGGGTCCCGGCAATATTTTCGATACAGTATTCGTTTCGGTAAATCAATAAAAACCCGTATTTTCGATAAACGGGAGCTTTTTATTAAACTATCTCAACTATCACTTCGTAGTACGCGTAACCAGGCGCTGAGACCAAGACCGCAGTACAAATTGTACTGATTTGGATAATTATCCCGAAAACCGATACCGTTTGGATCAGTTTTTACAAATAAATGTACCATTTTATATCCGGAATGATCCAACGGGATACTAATTTTCCGTAAATATAAATAGCCTTTTACCGTATTTTATTTCGTATCAAAACTATTTGCAGACAGATAAATATATAATTTTACAGAGAAAAATCATATATTCATAAACTGTTCCAAGAATCAAATCAACTTTTGAAGATGTTATTGATCTTTGTTTGAAAAGCTCGAGTACTGGATTTGAAGGTCTTGAAAAGCTCTATCAGAATCTGTAATCCATATACCTGCAGAATCAAAGGTTTAATTTCTGAAAATTTATTTATTTTCGAATTTATTTTATTAAAAATATGAATTTTTGTTCGGATGATTGTTTGTATGATTTGATGATTGCATGTTGTAGAGCTTGTTTTCCTGATAATTTTCATACATCATACGTCTGATTTGGAGTTCAATAACATGCTCAAAAGTGGGTTTAATTTTCGAATTTCAAAATTAGGGTTTATAACCCGTATGAATGTTTTCAATTGAAATTTGGGGGGTTTTGATTCAGGGGTTATTAGCTGTTAATTTATAGTGGGTTGTGTTCCTTATGAAATTTGCAATCGATTGATATATAGCTCGTTAACAGAGGGTGCTTGAATCGAAGGGAGTTGTGTTTTAAAGATTTACGATGTTCGCCGGAAACCGGCGATGTTCTTGGCCAATTTCTGGCCAGAACAGGGATGATTAGAATATTTTGATTGCATGAACAAGTTCCTGGTGTTGTGTAGTGTTGATCTGGAGGTGTTGATGGGGTGAGGACGCCGGGATCGTCTTCTCCGGCCACCCCCGATTTTCCGGCGACTGGAACTGCAAAATTGCAGTTTAGTCCCTGTAGTTTTGAAGATGGTGAAGTTTAGTCCCTGTAGTTTGCAAAGTTTTCAAAAATAGGATTCCTGTTTATAAAATGTTTAAAAATCATATTTCCTATTTATTTTTATTATAAAAAATCATTTTTAATTTCTGAAAATTCTAAAAAAATTAGTATTTTAATTCCGAAAATTATTTTTAATTCAAAAATAAATCTGAATTAATTAGTTAATTAATTTCAGTTAATTTTTAATTGATTAATTGGTCAATTAATATGAAAATTAATTGATTAATTGATTTAATTAATTATTAATTGATTCTAATTAATTATTTAATTAGATTTAATTATTTAAAAATGATTTTAAAATTCCGAAAAATAGGTTCGAGCTTTAAAATATTATTCTAAATTATTATCAAGGCTCGATAATTATTCTAAAATTATTTCGGAGCCAGAATTGGCCAACCGAACCCTGTTTATTAACCCGAAATTGATCCAACGACCCGTTTTAATTCCGAAAAATGTTTAAATACCCGAAAGCCTATTTATAACCCGAAACTTCTTCATAAATGATTTGTCATTGATTATGTGATGTATTATGTGTTAAATGTGACTTGTTGATTGACTATTGGTCTATACATTCGGTTTTACTTGATTATTGCATAACTTTCAATCCGTTAATCGGATTTGGGTAAAACGAAGGGTAGATAAAAGTATATGTTAAATAGAATCCTATGAGTTAATGATTGATAGATGCTTATAATATGTGAGCAGAAGAGGCAAGACATAGGAAAGGGAAACAGGTAGTTGAGGAGTAAGACGATTGTGATTGGAAGCGAGTGCTGTGTAGTAAGCTAACACCAGGCAAGTGTTCTGAACTTTCTCGAGATATTGTAGTACTTGATAGTCTTGTTGATATTGCAAGTGCTTTGAAGCATTGAAACCCAACCCTGATTCCAGTTATTGTTCTTGAGCCATAAACCTTATTCTTTCTAGACCATTGATTGTTGTGTACCCAAACACGAATCTCAAGCATACGATACTACTCCACGATTACATGCAAACAAAATCCCAAACACTGAACTGAATTACTTGTATACTCAACCATTGTATCCTATGCGTTGAAAGCCCAAAACTTTGGAAACTCTGAAATGTTGATTCCTTTGTTATCCAATTCTTTCATTACCCGACATCCAAGCCTTGAAAGTACTTTGTTGATCCACACAAGGGTTGAAACCCTTTCATTGTTAAACACTCACTGTTGTTAATGATTCTGATTATTGTTTAATATTGTTTAATTTTGTTATTATGTTAGAATTGGATTGTTTTTATAAAATTATGGACCAGATTCGTGGTCAGACCATATAATGGTTAAGTTAGGCCAATGTGTGCCTTGGATCCAGTAGTTAGAGCAATGTTGTGTGCTTTGCTCGGGGTTAGTGCGTGACTGATCAGCAGCCTAACCTTGGTTTTTAAATTAAAAGTATAATATCCAATTCTAAATCATAATCCATTGTTCACTTGATAACATAACCACATTCACTTGATGATCAGTATTCTCAGTTTTGTCATTGTGACTTTCTGAGCTAGTTAGCTCATTTGTGCGATGTTGTTTATACTCTTTCCAGTTAAAAAGGAACCAGTTGGTAGCAAAGATCCCCAGTCCAGTGCGAGAGCTAGGGATTAAGGCTGTTAAAGCTGAGCTAGTAGGCTTCTTTTGGAATAATGTAAATTTGTAAAAGTTTGTAATATTTTTAATATTCAGTTTGAGTTTGGAATAGTTGGGATTTGAACGGTTTGTAATATATTAGTGTGTTTGGCTTGTGTGCATACTTTAACCTGTTGCGATCCGTGGTAGTTGGTAAGTAGGGTCACTGTATATATATTATTATTATCTTTATTATTGTTATAAGCAGGTTGTAATCAGTGCGTGTGGGGACCACAAACTTCTGACCCGGGTTTGGAGGGCGTCACAAGTTTGGTATCAGAGCTACAGGTTATAAGTCACTGACACAAGCCTAGGTTGACGGGAATGGGTAGAGGGTTAGGATTAGAAGTAAGGAATAGAAAGATAGAATGTCGAGAGGTTGAGTGCTTCGGTATATCAGGTATTAGTGTAATTCGCGTCGTGGTTCGAGATTCTTATATTGTGATATGATTTCAGATAGCAGCGATGGCCGACTCTTTTATTCCCGTATCAGCTGATCACTCAGAGCCTTCAGTTGGAGTGCCGTCTTCGGATCCACGTCCTGTTGTTCCACCAGTGTTGGCTATATTACCTCCACCTGTGTTGCAGCCCGTACCATTGCAGGCTATTCCACCTCCAGGAGTGAGGCCACCTATCAGAGGACCCCCACCAGCTGATTTAGATTCCACTGGGCATTCAGTTACGAGTGCCCCATTCCAGTCTATATTGCCCCCAGTTCCTTATTACCGGTATGAGGCTCTTCTATTGGAGCGTGATTCCTTGTTGGCTCAGATTAGAGAGCTACAGCATATCATCAGGACTACAGATGTTGATCGTGGTGTGAGGGAGCTTCGAGAGGAGATTCATGTGACACGGAGGGTTCTTGAGGCTAGGCTACATGGAGCTACACTACCTGGCAGAGGCCCTAATGCACTGATGGGCTGGGCTACTGAGGTGATGGAGGACTTTGAGAGGCTGGCAGGACCAGAGTTTCCTTGGAGCTGAGTTAGAGATTCAGAGATGGAGATTCTGAGCAGTGTTGTTATAGTTATGTAGTATGTACAGTAGTGTGTAGTGTGTATGAGTAGACTTTTGAGTTGTATTTATAGACTAGCTATGCTGACTAGTGAGTAGGTTGTTGTACCCTTTTTGCTTTTACTTCCGAAGCATTTTTACGCTTGTACTACCTAAAACTTTTGATCTATATATATCAGTACCTTTTTCCTTTCCAGCACTGTTATTTACTTTATTACACCTGTTTTACCTTACCTTATTTATTGCACACGTTATACCCCTGTGATACCATGTACCCTATTTTCCATAACTGTTTATATTCTGTAAAGAAGCATGCAATTTATTTAGTTACAACTATTTTCAAAAAAAAATATTTCTGTTTTGCAAAACTCTTCTTTTATGCAAAAGATTGATTCAAAAGCTAAATAAGTTGATTGATTCTTTACAGAAAATGTCTCCCAGAAGAAATACCCGCACCAACACCCATAATGAAGAAACCAACAACAATAACAACCAAGATGATACAAACCCGAATGTGAACCCAGGACCCATGGACCCAGCAATAGCCCAGATTCTTCAAATCTTGGCCCAACAAATAGTTCACCTGGCACAACAACAACAAAGACAGACCAACCCCCAGGTAACTTTTAAAACTTTTCAGGCAGTAAACCCACCAGAATTCAAGGGTTCCTTAGAGCCAATTGAAGTAAATGTTTGGTTAAAGGAAATAGAGAAGGCGTTTATCTTAGTGAAAGTAAAGGAATAACAGAAGGTTGAGTTTGCAAGTTACTATCTGAAGAATGAGGCCACCTATTGGTGGGAGATGGTGAAGATATTGGAAGGTACAGATGTTATTACTTGGGAAAGGTTTAAGGAATTGTTTTTAGAAAAGTATTTTCCTCAGTTTGTTCAAGATCAAATGGAGTTGAAGTTTTTAGAGTTAAAGCAAGGGAACATGTCGGTAACAGATTATGAGGGTAAGTTTGAGGAATTGTCAAGGTATGTACCGTCGTATGTGGATACTGACAGGAAAAAAGCTAAAAGATTTCAGCAAGGTTTGAAACCATGGATCAGAGGGAAGGTAGCCATTTTTGAATTGGATACCTATGCAGGAGTAGTACAGAAGGCTATGATCGCAGAGACAGAGAGTGAGATGTTCTAGAAGGAAAAGGAAAGCAAGAAAAGGAAAGTTGAGGGAAGTGAGGGTCAGCCACAAACAGGGAAGTTTCCAAATTTTAAGAAGGGTAAGTTTCAGCCAGGGAGAAATTTTAATTTTAGGAGACAGAATGCAGGAGACGGAGGCCAGAGCAACCGTCCAGTTAATACAAATCAGTCAAGTCAGTTGAGACTAACTTTTTCCGGATTGTCAAGTATGCGGGAAGAAGCATGGAGGAGTTTGTAATAATTTGAATGTGGTATGTTTCAAATGCAATCAGAAAGGGCACTATTCGAGGGAGTGCCAAAATCAGCCAACAAGAGAGCCAGAAAATAAGGATCAGCCTATCCGGAATCCAGCAGTGAAGGTTCCAGCCATTTGATTTACATGCTTTAAATGTGGGAAGCCAGGACATATGGCCAGGGATTGCAAGACACCAGCGCCAGTCAGTAATGCATTGAGGATTATGGGATCTACCCCAACAGTGAATGAGACTCCAAGGGCTAGAGTTTTTGATATGTCGGTGAAGGATGTGATCCAAGATATGGATGTCGTGGCAGGTACGCTTAATTTGAATTCTTTATGTGCCAAAGTGTTAATAGATTCGGGAGCAACTCGATCGTTTGTTTCACAAGATTTTGTTAGTAAGTTAAATTGTCCAGTTGAGTGTTTAAATGAAATAATGACTGTGGAATTAGCAAATCAAGAACGTGTAACTGTTAATCAAGTTTGTGGGAATTGTGAGATTGAGATCTCTGGTAGTAAATTTTGTGTAGATTTGATACCATTTAAGTTAGGAGAATTTGATGTTATATTAGGGATGGATTGGTTATCTAAGCATGATGCTCAGATAGATTGTCGAAATAAGAAAGTAATGGTGAAAATGCCAGACGAAAGAATAGTAACGTTCAAAGGTCAGAAACAAGTAAAGAAGTTCTTAACGATGATTCAAGCCAAGAAGTTACTACGACAAGGATGTGAGCATTTCATGGCATATGTGATCGACAGAAGTCAGGAGCCAGCAAAACTTGAAAATATTCCAGTTGTAAATGAATTTCCAGATGTATTTCCCGATGAATTACCAGGACTTCCTCCAGATAAAGAAATTGAATTTGCGATCGACTTAGCACCTGGAACAGAACCAGTATCCAAGGCCCCGTATAGAATGGCGCCCATCGAAATGAAAGAATTAGCGAAGCAATTGCAAGAGCTGTTAGAGAAAGGAGTAATCAAACCCAGTGTGTCCCCGTGGGGAGCCCCGGTATTATTTGTTAAGAAGAAAGATGGAAGCATGAGACTATGTATCGATTACAGGGAGCTCAACAAGCTTACAATCAAGAATAAGTATCCGTTACCCAGAATCGATGATCTGTTAGACCAGTTGAAGGGAGCCAAGTATTTCTCCAAGATCGATTTAAGATCGGGATATCATCAACTGAAGATCAAGCCAGAAGATATACCAAAGACAGCTTTTCGAACAAGGTATGGACATTATGAATTTCTAGTAATGTCTTTTGGATTGACCAACGCCCCGGCAGCAATTATGGACCTGATTAACAGAATTTTCAAGGAATACTTGGACAAGTTCATTATTGTGTTTATAGACGATATTTTAATCTATTCAAAGACAGAAGAGGATCATGCGGAACATTTAAGGACAGCTTTGGAAATTTTAAGGAAAAAGAAGTTATATGCTAAATTCTCGAAGTGTGAGTTTTGGCTACAGGAAGTTCAATTCCTAGGACACATAATCAGTAATGAAGGGATCAAAGTGGACCCGGCAAAGATCGAGGCAATTACGAATTGGGAGAGACCGAGAACACCCACTGAGGTACTATTCATAAAGTATTCGACCTGGTTTAACAACAGCTACCCAATATTCAGGGGATCCTTTCCCCGAACCCATACGTGTTTCTGCGGGTCTTACTGTAACCGGTTTGTCTGGAAATATACGTACCCATATTTTTCCACCACGGCGTGCATTTCGTGTCATTGCTCGTCGACCTGCTTCTATTTGTCTAGACGTGATCCAAGCAGGTTCAAGTGCCTGAAGAGCGTATTTACCGAAAGAAATATGATTATGGTTCATTTACGTTAACATCTAATTGAATTCAAGAAGGGTTCTTGCGAATTTCAAAATAGAAATAAAATAGAATATGTTGTTTGTATATAAAAAAACTTTATATGAACCAATGAGAACCATGTGAAAAACATTGGTGAGAATCCAATGCCCCGAAAACCTAAGGGTTCCTCCGCAAGGTTCATCCACGGAGGGTGAGTCAGGGCCTAAGATCAGGCCGAAAGGCGTAGTCGATGGACAACAAGAAGTTTCTTGGGATTGGCGGGATATTATCGACGATTCGTTCAAAATTTCTCAAGGATTGTAACACCATTGACAAAGCTTACACGAAAGAATGAAAAGTTTATATGGAACGACAAGTGCGAAGAAAGTTTTCAGGAGTTGAAGCGGAGATTAATCACGGCACCTGTTTTGTCACTTCCAGACGATCAAGGGAATTTCGTAATTTATAGCGATGCTTCTCACAAAGGACTAGGATGTGTTTTAATGCAGCATGAAAAGGTGATTACGTATGCGTCAAGGCAATTGAAACCACATGAACAAAAGTATCCTACTCATGATTTAGAACTAGCAGCCATAGTGTTTGCTTTGAAGATTTGGAGACATTATTTGTATGGAGAAAAGTGTGAGATTTTCACGGATCACAAAAGCTTAAAGTACATATTCACACAAAAGGAACTTAATATGAGGCAAAGGAGATGGTTAGAGTTGATCAAGGAATATGATTGTTCGATTAATTATCATCCCGGTAAGGCGAACGTGGTGGCAGACGCGTTAAGTCAGAAGGAAAGGTTAAATGTGTTGTCCGTACCTGAAGAGATATATAAGGAATTTCAGAAATTGGAATTGGAAATTAGAGTTTGCAAGCCCGAGGAAGTAAAAGTGTACAGTATGATTTTCCAACCGGAATTATTAGAGAAAATAAAGAAATGTCAGGAAGATGTAATGGATCAAGATATAAATCGTTTGGTAGGGGAAGAGTTAGGCACGCGGAAAGATGACCAAGGTATTCTGAGGTTTTCATCTAGAATTTGGATTCCACTGGTGACGGAGTTAAAGAATGAAATTTTACAAGAAGCACATAGTTCAAGATATTCCATCCATCCAGGGAGTACCAAAATGTACAGAGATTTAAAGAAGAATTATTGGTGGTCAGACATGAAGAGGGAAATTGCGGAATGGATTAGCAAATATTATACCTGTCAGAGAGTTAAAGCAGAGCATTAGAGACCAAGTGGGTTGTTACAGCCATTGGAGATTCCAGAGTGGAAGTGGGAACATATTACCATGGATTTCATAGTTGGATTACCAAGGACAAGGGCTAATCATGATGCCATTTGGGTTATAGTGGGATAGACTTACCAAGTCAGCTCATTTTCTGCCTATAAACGAAAGATTTTCACTCGACAAATTAGTCCATATGTACCTGAAGGAAATCGTAGTTCGTCATGGAGTTCCTGTGTCTATTGTATCTGATCGAGATCCAAGGTTTAATTCAAGATTTTGGAAGAGTTTTCAAGAATGTTTGGGAACAAGATTGAATATGAGTACGGCCTATCACCCCCAGACGGATGGCCAAAGTGAAAGAACGATCCAGACAATCGAGGACATGTTACGTGTTTATGCTATTGATTTCAAAGGAAGTTGGGACGAACATTTACCTCTGGTAGAGTTTGCTTATAACAACAGTTATCATGTCAGCATTAGGATGCCACCCTATGAAGCCCTTTATGGACGTAAATGTAGATCTCCATTATATTGGGACGAAGTAGGAGAACGCAAGATACTTGGACCTGAACTGGTACAGCAGACAAAGGATGTTTTTGAACTTATCCAGAAAAGATTAATAGCCGCACAAGATCGTCAGAGGAAATATGCAGACCAGTCAAGGAAAGACATGGAATTTGAAGAAGGAAGCTTGGTATTATTAAAAGTATCACCGTGGAAAGGACTAACGAGGTTTGGGAAGAAAGGAAAGCTAAGCCCAAGATATGTCGGACCTTTTGAGATTTTAAAGCGCGTTGGCAAAGTAGCTTATGAGTTGGCGTTACCACCGCACATGGAGCACATTCACAATGTCTTTCACGTATCAATGATTAAGAAATACAATCCAGACTCCAGGCATGTAATAGAATATGAGCCAATAGAGCTTCAGGCAGATTTGTCATATGTAGAGAGTCCGATAGAGATTCTAGAGGAGAGAGAGAAAGTATTGAGAAATAAAGTGGTAAAGTTAGTAAGAGTATTATGGAGAAACCCAGAGGTTGAAGAGTCAGCCTGGGAATTAGAAAGTGAGATGAGAGAAAAGTACCCTCATTTGTTTTCTTAGGAGATTCTGAGGACAGAATCCTTTTAAGGGGGGAAGGATGTAATATCCAGGATATATCGTGTAATTATTTTTGATATTTAATAATTATTATGTGTGTTCAGTATCTATTCTATGAGTTAATTGTTAAGTGTTATCTGTACTTGGATATTCAAAAATAATATTAATTGAGTATTTTAATTTTTATATGTCCAAAATAAAATATAAATAATTATCGTATCTTCCTAATTATTTTTATGTTGATTTATGGATTTAAAAGAATCATATGAAATTTCTAAAATCTTTTTCCGGGTAATTAAAATCTATTTTATAAAAACGGGATCCAACCGACGTCACCCATTGTTACGTTTTTGGAACCCGAAACTCTTCCGAGAACTCCTTCCTAACCTAATTGTAATATTCCGAGCATATTCCATGTTTCGACTTTTTCGATCCGGCGTACGGTTTGTTCTGGGCGGGTCCCGGCGCAATATTTTCGATACAGTATTCGTTTCGGTAAATCAATAAAAACCGGTATTTTCGATAAACGGGAGTTTTTATTAAACTATCCCAATTATCACTTCGTAGTACGCGTAACCAGGCGCTGAGACCAAGACCGCAGTACAAATTGTACTAATTTGGATAATTATCCCGAAAACCGATACCGTTTGGATCAGTTTTTACAAATAAACGTACCGTTTTATATCCGGAATGATCCAACGGGATACTAATTTTTCGTAAATATAAATATCCTTTTACCGTATTTTATTTCGTATCAAAATCATTTGTAGACAGATAAATATATAATTTTACAGAGAAAAATCATATATTCATAAACTGTTCCAAGAATCAAATCAACTTTTGAAGTTGTTATGGATCTTTGTTTGAAAGCTCGAGTACTGGATTTGAAGGTCTTGAAAAGCTCTATCAGAATCTGTAATCCATATACCTGCAGAATCAAAGGTTTATTTTCTGAAAATTTATTTATTTTCGAATTTATTTTATTAAAAATATGAATTTTTGTTCGGATGATTGTTTGTATGATTTGATGATTGCATGTTGTAGAGCTTGTTTTCCTGATAATTTTCATACGTCATACGTCTGATTTGGAGTTCAATAACATGCTCAAAAGTGGGTTTAATTTTCGAATTTCAAAATTAGGGTTTATAACCCGTATGAATGTTTTCAATTGAAATTTGGGGGGTTTTGATTCAGGGGTTATTAGCTGTTGATTTATAGTGGGTTGTGTTCCTTATGAAATTTGCAATCGATTCATATATAGCTCGTTAACAGAGGATGCTTGAATCGAAGGGAGTTGTGTTTTAAAGATTTACGATGTTCGCCGGAAACCGGCGATGTTCTTGGCCAATTTCCGGCCAGAACAGGGATGATTAAAATATTTTGATTGCATGAACAAGTTCCTGGTGTTGTGTAGTGTTGATCTGGAGGTGTTGATGGGGTGAGGACGCCGGGATCGTCTTCTCCGGCCACCCCCGATTTTCCGGCGACTGGAACTGCAAAATTGCAGTTTAGTCCCTGTAGTTTTGAAGATGGTGAAGTTTAGTCCCTGTAGTTTGCAAAGTTTTCAAAAATAGGATTCTTGTTTATAAAATGTTTAAAAATCATATTTCCTATTTATTTTTATTATAAAAATTCATTTTTAATTTCTGAAAATTCTAAAAAAATTAGTATTTTAATTCCGAAAATTATTTTTAATTCAAAAATAAATCTGAATTAATTAGTTAATTAATTTCAGTTAATTTTTAATTGATTAATTGGTCAATTAATATGAAAATTAATTGATTAATTGATTTAATTAATTATTAATTGATTCTAATTAATTATTTAATTAGATTTAATTATTTAAAAATGATTTAAAAATTCCAAAAAATAGTTTCGAGCTTTAAAATATTATTCTAAATTATTATCAAGGCTCGATAATTATTCTAAAATTATTTTGGAGCCAGAATTGGCCAACCGAACCCTGTTTATTAACCCGAAATTGATCCAACGACCCGTTTTAATTCCGAAAAATGTTTAAATACCCGAAAGCCTATTTATAACCCGAAACTTCTTCATAAATGATTTGTCATTGATTATGTGATGTATTATGTGTTATATATGACTTGTTGATTGACTATCGGTCTATACATTCGGTGTTTACTTGATTATTGCATAACTTTCAATCCGTTAATCGGATTTGGGTAAAACGAAGGGTAGATAGAAGTATATATTGAATAGAATCCTATGAGTTGATGATTGATAGATGCTTATAATATGTGAGCAGAAGAGGCAAGATGTAGGAAAGGGAAACAGGTAGTTGAGGAGTAAGACGATTGTGATTGGAAGCGAGTGCTGTGTAGTAAGCTAACACCAGGCAAGTGTTCTGAACTTTCTCGAGATATTGTAGTACTTGATAGTCTTGTTGATATTGCAAGTGCTTTGAAGCATTGAAACCCAACCCTGATTCCAGTTATTGTTCTTGAGCCATAAACCTTATTCTTTCTAGACCATTGATTGTTGTGTACCCAAACACGAATCTCAAGCATACGATACTACTCCACAATTACATGCAAACAAAATCCCAAACACTGAATTGAATTACTTGTATACTCAACCATTATATTCTATGCGTTGAAAGCCCAAAACTTTGGAAACCTTGAAATGTTGATTCCTTTGTTATCCTATTCTATCATTACCCAACATCCAAGCCTTGAAAGTACTTTGTTGATCCACACAAGGGTTGAAACCCTTTCATTGTTAAACACTCAATGTTGTTAATGATTCTGATTATTGTTTAATATTGTTTAATTTTGTTATTATGTTTGAATTGGATTATTTTTATAAAATTGTGGACCAGATTCGTGGTCAGACCATATAATGGTTAAGTTAGGCCAATGTGTGCCTTGGATCCAGTAGTTAGAGCAATGTTGTGTGCTTTGCTCAGGGTTAGTGCGTGACTGATCAGCAGCCTAACCTTGGTTTTTAAATTAAAAGTATAATATCCAATTCTAAATCATAATCCATTGTTCACTTGATAACATAACCATATTCACTTGATGATCATTATTCTCAGTTTTGTCATTGTGACTTGCTGAGCTAGTTAGCTCATTCGTACGATGTTGTTTATACTCTTTCCAGTCAAAAAGGAACCAGTTGGTAGCAAGGATCCCCAGTCCAGTGCGAGAGCTAGAGATTAAGGATGTTAAAGCTGAGCTAGTAGGCTTCTTTTGGAATAATGTAAATTTGTAAAAGTTTGTAATATGTTTAATATTCAGTTTGAGTTTGGAATAGTTGGGATTTGAACGGTTTGTAATATATTAGTATGTTTGGCTTGTGTGCATACTTTAACCTATTGCGATCCGTGGTAGTTGGTAAGTAGGGTCACTGCATATATATTATTATTATCTTTATTATTGTTATAAGCAGGTTGTAATCAGTGCGTGTGGGGACCCCAAACTTCTGACCCGGTTTTGGAGGGCGTCACATGCCCTATACCTAGGGTGTACATGATGAAGGATTTAAGGATAAGCTTAGAGGTTTTACAAGGAGAAATGTAATATTCAAAGTTCTCAAGAAGAGAAATTTTGAGAAAAAAAAATATGACGCAATAATAATAATGCCAGGTGGGCACGTGTTAAACCATAAGAAGTATAGATTGAACCAATGAAGGTCAGAATTGTTAAAGCAAGAAGGGCTCAAGATAAAAGACGTCCTAAGTACGATCGAGAGTCATCCATGATAATGTTTACATTTAAAGACTAAGGCAGTGACTTATGGAAAAATGGTGATTTTTTTTACCACAAGGACTTAAGAAAAGCATTTTCACATAAGCAGTGATTTGAAATGAGGTAGAAAATTTAGTGAAGGTGGTTAAAATGACATTAATTGTAAGGAAATATTACTATCAGGAAATGCCAAAGAGGTGGCCGACACTTTAAGTGTAAGAAGACAATTATCGGCGCTCGTGCCAGAGGAATACAGTGATAATGGTTAAAGCCATGAAGATTGTATTATGGTTTGAAAGATTGACATTCCTTCTGATGATTGTGCGATACTCAACCGTGATAGTAGTTTGGTAAAGATTTAATTTATGAAATCGCCGTGAGCGGGCTATCTATCTTATAAGGACATATCTTGAGATAAGCCAGGATCATGTTACGAAAGGACTAAATGAACCTTTAAGCTTCATGTCTCCTGATAAAGACATATGGTTAGTAATGGTATTAACCTGCTATCGTTGCTTTCATTGAAACTCTTCTGAAATTTTATCTGCTTCATGTCATATGTGTGTCAAGTTCAGGAGTGTTCTTCATGAATCATGAGCGGTGATCATGTTACCTCCTTAGAAGAATTCGATACGACAGGTATGGACTCCGTATGGTTAGCTATTAAGATTCCAAGGAAAACGAATGACGACAGTAGGTCAGTGGTGGACCATAGTAATGCAGCAACGATTCTTTGAATAATGAGCCGATTACAACCGTGAGAGTTGTAGTGTAATGGATGTTGAGATTGGGTACCACTAATCGGGTTGTGGTGATGTATAAGTAATCATCGGTAGACTAACTAAGGCGATCATTTACCTATAATATATTTATTCCTTCTTATAGATAAAGAGTAGTATTACTATACGAAGAAGGTTACGGAATAGCAATGGATTCTAGTAACTATGATGTCTAGAATGAAATTCGAGATTCGATTTTTGCTGTCAAGGGAGTTTCAAAGGTGATTGAGTATAAGCTCGAGGAAGAGCATGGGTCCATAGAATGATGGAAGGAATAGCAAAAATATTTAAGCATGTGAAATGCGATGCGATAATACTAGATATTGATATAGATATATATGTTTTGTTCTCTTGTGACAAACCTCTATAGTTCAGAGGTAGATTCCAAGCCAGATCTTTTGTGGCAGTATTTTTTTATATATACAATTCTCTTCAATTCGTTCTTTTCTTTTCATTTTGTATAAGCTGAGAAGAACAACCCTTCCAGAAGGGGAGGTATTGCCGAATGACTATCTATCTGTGTGATAGAAGCCTAGTAGGATACCACATGTTGTTTAATTGCTTGTCAAGTACTAAAGGCTGGCCACCTTCTGTACTAATTATGCAATAGAACAAGTGTTCATGATCATAGTGATCTCTCAATAAAATCTTTTACTTCTATACGATGGATCAAGCTTTCGAAGATGGAAGCAGCTAAAAGAAGTAGTATCAGTGCGGTGGTATTCCAAATCTAACGCGTTCATGATACTAAGGTTGACGCGATTATTAAAAGGTTATAAAATACTAACGAGCAAAAGTGTAACCAGTATAGTATTATGTACGGAAGATAGTAATGACTACGAACAAGAAAAAAAGGAGTATTGAGAAGCAAAAGCTATAGTGCTAGAAGCTATTATGAGAGTCTGTGTAATAGACTTGAAAAAATTTGAATTGATCATTTATCGCGGATTGAGTTTTCTTACGACAATAGATCATATGTCATTATCGAGATGTCGCCTTATGAGATCCTTGAGGGAAGACAATGTCGATCTCCCTTATGTTAGGATGAAGATTGTAGAGTGCAAGATGCTCGGACCCGCAGTAGTCCAAAGAATCAAGGATATAATAGATCTAATCAGAGGACGGCTGGTAGTAGCCCAAGATGGACATAAGAAGTATGTTGATTTGACATGAAGGACAAAGAATAGGAAGTAGGGGACCTAGTGCTGTTATAGGTATTCCCTTAGAAAGGATGGATGAGGTTCGGAAAGAAAGGAAAGCTAAGCCCACGAATTGTTGGACCCTTGGATATATTAAGACGTATTGGAAAGTTAGCATATGAGATATCCCTACCCCAAACATGTAGCAAGTTCATAATGTGTTCCACGTATCAATGTTAAGGAAGTATAATTCGGATGCCAGACAGATAGGGGCATATGAGCGCATAGGCATGCAACCAGACGTAACCTATATGGAGCAACCAGAAAGGGTTATAGATCGAAAAGAAAAAGTGCTTAGGAGAAGGGTTATCAAACTAGACAGAGTTTGGTGGTAGAACCACAATGTGGGAAAATTTACTTGAGACTTAGAAAGTGCAATGCTAAGAGAGCATCCCTATTCATTTTCTATCTGATTCCGGGACGGAATCCTTTTAAGGAGGGGAGACTGTAATAACCCCAATTTTTGGAATTTTTGAAACACGGATGAATAGTAACTTTTGCTGATGATGCTGATTAAGGAAAATTATCAGACCACGCTATATAGGAGTACTGTTATGGAAATTCTAAGATCGCATTAGTATTTCATAAAGTAGATAAGTGTATATAAAGATCGTCAGAATCCAAATTCGGACACTTTGATTTTTCCCAAAAAATCCACCAGATACCGAAAGAATTGGGTATAAGGTAACATGATTAAAAGGATTTAAATTCAAGGATTATAAGAGAGGATCATAAAAGGAATATAAATTATTAAGAAGGGTTTAGGGGAACCCAAGTAATAAGATCGCGGGTATAATCTCTCAAACGATAAACGAGAACGAAAGTTAAGCGAACCGTAAAACAAATAAGCGACCAAGAGACAAGCTTGTACAAGAAGCCAAGGATTGTGACATCATCAAACCACAAGGAAGAGACAAGTGGCAAATGGATGACATAGACATGGTGACATAAGCATGACAAATGGAGGGATTGTTGGTTGATTACAAGCTACACAAATTTTACCATGGTTAAAAGGTAATTAAGCAAAATAAAAGGAAACAACCAAGCAAAACAAATCAAAAACACAAAACACAAATTATAAGTTGACTTTTGCTTTCCAAGAACAAAAGCTCTCGGCCAAAACCAGAGCAAAAACTTCAAACTACCATATCTCCTTCAATACTCACTCAAATAGTATGTTCCATAGCTCTTTGGAAAGATATTGAGATGGCCTACAACTCTTGTTCACAAGTCTCGTCCAAATAAGCATGGTAAGACCCTCGTTTTGACAGTTCTTTCAATCTGACTTTTAGAAACTTCAAAACCTAACTTTGTGTTCTTGATTTCTTTGGAAAGATCAAGCTTGTAGGAGGCACCCTAAGACTTCCTAGCTACTCTAATCACTCTAAGGAAGGTATAACACCTCCAAACCCTAGCTTTACGTTGAGTATTACGATGGTTTTGATGGTTATAGTAAATGAGAAGCATGATGCTTGTGTGTTTAGAGTTTGGATTGGATTTGTAGTGATTTGGATGTTGAAATCTTGTTTATAGTTAATGAAACTTAAGTATAGCTAGTAGTTCATGTGTGGGGTTGTATAAATTGGAAAATCTTGAGGTTTGGGGACTGATGTAGTAAGGTTTGGATGAGGGTTGGTTGTATTGTTGGTTGTGAGTTGAATGGTGGTTATTTGGAGTGGTTTAAAACTTGGTAATCACGTAAACATAGTCGTCGTAATGCCCAATTTCATACAACTACTTGTTCTTAGTGTTCGGGACAGAGAGCTAAATATTGAATCTATGACTTTGCCATGTTTAGTTAGATTATGTCGTAAGCTTCGTTTTGATATGTGGTTCGCTTGAATTCGATGTACGGTTTAGGGGAAACGACCGTTTTAAATAACGGCGTTTCGTGAACGAACCATTACCCCTTGCCTTACTTTGAAACCTTGGTTAAGGCCCTTAAATGACTAATTGGAGTATGAAACAATTATGTAAAGTGGACTAGACAGTTGGTAGGGTATTCGTGAAAGCGTCGCCTTAAAATTCGTAACGGTTAATTTATTAAAAATGGTGGAGCCGAGGGTACTCGAATGACTTATGTGATTTGTTAAGCGTAGAAATGACCATAAGCAAACGTTAGGGTTCAATTGGTTAAAGTCTAGTTTCTTAAGCGACCGTGGTTTAATTCCGGCTTATGTTGTTGTTCATAGGTTACCGAACCCACTCTAAGCTTAAGTCTACCCCGGAGCACTCAGGCAAGTTTTCTACCTGTTATACTGTTGTTGTGATGTAAATATATGTATATGCATTATCTTATGATAAGTGCATGATTGTTATTAGCAAATTTTGCGATATATTGGAGCATGCTGATATGGTATATATGCATGTCTATTTCGTAATCTTGATATCTAATTGTTGATTCAAATTCTTATAAGTTGCATAATACCTATGCTAGAGATAAGCAGTAGTTGCGTATACCCTTAGTATAGGGGACCCAAAGGTGAACATTTTCTAAACCGGGAGTCGATGTTCCCGAGTATAATATATATATATTCAAATAAAGATCGTACTTTCGTATAAGTATATCTTTGGTTATTTATTATTCATTTCAAGTATAAGTTTTAAAACTTCTACTTCAATTATTTTTATAAGGATTATCCTTATGGGAATATTATTTAAATAATAATATTCAGATATTTTCTAATATATCGGGACTGATTTATTTTATTAAATCAGCATTACTCCAAACATTCTTAAAAATGTTTTCGAGTCTTCAAAATGATTTTAAAAGTTAGAGCGGATCCCAAAACTCGTTTTCAAATTTAAGATCTTCCTTTCGAAGGGGATTTAAATACTCGCTCAAAAATCTGAGGGATCCGGCTCCGTGATGTATTCTTATATTCGCAAAAAGGTTGTTGTTTTGATAAAAGAGTTTTTGATTACTTACCCAACACTCGGGAAGTAAAATTCTTGGAATAAGTTAATCCATTAACAGGCATCGCCTGGGAAATATCGGTGAGTTTTTCTTTCCATCTAGATGCGACTTCTTGGTGGAGTCGTGTCAACAAGTTCCTACTTGGGGAAAGGGGAGACGAGCTTTACGTTTCAGAGTCATGGATTTTATCTGAACTAAGAGTGGCTTAAGTGGTCGAGTGGCGCCGGCCCAGCCTTATTATATTGGCCCAAATGGCCTGGAAGTTCCGCTAAGATGGTCCATTCCTTAGGATTCCAGTGTTCGGTTGACAAGTAAATCCGACAGGTTATCCTCTACATGTAGAAAATGGTGGGGTTGTACTACTGCGACTGATCATCGTAAGTGGTCTTCCTGGCGCGGCAAACTCCCCGTAATGAGTTCATCATCTAGTTTGGATATTTCTGCAACGATATTTTTATACAGTTATAAACTGGAACTCTGTGTATATTATACATGTCAGAGGATTTCAAAGATTGTGAAAAGTATATATGTATATATATACTGAATATTTTGCGACTTGGTCACGTTAAGATATCAACTTGGTTCATTTCTTCTTGACCAAGACTTTCATGAGTACTATGAGAATGCTCATATATTGTTAATCATTATACATATTATTTTGGTAAGCTTGTTGCTCACCTTTGCTTTCTTCTTTCATCACACAACATCAGATAGACAAGATGAACAGGACCAAGCTCCCAATTCGCGAGCGGATAGGAAACATTCCGCAGTTTCCTATAGGCGTTGATGTCGCTGTAGCTGAGGTAGGAACTACCAATAGGCTAGGCTTTCAACTTTTGATGTACCAGACTTATGTATCTTTATGAATTGTAATAATGGCAAAGAAATGTAAATTTATTCAGAAAACCTTTTACGGTGTAATGGCATATAATTGTGGAATAAAATGACTCATTTTATTTTTGGATATTCATCTCTGAGACTATAACTTGTGGTGTGTGTGTTTATTGTGGGGTCACAGTACAGAGTAGTTGATTGTTTATTAAGATTGGGTGTTATTAAGGGAAATGGAACTCGTGACAACCCGGATCCCCGACCCTGGATTTGGGGGTGTTACAACTAGTTTCATCATCCCAAAAGGATGTTACTATTGAAACAAGCTCTCAACCAAGAGCACATGCCAGGAGGCTTAGAGACACAAGCTCACCCCAAACTTATGCTAGAAAGAAGAAATATAAAACACTTGGGGATACACGGGGTGCACACACTGTGCAAACTGTTGTCAAAGACTCAGTTACAGCACCTTCTCAAAGTCAGATTAATGTGACTCCTGTAGATGTGGAGTCATAGCCAAAATCTTTAATAATAGAAGCACCTCACACACCAGACTCACCCACAAACTCTTTGGTTGTGGATATGATTCACACATCAATTCCTGATTTTCCATCTTTAACTCTCATGGGGAAGCCAAAATCTACAACAAGTGAGTATCATCTTTTAGATGATTTGTTGGCTCACTTGCCATTTCTTTCTGATTCTACTAAGAAATATGTGTAAAATCTCAAATAAATCACCACAGATTCTACAATAGTCTCTACTCCAAACTCTGTCATTTCTACTATCTTGACGGATATTGTTCATCCGTCGATTAGTGATTGTATCTCGACGGATGTGCTTAACAGCAGTCATGCGTTGAAACTCTAAACTACTACCTCGACGGATGTCTCTCATCCGTTGAATATCACTACTCCACTTCAAATTTCAACTAGTGTTACAAGTGCTGATGATTTAGTAGTTGTACAATCACTCTTGGGATTGAGGGAAGGGAATGAACAGAGTGAGAGGCTGAGTTGCTCTCAGGCAAAAGGAGAAGAAAAGAGTGAAAATATGCAAGCTATTTCTTCCAGCTTTACAAAAGTGAGTGAGTGGAGTCTCACCTTAGTAGGTGAAGGTGAGGGTGGAAAGCCAAGGGGAGCCCTTGATGCAATAAAATAGAGAAAATAAGAGAAAAGCTGGTACTGAAAAATGGGAAGAGCCCATTATTAGTGAGTTAAGGGATGTCAATAAGGCTGAAAAGAAACAGCTATTTCAGCAAGATTATCAAGCTATTTTAGACTCTGTTTCTTATGAAGCTGAGGCATCTACTCACCATGTTCTAGTTTATCAAGTCTTGGCTGACAGGATAATGAGGCTGCTGAGAGAATTCTAAACTTGGTGCACACAACTGGTGGTTCTGAGGATATGTTTAGGGATGAAGATGATGATGAAGGAGATTTCATGCACATAGGGGGAGAAGCAGGCCCTGGCTCAAGTACAAACACTTCACTTTGGATGTTTAGAAAAGAATGTGATGTGCACCATTTCAAATCAAATCTCTTTCACATCATTCAACAGACTCAGACAGCTCTTCAAGATACTACAAATGCCAACACCAAGAGACTTCTTCAAGCACACCTTGAGTCTCTTCAACTGCACCAAATCCAATCTCTAAAGCAAACTCAAGATGTAACTGAGCTCAAGACAGAAATTGGTCAAGTCAAAAAGGACATCACTGCAACATTGGAGGCCACCTTTCCTAACACAACCATTTTAGATATCAACAGATAGCTTAGGAAAAACTCTGATCTAGTCAGCAAGGTGGACTCTTTGGATACCAGGCTCAAGACCCCGGAAACCTCAATTACTAAAATACAACTCCATCAAGCTCAACAAACTCTACTTCTTCAAAAACTGGTGGTTGCACAAACCTCAAACTTGATGCTAACTAAAAGAAGGAGAAAGAATCTATCATTCCAGTTAGTCAAGGAGAGTCAACTAGTGAGGGGGAGAAAGTGTTCAACATACAAGTTAGCAAGGTGATTGTTCCAGGAATTGCTTTCTCAAAGCCACCAGCTCTTGACATCATTGATCTGATCAAGATAGCAGCAGCTAAGTTGGAGTCAAATGAAAAATGGAAGAAACTTGATGTAACAGTAGCTGAGTTGAAATTAAATAAAAAAGGAAGAAGCTTGATAAAAACATCAAGAAGAAGTTTGGTCCAATTGAGAAGCAAGACAAAGTCTTCTCTCATTTCTCTCAATTGAGACAAATTTCAGCAAATGAAATGACCTTAGGGAACATGGAAAGAGGTCAACCATCATTTATTAAATCTCCAAAGGCCAGTGTGATTTTTAAATCCAAGAGAAATTACCAAAAGAATTCAGACAAAAATCCATTGAACCTAATGTATAAAACCCCTAAGCCAGATGAGAACAAGCTACTTGGAAGGTCTATTGCTTTCTTCAAAGATCCTAGAGACTCAGTCTCAAAGAAAAGAATAGTCAAAATCTACAGGAATGGGAAAATGATTTATGTGGTGGCTGGACATCCACAGTTTGTAGATGCTAAGAAAGAAAAAAAGGTGAGGCTCAAACAATAACAAAAGCATGCTGCTATAGATGCCAAGAACCTAGCTAAGAAGCCTGCAACCACAGAAGTTTCTTTGCCTACTGTGGCAACTCAGAATCTGATTGAAGAAAAGCAAAAAAAAACCAAAGCAAACTAGGATGAAATTTAGATACAAGCTCCCATCCAAGAGGAAACTGGATTTCAATAATGATAAGGAAGAATACATGCCAATCCCATCTACTACTTTAAGTCAACCAGCCGTACCTATATTGAAGGAGGCTGAATTCAAGGTTGATCCTAACATAACTTTCCGTGGTGAACATGTAATTTCCAAGGATGAACCTATAGATTGGAACAGCCTGCCTCTTCCTAATCTAAACATTCCAATCCAAGTCAAGCCAAGGAAGACAAAGAAAAGAGCTATCAAGAAGGCCAATCATGTCAAACTTCAATCCAAATCACTGACCACACCCAAACCACCTATCAATAAGGGAGATCAACTCTTCATTTATGACATCAAAGAATTCTCAGACATAAATCTTTATCTGGATGAGCTAGAAGAATTTAGAGTTATTGATGCTTACAAACATCTTCCAGAAAGATTAGTCTTCAAGTATAAGGGTGGAAGAGAGATGACTTGGCCACTTCACAGAATTCTCAATGAAGGTTATTCTGTTTTGGTGAAGATTTTCTCCTCAATAAAGAAGAATTCTGGATTCAACATTATTGCCAAGAAAATGGTACTGAACAAAATTGAGGAGATAATGAACAGTAGAAGAAATCCAAATGCACTCCCAAGAGTATTAACAATTCCCTTCACTGGAGACAGAGTGCATTTGAGGCCATACTGGATAATGGAGTTCAAAGTTGAAAAATGCATCAGAAGATTCTTCATATTGGAAGATCAGCTAAAGATTTCAAGCAATGAAACTGTCATGGAGATGAAAAAAAAAGCTGGATCAGACAAATGAAGATGAATCTGAATTCTACAGGTAACTCCAAAATTAAATTGAGGAAAATAACATGAAGCTGGGAAAGAAGTTCAGACATCAAGGAAGTAATCCAAATTTGCACAGTCTAGAGGAGCACCTTGAAAATGGCCTGTGAGATTTTCTACAAACCTTCCTCTGTATGTTTGTCAATAAATTACAGCATTTGTAAATTTTATCTACTATAATTCAGTCTGTATTCATTGGGTGTTTTGTTATCATCAAGTTTCTCTTAATTTATGGTTACAATTGCAATAGACATAAATTGGGAGAGATTGTTAAGAATATGTAGTGAACTTGATGATAAGTTAAACAAAACACTTAGTATATTTTATTTTGTGTATTTGTAGCTTTCAACATATGATCACTTCAACATCCGTTGAAATAGTAGCTTATGTATAATAGGTTTAGCAGCACATTTCTGTATATTGCAATGCCTTAGTGAACTAGATGTTATAGAATGTTTAAGTCATGTTGACTACTAGAATTGATATGCAAGATAGGTTGGTTAATTATAAAAATTAGATGCCTTGTAATCTTGTATAAATGAAATGTAGTTAACTGCCATGAAGATAGTCTCAACGGATGTTTCACTAGGCTTCAACGACTGATCAACTAAAGCTTCAACAGATGCTTCACAAAGTTTCAACAGATGATCAGCCAAAGTTTCAATGGATGATCAACCATAGTTTCAACAGATGATCCAATGAAGTCTAAACGGATGAAAAAATTTAAAAGAGCAGTTGATAGTGACTTGACAGTCACATGCGTTGATTGTATGCAAATGGAATGTGGCAGCCTAATTACAGGTTTTAGAGAAGAAAGAAGCATTTCCATTTCCATGCTAAACTTAAGATATTCAAAGATGCTGGATTGAGAAATGAAGAAGCATGAGATTGGACTATAACCTTTTTGTCTTATTTGTTTGTCTCTTTATCATATAACTTGGTAATATATAAACCAAGAGTAGCAAGTAGAACTTTATCCAAGATTAGTATGCAATTACCAGAGAAATAGAAAAAGCAAAATTTGTAAAGAATTTCTCTGTTTAGTTCAACTTGTAAGAAGTTGTGTACAACAATGTAACACAGAGTTCTCTACTTAATATATATATGTGGTGGAAAAGTTCAATCCACCAGAAAGTTTTTAAATATTTGTATTTGATTTCTTTGTGTTTTGATTTCATTAATACTTCCATTCTGCACCATAGCCAAATCAAACATAGTTATATAGTCATAGTAGAACTGTTCTTAAAAATTGAAAAAGGTAGCTAGAATTACATTCAACCCCCTTCTGTAATTCTCTGTTAGATTGTTTGGGAATAACAAGAATGTAATTGTCCAAGTTAGTAAGGGGGAGAAGGATGTGCATATTCAAGTCCGTAAGGTAATTGTTCAAGCCATTACCTTCTCAAAGCAACCAGTGTTGGACATGATTGACTTATTCCACATAAAGGCAGCTGAACTCAAGCTGAAAGAACAAATGAAGAAGCTTGATGCAAGAATTGAGAAGGAATTTGGTCCAATTGCATGTAAAGACAAATTTGTGAAGCACCACACACAGTTGAGACCAATTCCAATAGATGCAATGAAGCTAGAAAATATGGAAAGAGGTCATAACTCATCTAAAAGATAATAATAGGCCATTGTGATTTTAAGCCTAAGAAACACTTATAAAAACACTCAATTAAAAATCCAATGGACCTAGTCTATGTAACTCCCAAACCTGATGAAAAGAATCTGTTAGGTCACTCAATTGCAAATCACAAAGATCCAAGAGACTCAGTTTTGAAGAAAAAGGTAGCAAAGATCTACAGGCATGGAAAACTAATTTGTGTGATGGCTGGACATCCTCAATTTGGAAAAGCCAAGAGAGAAGAAAATTTGAGGCTCAAGTCTCAGAAAAGGCATGCTGCCTTAGAAGCAAAGAAAAAAGTTGAGAAGCTTGCCACCAAAACAGAAAATGAGACGCCTGCCACCTTAACTAAAACTGAGAAACTTGAGGAACCAAAGCATAAATCAGGAAAGGGGTATAGGAAGGAAAGAGCAAAAAGGAAGCTGGTATTTGAAGAAAAAAAGGAAGAACCAAAGCCAATTCAATCTACTACTACAAATCAACCAACTATGACCACAATGGAGCAAGTTGAAATCAAGGTCCATCCGGGTGTAAACTTTCATGGTGAGCAATCATTTCCAAGGATGAACCAATAGACTAGGAAAGCCTACTTATTCCTGAGCTGAACATCCCAATACCAACCAGTTCTAAAAGAAGAAAGAACATACCAAGAAAGCCAGTCAAGTTTATCCCATTCCAATCCAAAACCTTATCTAAACCCAATCCAACAGTCAACAAAGGAGATCAACTCTTCATTTGTGACATACAAGAGTTTTCAGACATTAACCTTTACTTGGAAGAACTAGATGAAGTGAGAGCAATTGATGACAACGGACCTCTAGAAAGACTAGTGTTCAGGTACAAGGGTGGAAAGGAAATCACTTGGCCTCTTCATATGATTCTCAATGAAGGATACTCTATCTTACTTAAAATATTCTCTACAATCAAGAAAAATTTTGGATTCACCATGGTGGCCAAAAAGGAGATATTCAACTAAATTGAACAAATAAGACAAAACTGGAGAGACCCAAGTGCACTACCAAGAATCTTAACTATTCCTTACACTGGAAGTAGAATGCACTTGAGGCCATATTGGTTGATGGAGTTCAAGGATGAAAAGAATACAAGAAGAATTTTTAGATTAGAAGACCAGCTAAGGATATCAAGAAATGAAACTCTCAAGGAAATGCAGGTCATGTTGGATCTATCTAATGAAGATGAATCTGAGTTCTACAGACAACTTCAAAACTATATAGAAGAGAACAATGAAAAGCTGGGAAAGAAGACTAGACACTCAAGGAGAAAATATTAATTTGCTCAAACTAGAGGAACACCTTGAAAAAAGATTGTGAGATTTTTGTGAACTTTCTTTTATCAACTTTCATTAAAATTGCAGCACTCCTCATTTTATCTGCTATTGAATAATCCTTTTGTATGTGGTGTTTTGTTATCATCAAGTCCTCCTAAATTTATGCCTACAATTCTAGTAGACATAAACTGTGGGAGATTGTTAAGAATATGTTGTAGGCTTGATGATATTTTACCAAAACACGTTAATTAAGTGTAGTTGTAGCTTTCAACGGATAATCTTACTCCGTCATCCATTGAAAGAGTAGCTTATGTTTAAATAAGTTTTTGTAGCACATTCCTATATACTGTAATGTCTTAGAGAATTAGAAGTTGTAGGATATTCTAAGTCATGTTGGCTACTAGAATGATATGCAAAATAGGTTGGCTAATTTTAAATATTAGATGCCTTGTAATTTTTCATAAGTGAATTGAGTCAACTGCTATGGAAATACTTTCAACGGATGTTTCTACAAGGCTTTGACTGATGACCCAAGTCCCAATCAACAGATGATCCAATAGAGTCTTGGAGGATAATCAACATAGTCTCGACGGATAACAAATTCACAGTCACATGGGTTGATTGTATACAAAAGGAATGTGCCAGTCTATTAGCAGGATTTTGAGAACAAAGAAGCATTTCCATTTTCATGCTTACTTGAAGAAATACAAAGATGCTGGATAGAGAAATGAAGTAACATGTGATTAGACTTAAATATTTTTGTTTTATTATTTTATCTTTTTCATATATAACTTGGTAATATAAAAACCAAGAGCAGCAAGTAGAGAAAAATTGATTGAAAGTACTGAGAAATAGATAAGGCAAAATCTGTTAAGAATTTCTCAGTTCTTACTTTGTAAAATTTATTTGTAAGCAGCTTTGTGCATTCTTGCATCACAGAGTTCTCAATTAATATATATCTCTGGTGGAAAGATCAATCCACCGGAAAGTTTTTAAATCTTTGTGTTTAATTACTTTGTGTTTTGAATACAATAATATTTCATTCCGCACACTTGCATTTTCAAACACTGATATACTTAATAAAGAAAATTCTTTAATTTTGAAAAAAAAATCAAAAATTACATTCAACCCCCCTTCTGTGATTCTATTGTTAGATTGTTTGGGAAGAAAACAATGTATCAGTTCAGGATTGCAAAGGAAATTGAGTTAAATCAGTTCATGTTAGTTGTTTGTGAACCAGACCAGTGCACCAAGCATCAGCATATCAGAAAGGGTTTAATTTAATTACTCAAAAGATTTATTATTGATACAATCACAGAAGTCAAGAGATTGAAAATTTGCCTAAGTTGAAATCATGCCTTATGGTCGCAAGTAAGCTAAAGTTCTAAGTCAAGAACCTTTCTGGTGGTCGCAAGTAGGAAGTGTATCAAGAAAATGATTAAGGAAAATCATTATATGTGGTCGTTGGTAAGAGAGTAATTTCCTAAGGTAATGTTTTGCCCTGTGGTCGCAAGTAAGGGATGTTATATAAGGAATACTTGTGTTCCTTCTAGTCTCCAGTAAAGAGGTAGTGCAAGGCAAGTTAATTTCCTTATGGTAGCAAGTAATAATAATAGAAGACAAGTACAGTTCCCTGTGATTGCAAGTAACAAAATCAATTGCAAAGCATTTCCTCCTCTAGTCGCCAGTAAGCGACTTGGCCATTTCATTGAATGCAGAAACAAATAATTTGGTGTGTGGACAATATTGTGCCACATGTCCAAAGTATTTGCAAAGTCTACAAAGCATCAAAATGAATGTAATTTCATTTGGTGATCTTCCCCAGCAACTACATTGTATTTACGAGAGCTCCATTAAAGACCTTATTTATTAAGCTTGTAACCACAACGTTGTGCTGTTAAATTTATTGTAGCTAATCATTTGTTTGATTAGATTGTAGCAACCTCAAGGGTTATATTAATAAAATGATATATTCCTCAAATTGTTTCGTTTATATTTTGATTTTGTATTATAACGAAGAACTTTAAACGAATCGAAAAATATTGTAGCTATCGTATTCAACCCCCCCTTCTACGATATTTTGGGACTAACAAACGATCTCGTTTCCAAAATGGCCTCAACAAGCATTAGGAAAATCAACATATTTCCAGAAATGGCCAAAACCGTGGAAGGATAATAAATCAAGAATCTCAAGCACTTCAAAATGTATTCTACAAGTTTCCGTAAATGAAAATAAAGAAAATTTTGTAATGTCATTTCACTAAGATTGCTATATTTGTAAAAATTTAATGGTATGTCAGGAAATGATTATTGAATCGAGAAAAAATAATTGGTAACCACCGGGAAGAAAATCAAAAAAATTAGTATAGTACAATGAATATATGAGTATGATTCAATTTTTTTACCATGGGTGAATGTACAAGGAGACAAGAATTGACAGTTTAGAAAATGCATGAGATGAAGATGATACTTACTGCCGGTGGGAAGAAGATAACCAAACTCCATTTTCCTTATTAAACATATATAGAATTAATAAAAGACACTCCAGTATGTAACAACTGCATTCAATATATAACACATCACATACACACCAATCCTGTATGTATCGATCAATTTATGGGGATTGCAAATGAGTCTGATGGAAAAGGTACCAATCAATTTGAAGTAATGGATCCAAAATATTAGAACAATAATCCAATTAAAGAGTTAATTATATGGGTCGCCCTAATTCTCGCAAAGAACAAGGATAATGATAGTCTTCGAAGATCAAAATATAAACATGGAGGATTTTCTTGGATTCAACAATTCTCCCCTCAAACCAAGAAACACAAAACCCGTGTTCTTATTCCCACAATAAATTTGCTTAGATCTTGCACCGCAACGATTTACCTAGCAGAACCCGCTACTTGAAAACCATCAAGAAGACTTTCAATACAAGGAACCCGATATATTTTCGATCGATACTGAGGGGAACCCCACATCATACAATCACATCTCATTACCCCCATAAGGGCCAACTATGATACCACTTGTTAAGATCAAGCGCTGACCATTACGCCAAAAGCATCTACTTATGAAGAATACGCAAGTATAACATTTATAGAGGGGAACGCCCACATCATGCAATCACAGCCCATTACTTCCACAAGGCCAGATTCGAACATTTGGCTCTGATATCACTTGTTAGGATCAAGCGCTAGTCATTATATGAAAAGCAGATACTTGTGAAGAATGCGCAATTATAACCTTTATAATGTAGCAGTCAACGTCACACTTTGATATAGGGAGATGTTGGACACTCCAACAACCCCCCCCCCCCCACCCATCTACGCATCCGCCAACACCCGTCTAAGAAATTACTTTCCCCGTCTGAGACCATGGCTGCACAACATGTCTTTGGGAATAAATCTCATAAACATGTGCGACAGTGAGAATCGAACCTATGACCTGATATGATATAACTCATTGGACTCGTTAAGCTATCCCAAAAGACCTAATACTAATAAAAAATAAAAAGTTAATGAGATGTTTATATAATAATAATTTGTCATTTCCACGAATAATGTGGGACAAGATTTATCTTTGAGTAAATCTCAGAAAGTCTAATAAATTAATTGACTGTTCGATATATATAAGAGATTTATCTTTATTATCCTCGATATAATACTTGATTAATACTGAAAAATACCATAAGATTTATTTAAAGGAAAATGATAAAGGTCTTTTTGTAAAAATCGATTTTAACTATTTTAACTTGGTCAAACCGATTTAAACTTGTTCTTAACCTTATTTTGTAAGTTTATCATGATATATGATAACAACTAAAGAATAAGTTTATTTATTATCATCCCAAATCCGAAATTTTTACTTTGTAAATTATAATAAAAATAATTCGAGTTATGTTGGGTCTCGAACTGCTTAAACATATTTGAGCTACGTTTCAAATTCATAAATTAAAAAAAAAGATTGCCTTCAATTGTTAAGGGTTGAATAAAATTAATCAGACAAAACCTTCAATTGAATTTATGTAAATCTGATTTACATCTTATATCTTATATTATATTATATAAAGAAAAATCTCGGACGGGTCCCATAGTGAATACTTGACTTGCTCTCAATGCTTTTTAATCATTTTCTCCAATTTTGAGAGTTTTCTGTATTTTTATAAGTATATTTAGTTTAGTAGGGAATGTCAAACATCAGACATGGTATTATTGATCAATAATTATTTTAACTTTTGAGTTCTCAAATTTGTGCCTTTTCATAAGTGCTCAGATTAAATGGTTTGATCTTCTTGTTCTACCTGATTTTTCAAATTCTCAAACCGGATATAAAGAGGCCTGTGACTCTCTTTTCTTCTCATATTTTAAGAGTCACTTAGCATGCAAAATGTAAGAAGATGAATAAGACAACACCAAAATTTTTGTTTACCCAGCTACTACAATCCTTTTACAGGTAATCTTACTCCATCTTTAAAGTTTGATTACTATCATAGTGCACCTATATAACTATAAATATTTTATCATACTTAACTTTCGGACTGTGTTAATTTAGTATTAGCACTGTGATGAACTTCTTTTTTGATATTAATTAGTTACAATTGAAGGATGAGTGTCAATTTGAGTAGATTTTTATAGGGGGCTTTTGTGACGCCCTCCAAACCCGGGCCAGAAGTTTAGGGCTCACAACACACACCACAATATTCAAACCTGTATATTAAGTATTATATACAAAGACCCTTCAGTACACAACCACGGATCACAACAGGTTAAAGTATGAAAACAAACTACAACCTTACCCTTTATTAAAATCGTACCAAAACCCAACTAGTTCAACTTAAAATTTTTAATGATATCGTACTTACAATCTTACACCACTCATCTATAATTTAAAGCTCCTTCTCGCTCGATCCAACTTAAACGGAAATCCTAGCTCGCACACTGGACAGGGACTCCTCGTTACCAACACTTTCTTCTTCAACTGTTGAAAATATAAAAAAATTTACAAGAGTGAGCTTACTAGCTCAGCAAGTAATAATAGCAGCAATTGAGGTTAAACAATTACCAAATGAAATGATTTAGATGAATCAAGTTTCTGAATAAGAAATGATTAGAATTGGATATTCATTTTTCATTAAAAAAAAGGTTAGGCTGCTGATCAGTCACGCACTAACCCCGAGCAAGGCTCCCAGCTTTGCTCTGTATACTGGTTCCAAGGCACGCATTGGGCTATTATGACCACGAATCTAGTCTGACCACGAATCTGGTCCACATTTATAAAACTGTCCAATTCTAAAACAATTCAATATGATAACCAATGTAAAACAATAAGCTGAATCATAAACAACATTTGTCTTGAAGCATAGAGTGATTCATAACACCATGAAGGCATAACCGGAAATTCAAAAAGATTGGCTTTCAATCAAGGAAAGAATCGAAAAGTAGAAGACCAAGGGTTCAAGGGTTCCAAGAATTGGTCTTTTGTTAAACAAGGAATAAGGGTTGGTATGTTAGGAAACTCAATATCAGAATCAGTATGTGGTAGATATGTATTTGTGGAGTAGTATCGTATGTGTTTGGATTGTATCTGGGAATTCAACAATCAATGGTTTGTGAAGAACAAGGCTTATGGCTCAAGATCAAGAAGAATCAGGGTTCAAGGTTAAATAGTTTAAAGCACTTGCAATATAAAACATGGGTTATTTTGAATAATAGCGACATGTTATGAAACCGTTCGAAAATATTTGCAATATATCTTAAATAAAGGTTTAGAAGTACTTGCCTTATCACCGAAGATTTCCACTTTACTTGTGCTCATCTAATAGTTTTATTCATCAACCACTTTCCTTCTCTTTCTACGCCTTTCTTCTATTTATCAATCACTTGCCTTCTCTTTCGACACTTTGTATCTATTTATGGATCACTGATTTCCTTTTTTATGCCTTGCTGACTCTGCTAGGCATCACAAGTATCTATCAATCATTCATACTCATATTATTCTAATCGTCACATAGACTTCATAAGCTTTCATCTACCCTTCGTTTTACCCAAATCCGATTTACGGATTAAAAGTTATGACTGAAACAGTCAAACAATAACCATATAGGCATATAACCCATCAATCAGATAGCATGTAGCACATAGCACGCAAGATATTCGATCAAAATAATTTTTCAAAGAAGATTCGGGGTCAAAATGATTTTTCAGGTATTTAATACGAATTTTTGAACATTTTTCGGAATAAAATTGGACTCCGAATCATTTTATAATTAAATAATATGGTTCGAGTATCCGAATCTGACTTTAAAATAATTTTATAATAATTATCGAGCCTTGAAAATAATTTTAAACAATATTTTAAAGCTCGAGACTATTTTTCGGAATTTTTTTATCAATTTTAAATAATTAAATCTAATTATTAAATTAATTAAAATTAATTAATAATTAATTAAATTAATTAATAATTAATTAAATTAATTAATCAATTAATTATAAATTAATAGACTAATTAAAATAATTAAAAACTAATTAAAATTAATAAATAAAATAATTTTGATTTATATTTAAATAAATAATTAATCAAAAGTAATTTTCTGAATTTAAAATAATTAAAACTGATTTTCTGAAATTAAAATAAAAAATAAAATACAATTTCTGAAAGTTTGTAAACTGAAATCTCTTTTTTTATAATTTTTAAAACTTCAGGGACAGAAGTGTAAATATGTGCAAAATGGGGGTGAAATCGTAATTTCACCGCCCCCCCTTCATCCCACCGTCGTCGGTCGGATTCCATGGCTACCGCCATGGAGCTTCTCCGATGACCTGAAAGTCTGCCCAGAACCACGTGAAAATAACAATAAATGATCCTTGAGCTTTCAGGAACTCGTTTCTACAAATTAAATTGTCATCAAATCACCAGAATCGCCGGAAAACCAGACTGAAGTTTTCGCCGCCGCCATGCGACTTTTTTCGACGAACCACTTCCGATAATCCTCCGTTAACATAGTATATACGATTCGATTGCTTTTTGAACGATCTACAAAATGGACACATTAATTTTAACCAATAACCCTTAACAAAGAAGTACCCGAATTTCAATTGAAATTTTTCAAGAACATGAACCCTAATTATTGAATTCGAGAATCAAACTCAATTTTCTATATGTTATTGAACTCCAAATTCATCTTATAATATACCAAAATGACCAGGAAGAGATTATCTACAAGATTATGCCATCAAATCACACAAACAACATCAAGAACAGAAATTCCTATTTTAATCCATAATTAATTCGAAATAAAATAATTAAATCAGAAAAATACCTTAATTTCTGGGCAAAAATAAATGGTTGATTCAGAAAGAAGATTTCGAGAGCTTCGTTTTGATATATTACATGCCCGAATCGGAGTTCGATAACGCCTTCGTTTGTGCATTTGATTTTCAAGAACGTGGTTTTAATTCGACATTTTCTCTGTATTTTACGGGATTTTACTGACTGATTATGATTATACGAATCAAATGAAATAATAAAAGGGCTATATATAATTTTGGAATATTGGTTCATTTCAGATCGTTAAATTAGTTGCTTAGCCGCTAAGTAACTGCAATAACGATCCGATTTGATATTAGTTTTGGATAATTATCCCAACCGGGCTTTTTATAAACACTTTATACGAAAATAATGTAATATTATCCCGTCCTTTGAGAATACGGGTTTTGTTGATTCACCGAAATGATTATTGTATCGAAAATTTTGCGCCGGGCCGCGCACGGGTCAAACCGTAATCCGGATCGAAAAAGTCAAAACACGGAATATGTCCGGAATTACCAGATTAGGTTAGGAAGGAGTTTTCGGAAGAGTTTCGAGTTGTAAAAACGTAAAAACGGTTGAAGTCGGACGATTTCCGGCTTTATAAAATTTTTTGTAATTATTTAGAAAATAATTAATAAATTCATAAATCAATATAAAATCATTTAACAACCCAAAAATTACCAGAAAAATACCGTAATTATCTATATTTTATTCTGGTCATAATAAAATTAACAAACTTATACTGTATCATATATAAGCATTCCCATATTCACACCAATCATCAGATAATTCACCAAAAATCACATAATAATCATATAAAAATTATTTATTGATAAAAATAATTACACGCGATATCCCGGATGTTACAACTTTTCGTTAAATTATTCTTTTTTCTTGAAAAAAGAAAGGAGGATGCTAATAATAATTTCTAACTAGTCAAGTTCCTAGAAAAAAAATATTATACATAAATATTTTATTAAGCTTTAATTTCCCCCCCCCCCCCCCACATATTACACGAAATTGTGGAGGCCTTGACCGATATAGTGCTTTAGATGATAGTTTACCAATATCATGTCTCCCCGGGATTAGTTTGACAAATAATTATTTTCAAGTTATAAAATGTTAATAAATTTATTTTCAAATAGATATAAATACTAAGCGTTCAAAATATGGATTCTGATGTAGCAGGAAGTGGTCAATATGAGCGATTCGTGCTGATTTTTTTTACATACGTCTATTAATTGTTAATTATGTATTTTGAGTTTTTTATTCGATTTTACACTATTTTGATGTGTAGTTTGCTTTCAGGATGGTTGCTCACGAGATTTTAGTTTTTTCGCTATGGTGAATGACGGCATCAACATGACAATTTATATTAATGGTGGATTTATTTTGTACTGTTGTATGATATTGTAAATTTTGGCATGCGATCTGAATAACCGATTTTTTTAGTTTAAAATATATTATAAAATAGTGTGTTATGAAAAAACCAAAATAATGTGGGATGTGTATTCGGTCAAATTAATCAAAAATCGTAACAAGTAATCGAAATAAAGCTCTGAAAATACTTATAAATATTTTTAAAATTGTTTTCCAATTTCTATAATATTATCTGAATTTGAACATAAAATATACTGAATTAATTATGTTGAATTATTTTATGCGTGCCTTATATTTAACTAATTACGAGTTATTCTTAATAAAAGAATAGAAGAAGAGGAATCACTCCAAAAAAATCTAAATGTCACAAGCTACAAATGATGAAATAAGTAATGAATACACATATGAGAGAAAGAAAAAGAGGGATGATGATAGTAAAAATTATTGGAATTCAACCAAAAATTAAGAAATATATCTTAGTGATCGAAAAACCAAGTGATCATAGATTAATGATTTTAAAATATTCTATTATCTGATTAATCAATCGGAATTTAAATATAATTTTAATAATTTTTCCCATTTTCACCTAGTTAATAATATATATCATTATAAAAAGGTCGACCTTCTAGAATGTCTTTCACCTCATAACTCGATGCAAATCCATTTCTTATACTCCCTCCGTCCTATGGGGTTATCTACGTTTGCTTTTTGTACGCATTTCGAAACTTCTATAAAATATAGTTTCGTAATATTTTTTTCTAATTTTTTTTTTGAATAAAAGTTTAAACATAAAATTTTTATACAGAAAAAAAAAATTAAAAAAAAATTAATAAAATTATACTTTAAATGAACATTGAAAAGTATGTCAAAAAGTGATGTAGAGAATTGAATGGGATAGAGGGATTACTCCTTTATTCGTGTCTATCAGGCAAACAATCATGTCAGGTCAGTAACACGTGGGAGGTCACCTGAGCAAAGTTTTATAATCCATCCTTTTGGACACGTGTTTGATGCGACGTTACAACAAAACTCATGAGTACGAAATGTAGGGCGGATTAGGTGGACTAGGATTGTACAGATGAACCGTAAACCGCATCTAACTGTTAAATCGCTCGCAATCGAACCGTATTTTACGGATAATCACAAAACGTGGGTTGGTTGTGGATTTAAATTTTAAAAACCGGTCATTCGCGATTTGGATGCGGTTTTAAATTCTTGAGAATCGAAAAATCGCAACCGCAACCGCAACTCACAACATATATTTATAATAAAATATATTTTCAAAAATGTACTTGATATCATATAAATTAATAAATATACACATTTATTAACTAATCTTAGGTTAATGTTAAGACTTCGATCATAAGATTCACAATCATTATAAGATATATAATCTAAGAAATGGAAAATGTAATCAATATGTAATTTTTTTTATCCTTTTCTTTTTACTTTTCCCTCGTTTCCATATTTTTGTATGTTTTAATATATTTGCTCCACACGAAACATTAGTTTGTATTTTATTTTTAAATGTAAATTTATCACGTAACTTAAATTTTAATTTATTAATATTACGAATTTATTTTTTTGCAAATTATTAATTATTTTAAAATAAGTGGTTGAACCGTAAACCGATCCGCAATAACCGTAAATTCGCAACCGCAATTGATGCGTTAACCGCAACCGCAGCGGTTGCGGATGACAATTTTCCTAAACCGCTCTTCGTGATTTGATTCGACTTTTATCCCAAAACTGATCCGATCCGAACCGCGTACACCCCTCGGTGGGACCGTTCCCCTCCATTCTAGCTCGTGGAAATCATACACTATATAATCGTCAATTCCTATTTGTCATGTCCCTCCCATTGTCTTATTGAATTATTTACAAATGAAATGATCGTGTTGGTTAAGAAAAAAATTAATATAGTGGATAAAAATAATAAAAATGGATAAAATGATGAAAATAGTCAATATTTAATATATAAAATAGGTGTAGTAAAAAAATGTAATAAATATAAATAATTTTATATTATAAAATTTTACTACTTTAATAACTTTTTAAATATATAAAATTAAATAAAATATCATGAAAGACTTATAGAATTAAACGAGCCAGATAAAATAAAGCATTACTCCCTATGTTCTAATCATTTTTTACTTTTTTCTTGTTCCATTCAATAATTTACATTTTAAAACTTACTAAATGGGTCCCATAACTTTTTAACTTTTCCTTCCTTTTTACACTACTTTTACTTCACTGTCTCACTATTATATATTAAAAATCAATGGGTCTTACCATTTCACCTACTTTCCTTTATCTTTTTCACTATTTTATATATATTTCTTGACCTCGGTGACCAAACCAAACGTAAAAAATTGATTAGTAGGGAGCGAGTATCCGAGTATCTATCATCGTGAAATGAAAGTATATGTTTCAAAAGGCAAATAAATCGATCGGGTACGTGTTTGTTAGCTTTAAATTAAAAGCTTAGAAGCTCTGTCGTTTGGTGTTTTTACCGGCGAGAAATAGTAACCCCTTGCTGCCGAGTTTTGAAAGGGAAGGAAATCAAAATTTTAAAAGGGAAGGAAACTAAGTAAATAAATTTATTTCCTTTCGTAATCGTGCTCCCGAATTTTTAAAATAAGCGAAAATAAATATGTTAATGAATGTAAATTTAACAATTTTTCACTTCAAAATTTTCAATTTAAAAATGGGATGACAATATTTTAGCTCCTAAACACTTCCTTCCTTTTTATTAAAAAAAACTCGAGAGTAAGGTGTAAAAATTAGGTTGTACTTTAGATTGCTTGCTAGATGCATTTTGTTTTCTTTCCTCGATATTATTCAAAGTTCAAACACATTTAAACAGAAGGGTGTCTCCATAAACACAATGCTCAGTATTAAAAAAGTCGAAAAATCACATGCAGGTCGTTTTTGCATATTTGTGGTGCGAAGTGTGAACCACGGGGTCATATAGTTCGGTCCGTTAACATATAAGGTTAAACCTCGATTAAATAAATAGTCGATAAAGTAATAATTTTATTAAAATAATATTTTTTTTTGTCCTAACATAATGGATATAATATATTTTTATTTCTGATAAAGTAATACATTCGTTAAAATAATATTTTTTCTTGGCACCGATCCTATTACTTTAAAGAGATTTAACTATATTTCCTCCGTCCCAGCTATTTGTATAAAAAATTTTTGGCACGGAGAATAAGAAACACATTAAAATAACACTATTTTTGGTAAGACAGTGAGATTAGAGAGAAATAAAAAGTATAATTTATTGAGAAATATAATTGGGTAAAGTGGTGGAATCAATTAATATTTAATAAATAAAGTGAGTGTAGTAGAAGAAAAATAGTACATATAGTTGATTTTTATATTATTAAATCTTCACTGTAAATTTTGATATATATAAAATTGAATAAGATATCCAAAAAAAAAATGTATAAAAATGAATGGGACAAGGAATAAGTCAATAGTTGTTGTCAAAAACTGTTTCGAACTTAAGCTTAAGCATCGCCGAATTCGCCTCACATATCCATATGTAATATTTACAACAGCAGGGAATTAAGCTGTAATAACAACCAAATTTACCACTACAATGACAGGGATTATGAAGACAAGAAAAAGATATTGAATCATTGATAATCACATTAATCATCTAAATAATAACACAGCCCACATTTTCTATCCGCTTTCTAAAAGAAAAAGAAGACCCAAGCATCACCAGGTACAATTGAAACAGAAGAACGAAAAATAAAGGAGGTGATGTAGAATTGCTACCTAAAATGAGGGTTAGATTTGAATACATGCAATCGAAAAGGCCACCAACTCTTTTTAGCCTAAAACCAACAGTACTGTATTGCATTCGGCACCACTAAGATCAACCACTTCAACACCTCTGAACCCCTTTTCATTTAGACAATTCCTTAGAAGCAGGGTAGCCATTACTTTCTGGCACATTGGTGTTCATACCAACCACCTCTGGGGCAATCTCCCAACTTTCACTTCTTCTTTCCCAGCTTGAATGCCTTGTATCAAATTGACCTGTGGCAGGTCTTCGGTCCGAACCCACAACAGAATCAAATTCTGAGGAATTATGACGATGGACGTCACTTCCTCTGCTGCGTATATCTGCCTCGATATCTTCAATGTTGTGACGCTGAGAGATTTTCATTAGATCACCGCCAAGCTCTAGGTCATCCTCCACCTTCATGCGTCGGTCCTCATTGGCATCCTGGGTTTCTGATGTCCGACTGGTAGGCAAAGGAGGCCTTTGTACCTCCTCCTGTACATACGCTCGGAATTTGTTTCTTGAAGGCTTTATGGTTGAACAAAATACTTCTTGAAAATTACTTAAGCAACCCAGATTGTATACATTTATCCTGTTGTCAGCTCTGTAACGGAAATTCTCATATGTAGTCTGAAGAGAAAAGTACATATCAAGTTCAAGCAGACTAAAGAAAAGAAGAAAGTACCCAAACAGCCACATTGTTATGATGCTACCCATGAAATGCAATTAACCAAGATTAAAAAGGGACACTAAAAAGCTACAAAAAGCTACAGGACTTCAGTATGTGATAATTGTTGCTACGTTTGACCATACCCTCCATATAAAAGTCCCTAATTTGCTTCTTTGTTATACAGAATAAATAATTAGGAGTTCATCAATTATCACATATATAGGTTTGGAGATTAATCCTGTAGATTAATTCTTTCTTTTTATATAAACATTTACATTAACTGAACCTTAACGATGGGACCTATTATACCTTAGTAGCACTAGGCAATTAAATTTCTTAATCATCCACAAGGTCTAGTCTATTATATTCGCATATTGATTATTAATTTTTTCTCTTTCTGGAGTTCATCCTGGGAGCTTTCCCTAAAACCGGCATTCCCCTCTCGTCCTACACCACATTGATGTTTGACACCATACCGAAAGAAATATATCTTACAAAAAACAAGCAGCTGGTAAAAGCATTCATCTTTCACTAGCTCAATAACACTACACTCCATTAGATGAATATCATCTTTAGGATTCCATTTGTCTTGACTAAAATGCAGGAGTGTGTTAAAAAGCATAGCAATAGAAGTATAAAATGCACTAGAAGCATACAAAACTGTCAATAAATTTTAAAGAACAATTATATGTAACAAAATTCATGATAATTGATGAATTAGCATGCGTCTCAGTAACTGTCCAACTCAAACAACTATTTCAGTTGGAATCATAATGACAACCGGATATATACTCTCAATAAAAGAAAAGGATGTATATTTGAGTTCGTCTTTACTACAAGAGTACCTTAAGCTTCATTTGATACGAGAGAACATAATCAGGAGAAAATGAAATTTGCACTATCCTATGGGTTAATGAATAAATTAAGATTCACTTGTCCATTCAGCTTGAATCCACCAGTTTGAAAGTGAACACTCCATTCTCCTTTCTACCATTTTGATGATATACATTAAAATCTTATTAGATTCTAATAAAAATTAACTTAGCCAAACAAAATCTATAATGTAACCATTTTTTCTGATAGAAAAAGTTTTACATATATTTCAAATATATATATATATATATGAAAAAACAGGAGAACTGAAAACTGATATGTTCTTCAGTATAATTCAATAATGACTTTTTCGGTAGACGAACAAACATTTATCTACCAGAAGTAAACGACTACAAAGTGCTACAACTGGGGATCACTATTGATCCTAGCTTAGTCTTAAAAATAAGGAACACACTTGCTTCTTTTGAATCTACGTTAACATGCTTGACTTGAAATTTTAAGGACCAATTTATCATTTTTTGCTTAGTGTTTATTAATTGATCATGTGACGTCTTCTTTTAATATTAAATTTTTGGCTTGGTTCAATTCGTGGAAGCACTAATTGGTTTCTTGCATAATTGGGTATAATATTGACATTTAATAATTGCTAACTTGGTCTATATTGGTGCAGGATTGTCTTAAATAAATTAATTGAATCTCTTTACAGCGTAGTCTTGCTTAAATTTCATACAATTAACTTTGCATAATATCAGTATCCAATAACTGAAACATTGTTAAAGATGAAAATAAATATTATCTTCAACACTCTACTCTCATAATAGAAGAAATATACAAAAATTGGTTTCAGAATTTGAGAAACTATATCTTCTTAGCTACGAGATCAGACTTATTTAATCAAGGGAAGAGAATTCAACTGACCTGATTTGTGCTAATCAGGTACAAATGAAATCCAGTAAGTCCACCAACAAACCAGAGTGCAATAAAGCAATAAAGCATTAGTACAACAGATGCAGGTGAATGCTTCATAGCATACCAAACTGTTTCTTTGTAATCATCCATCAGAAACTTGAAATACAAGGCCGACATGGCAAACACGTAGATGCACAGAAGCATGGAAGAAGAAACAAATAAAAAGAAGTACCGGTAGTTACGCTGCAGAAATCACAAAAAAGCAGTTAAGTTAATATGGCTTTAAATTGATAGTAGCAGATCTAACCATACAACAATAGGAATCTCCGTGAAATTGTGAATTTTACACAACATACATGAAGAATATGCAATTATCAACACCCTAATTCTATACAGGACACTGAGTAGAGTACCTGTCCGATGCATTGACCCACCCAAGGGCAATGGTGATCGAAACGCTCAACACAGTTGTTGCATATAGAGCAGTGTGAACAACGAGGAGGGCGGTAAAGCATGCATGTGTCACAATATTTTACCCTAACTGGAATTCCATTGACCATAACTTCTTTTGTCCTGGGAAACTGTACGCTAGGTGTCTGTCTTCCTCCAATCTCAGCTGATGCTGAAGTATCATATCGGAACTCTTCTTCAGGTGGATGTAAGTTACGGGGAACAATACCTGGATCCCGGGCTGAAGTAAGAAGAAGAAGTACCAATACCTACCAAATCAACTAAAAAATCATAATACATAACAAAAAGAAATTCGAAGACTATTAGATATGCAGGCTTTACAAACCCCCGGATTGACATGTTTTACTTGGTAAAAGCAAAATCTAGGAACAGTATATATATATATATATATTTATAATATACCATGTTTTGCAGTCGAAAAAGCAGACTTGCAAGACATTAACTACTTATATAATAAGGAAATTTGACTCTACATAAATGCAATTTCATGATTATACAATCATATAGCAGGATGGAACATGCTAACTGCTGGGAGATGGAGTCATCTAAATATACATTAGTTATAAAGCTACTAAAATTCTGCACATGAAATATAAAATCAACTAGCAAGTTTAAGGATTTAGATAACTAACATAAATGGTAAAGACAACTGCCACCACTGGGATGGCATATCCTGCATTATGTTGGGAGAACTCATGACGAAGATGCCTTCCGACCAAAGCGCAAAAGAGGATTACTGGAACAGTGATCATCAATATGGTGGCCATAACTGACCTTGCATCTGGTCCAAATATTAACCTCCCTTGTAGAAAGAATTTCTGCCAAATAAAGAATATTTTGAACACAAATTTTCACAACAAAGCACCAAAACCATTACATTAGAAAAGATGCAAAAAGCATGCCTATAAAAAACAATAACTTGTAGTATTATGCTTTTATGGCAGAAATGACAAATAAAGATAACAACTTGCTGACATACCACATACCAAAGAATGACAACAAAAGTTGATGGTGTACTTTACTACTATGATTACTCATACCGAACCGACCACTTGTCCTTATTCACATTCTATTTATTAGTGCATGCCAAATTCACAAGCATAATTACAGAGCTACTTCACAGCAAATCTTTAAGCTATGTGTATATTGCATGTGTACACTAGAAAATATAAATGACGAGGAAGAAAAGCTAATGAAAACAATTAAAATGATAACTGAGTAGAGTGTGAAATTATTGTTTTAACCTTCTAAATCAATTTCTTTTATACACAAAGAGTGAGAAACTAAGCCTCACTTCTGTATCTTATTAATCTGAATGTAGTACTGGTAATAAGGATCATTATAAAAAGAAAACAATTGGAAAGAACTTAAGCAAATTTAAGTATAATTAAATATCACCGGTCCAAATGAATTTCTACCACAATGGGTTACAAGCGTTTATATGACGAGACAACCAAATTGTTTTACCTAACTGGTGATAAGGACAACGAGGAGACTGCAAAGAACTGATATAAGGAGTAGACACTTGCCAACCTGGTTTTTATTTTTTATTTATGTACTAATGCATTACTTTTGGTCCTTACAATCACTTCTATTGTTGCTTCGAGAAATACCATTTAGGCTTTCCTCAGCATCGGTAACTACAATAACAAGTTTACTCAAGAAGTATTATCATATCCTGATAGAGCAGCCCAAAAACTGAAAGGCTTCTTAAGTTCCCCCGTAAGAGATATAATCCTATGTTATTTATACACAAACTTCTCTCTTCTACCTGATTTCTTCAACATTATCTTCTTCAGTAGCTGAAGTTAAAAACTGCATTCTCCCAAGCTCACCTAACAAATTAATGCTACAAAAAACTCATGCAAAATTGGTTGGTATATTCAACAGTGTCAAATCAGATAGAGCACTTTATTTAGTCAACTTTTAAGGGAACATCACCACATGGCCTCCTACTCGTTCTAGATATATATCATACAAGTATAGGAGTAATATACTAACATGATACATTAACAGCAATTACACTAGAACCTCTTAGTTAAGTAATTGAACTTGTAATCGTGAAATCCATCCACTCCTCATATAGTCTACCCTTTGTACTTCACAATTACGCAGCATTATACAGTCAGCAGACGACAATTATGCAGCATTATACAGTCAGCAGACAAATTCATTCGCATTTCTCTTTGAAAATTATCCAATCAATTACATACACTTGTACATCATATTTAAGAGATAAAATCGTCTTAATTAACACATCGTGCACAATTTTTCTCGAGGCAAGTATAGTAATTACAGAGAGTCCCCTACCATTTCGAGAACTCAAACCAGAAGGCTAAAGACATAACTAGTAGGCTTACGCCACCTCGGATTCTACATCATTACCTAAAATTGAGAGATGTCTAATTTTCAAAGCCCAAATTAACTACTTCAATCCATTAAGCAATAAAGCAAATGCACATCCAAAGACATATCATTTATAGAAAATTAAAATTTCATAAAATTCAAAAACAAAACCCAGCAAATACAATTAAAAGAAATGAATAAGTAGGAAATAAAACCACGAGATTTCGGGGGGGGGGGGGGGAGAGAAGATACACAAATCTTACATTGCTTCCTTTCCAAACTTGATACACGCGCTTTGCCATAGCCTTTAACAAACCAAACCCAAATCACAAAAATCTAGAAATCAACACCAAGATTCCAAACTTGTGACTGCTCATATTCCACTTTCCCTCAAAAACCCCCCACAAATCTCAGCTCATAAAACCCAAATTTACACACAAAAATATGAAAACAACTTGGGCTAATAAGTCTAGAAACAGGAAATATGAGGTGGGTTTTGTGGGGATTTTACAGTGAATAAGGTGATGAGGTCTAGAGAGAGAAAGTAAGAGCGCCCTCTTTCCTTTGTGATCCCAGAGAGAGAGAGAGAGAGAGAGGAGAGACGGTTTTTGTAGAGTGTGTTGTTTAGAATGGAGTATTTGGGGAAAGGAATAAGATGGGAATTTTCAAAACTAAAAATGTTTAATTTAAAATTAATTAAACACCAACTACTGCAGCTTCCTACTATTCTAATTCTTCTATTCTTTCTACATACGTCATGTTTTTAGAATTTTTGTTAATTAATAATGTGGAAGTAATAATCACTCTGTTTAACTTTTTCTATTTTTAAAAATCTGCGGGCCTATTTCCTTCGGTACTAATTGCTGTACCCATTTAGTAGAATTAGGAATTAATTGTAATTTAGAAAAATACGATCAATCATGTACTTTGCGGGGGATCAATTTATAAATCCAATTTTTTTTAAAACCATGCCTTTATTTTAAAAACTACTTGTTTTCTAGTCTGTGATTTTATTAAAATTTAGAAATTATCATGTCCATTTCATAAGATTTTATTTAATTAGTTATAGTCGCCTTTTTAAAAATCTTAGGGGACATGCTCGCCTCGGATTTTGGAAACAATAAATTGGATTTGGAAATTTAGGTAGATTTAATTTGGATTTGAAAAAATCTTGTACTCCCTTTATCCCTTTATAGTTGTCACGTTTTTTTATATAAAAATAAAATTGACCAATTTTTTTATCAAATATTAAATATTATTCTTATATTATTTAAAAAACTAAAAATTATGTATTAAAATAAATTAAATCTACTTTCCGATAATATAATTATTTTATTTTGTTCAATTATAAAATATTAATAAACCTTGGTCAAATTTTAGTCAATTTGACTTGGTCAAAGTCAAATATTAAAACTAAAAGGCACGGAGGGAGTATATAATTTAAATTTGAATGGAGTATTTATTTTTTAAAACATTTTAAATTTCTTTTGATATATTAATTAGAATTTTAAAAGATTCACGTCTTCTACAATCTTGATTTATTATATTCGGATTTTCGCGATTTAGATTTTAAAACTTTTCTGAATTTTTTGAATGTAATATATTGATAGATTTTAAATGAATTTATTAGTACTATTTATAAGTTTTGAGATATGGCAAAAATTTGTATCAACCAAACTTACTCCATAAATATCGCATAAAACAGTGTCCGGGAAGTTAATAATGTACGCAGTTTTACCCTCAGTCAAAATAATGAAAAGACTGTTTTTACAAAGACCCACGACATAGTAGTGCAAGTACAACTATATAAATAAAAATGCAATATACGATACCAGTATTGATTGTCGTAAGTTACATGCATTCATCGTATTACACTCCTTTTGATCCTTCATACTCAATCTTTTTCTTGAATGACTCACTCAAAATTAAATACTTTGAATTCACCACATATCTGTCCAAAAATTTCAAACAAAACACAACCTATCTATCGTACAATAAAAATGGTTATATGAATATAAAAAGGTGAAAATTTAGCACATAAATTAGCAAATAAAAGACTAACATTGGAGTTTGAAACAAACAACCTAAACTATTTATCATAAGTAATGAAAAAAATAAACAAAGAAAGCTATTATATTAGATGTATAAAAACTAGAAAACCGTAAGCACAAATATTATATTACATTCTACTCACAGCCTCAAACTACGAAAGTTAACGATCCCAAAAACTAATCCACTAATCCACCACTCTAATCCGACAATGCCAAGATCTTCTATCTAAGATCATGAGTTATCTCTAAGGTTTAAGACCCTCAAATCTAGTGTGAGCAGGGCAACCCAAGTCCGTCTTGGCCTCCCTTTCCTTCTTGAACCTGATATCACTAAATCCTCCATCCTACACACTGGAGCAGATACCCGTCTTCTCCGAACATGGCCAAATTAAAGCAACTGACCTTCTCTTACTTTTTCAGAATTAGATGCAACTCTTAATTGATTCCGAAAAAACCAATTGATAATCTATCCAACATGGTACGTCCATAAATTTACCTTAACAATCGCATTTCCGCTACCTCTAATCTATACTTTTGGGCCTTTTTTATTGCCCAACACTCCGACCCTTATAACAAATATGGTCTAATCATTACCCTATAAAAATTTTCATTTAATTTTAAAGGAATCTTTCTATCACACAATACTCCTGTAGCCGCCCTCCACTTTAGCCATCATGATCTAATATGATGAGTGATATATGCTTCAATCCCACCTTCTTTGTGCATAACTGAACCCAAGTACCTAAAATTATCTTTAGAAGGTAGTAACTGATCACCACTTCGTACATCTATCCCCTCCTTATTGGGCTCATTACTAAAGTTACACCACATATATTCAGTTTTAGAACGAATGATGCGCAATTTATTCGACTCGAATGTACTTCTCTAATGCTCAAATGTCGCATTGTTGCAGCCCTCGTCTCATTAATTATGACTATATCATCTGCAAATGACATACATTATGGTACATTATATTGAATTCTCCTAGTTATTGCATCCATTATTACTGCGAAAAGGAATGGACTTAACGAGAATCATTGGTGAAGTCCTTTTTCCACGAGAAAATATTTAGTATCACCAACAGGGGTCCTTACACACATACTTACTTGAAAATACATCTCTTTTATCACCTTCAAATATCCATGGCATCCCTTTAACCCCCAAACTTTTCCAAATTATGTTCCGTGGTAGACTATCATAGGCTTTCTCAAAATCAATAAACACTATATGAAGGTCCTTACTATGTTCTCGATATTTTTGCATCAATTGTCTAAGAAGGTGGTTTGCCTCTGTTATTCCCTAACAATCTATCAACATAATTACAGAAGGGGAGGTTGAATGGAATTCTGGTTACTTTTAAAAACTTAAAAAACTTCTTACTTAATATATAATTTTGTTTGAATATGCTTGAGTGCAGATAAACAATAATAGTATTCAAGAACACAAAGTAAATAAACATGTGTTTAAAAACTTTCCGGTGTATTGATATTTCCACCAGAGATATATATAAATGTGAAGAAATCTCTGTGATCCAAAGTTGTACACAGCTGCTTACAAGTAACACAACTAAGAACTTGAGAGAGTACTAGGAATACAGCTGACAAAGACTCTCTAGTTGATGTGCTTGAATGCTTTCTAATTTTTTTAGTATTTTGTTACCAGCTACCCTTGGTTTATATATTACCAAGTCACATAAGAAAATCAGACAAAATGTAAAATCTATCAGCTGGGTCTAATCACATGTTTCTTCATTTCTCCATCCAATGCAATCCAGTTAGATACCGCATCTTTGAACGTCCTTGTTTTGCATGGAAATGAACATGCTTCATTTTCTTCTAAATCCTTACTCCAGGCTGCCGCATTCTTTTTATATACAATCAACCCATGTGACTGTCAAGTCCCTTTCAACTGCTATTTTGGTTGATTATCCGTTGAGGGTTCATAGGAGTTATATGTTGAAGCTTCATCTATTATTCATTAAAACTTGACTAGCTCATCTGTTGAAATTATGTTGAATAATCCGTTGAGCATTATAGGTCATCCATTGAAGCTTTGTAGATTAAAAGTTGAAGTTATTTCCATAGCAATTGATACTCTTTCACTTATACAGAATTATAAGACATCTTCTATATACAATTAGCCCGCCTATTTTGTATATATATTGCTAGTATTCAACATGACTTAGAAATAACTAAAACTCCCAAATCCCCCAGCTAATCTAGTATACAGAATGTGTTACAAACTTATTCAAATAAGCTACTTTTTTCAACAGATAAATAATGTGATCATCCGTTGATAGCTACAAAATTATTTAACATATCTACTTAGAGTGTTTTTGGTAAGTTATCATCAAGTTTACAACATATTCTTTACAATCTCTCACAATTTATGTCTAATAGAATTATAGGCATAAATTCAGGTTAACTTGATGATAATAAAAACACCCCAATTAAAAATGTTACAATAAACAGTAGATAAATTGCAAAATGCTTCAATAAAAAATTTAATCAAGAAGGTAAGGAATATTTACATGTCATTTTCAAGGTGCTCCTCTAAACTGAGCTGATTATTTTCTTTTCCTTGAATCCCTTGTCTTCTTTCCCAGCCTCTTATCATTCTCCTCAATTTGGTTTTGAAGTTGTCTAAAGAATTCAGATTCATTTTCATTATTGATATCCAGCATCTCCTGCATTTCCTTGAGTGTGTCATTACTTGATATTTGAAGCTGGTCTTCAAGTCTGAAAAATCTCTTGACATATCTTTCATCTCTGAACTTCATCATCCAGTAGGGTCTCAAATACACTCTATCACCGGTCTATGGGATAGTCAAAACTCTAGGTAGTACATTTGGATCTCTCCAGCTTTGTCTGATTTGGCTGATCTTGCTATGTACTTCTGATTTGGTCACCTTAGTGAATCCAAAATCTTTTTTCATAGCAGAAAACACCTTCACTAGGATACTGTAGCCTTCATTGAGAATTCTGTAGAAAGGCTATGTAATCTCCTTGCCACCCTTATATATAAACACCAATCTTTCTAGATGCTTGTATGAAGCATCAATCTCTTTTATTTCCTCTAGCTCATCCCGATAAAGATTTATGTCTGAGAATTCACATATGAAGAGTTGATCCTCCTTATTGACTATGGGCTTTGGCTTGGAGATGGCTTTGAATTGAGGTGGATTAGAATTGATTCCTATGTGTTTCCTTCTTGGAGTCTTCTTTTTGACTGGTAGGGGAAGATTGAGATCAGGCAAAGGTAAACTGTCACAATTTATGGGTTCATCCTTGAGTATAATTGGTTCACCAAGGAAATTGACACCTGAATGAACCTTAAATTCAACTGGCTCCACAGTGGGCACAATTGGTTGACTTGAGGTTGTAGATAGTATTGACTCAGCTTCCATTTCTTCATCTTCATTAATCTTCATCTTGGCTCTAATCTTCCACTACCTTTTTTCCTGACTTCTTTGGTACTTGTTTATTTTCAGATAAAGGATTCTCAATTCAAGCTGAATTTGCAAGCATCTCTAATTTTCTTTTCACTCCTTTAATGGCCTGCTTTTTCCTTCTTTTCTGAGCTCCTACTCTTCTCCCTTCTTCATCTATAGCTTCTCCAAACTGAGGGTGCCCAGTCATTACACACAACATCTTTCCATATCTTTAAATCCTGGCTATTCTTGATCTTAAGATGGCATCCTTGGTAGTTTTGAAGCTTGCAATAGATGCACCCATCAGCTTTTCTTCATCAGGCCTAGATGAAGAGTAATCAACCAACATTGGATGCTTTGTTGAAATTATAACACTTGTTGATTTAGGCTTTAGCATCACAAAGTTCTTGAATTCATTCTTCATTGAAGATTCACCCTTTTATCATTTTCCTATCTTCATTCCTTCCAAAGTAATTGACTTCAAGTGTGTAGAATGCTTTACATATTTTTCTTGAATAGCAGTTGAACCAAATACCTTTGTAATCTTTTCATTAATCTGTTTTTGCTTTGGTCAGTGACTGACATCTTATACTTTATGCCACACTTCCCAAGTGACCAGGTTCTTATTCTTATTCGATGGGGGGCTAGTTTACGTCCTTCTTCAAGTAAAACCGAAGCTCGACAAGGTATGGATGTGTCTCGGAACATGCATACAATAGTTCTATGTTCAATGTTCTATGTATGACACTACCAACTGATCGGGTTCTAATTCTTATACACGACTAAGACTGGAGAATTCCGAAAATTTGTTATCTTGTTAATCACATATCTATATCATAATTAAAAAAATATCGAAGAACATTTAATCACGCATAATAAGGCACGTTACACAATACATACATACATACCAATAAAGATACACTTGCGTAATCAAACTGATAATTCATTATTCAAAATATACCGAGCAACAAAAATTTACTTAGTGATACAATCCATATTAACACTTCAAACACGAAACATCTAAAATCTCGAACTTTTCCACGATTCTAATTCTGATCAGATCCTTACTTAGCCATTTTGACCCTCTAAACGATGTTTTCTTGAAAAACACGAATCAACGAAAGTTATAGAGAACGAAAAGCCTTTTCGGAATCAACGAATTCTACCTTAAGATGAATTTTCTACGAATTTTACAAGACTGCTGATTTTTGTCTATCAAAGCCCTACGAATTTTGATATTAATGACAAGGAAGACGAATATGATGTATATATAATATTACAAAATCCTATTTCTTAACTTATAAGTTATCTGTATTAAATTTGGATCCAAATTTTAGGCATATTAGTCTGTTTCAATTTTAAATCCTAGTCTTTATCTAATTTTAATCCTTTTTATATTATTATTTACTATATATATTATTCTAAAAAATACAGGATATTACATCCTACCCTTTTTAAAAAGAATTTGGTCCCAAATTCACAATATACGTCTACGCCCTATAATCTCTTATATGTCAAACTTAAACTATGGTCCACAGGAACGAATCGTAGGAAATGTAATAGTCCTATAACTAACACACTCCGAAAGACAGTATGCTCCGATACCATCTGTAACAGCCCGCACTTCCGGACTATTAGTTCTAATATGAAACTAAACTAAAATAAAATTACTAATCCAAAATTCAATTAAAAAGGATGACTATTACAAAACACAGGTATACACAACATGCAATAAGATGTACTAAACCCTTTTCTAAGCTATCTCTGATTTTTTCTATTTTTGGCTCAGTAAATCTTTGCAAATCTTGTATGTCTGTGACCATCCTTTGTCTGTTAATCTTGGTCCTTGATCTTGCACTCGTCAAGCTGCTTTTGTAGACTTTCCAATCTAAGTGAATAGATCGTATGTTGATCGATAATCTTGAATCATTAACTTGTCTGTATTACTGTATTTGAGGTTCATGTCGAGATCTCCAGTTTGTTCTATAGAGACGTGACATCTCGATAAGTATAATGTCTTATCGAGATCTCTGAGTTCTTTATAAGTGTATTTGACTTGTCGAGGTCTCTGAGTTCTCTATACGTGTACTTGATTTGTCGAGGTCTCTAGATCTCTACATGTAGAAATGACTTGTCGATATCTCTGAGATCTCTATATACATTTTGACTTGTCGATATCTTTGAGATCTCTAATGAGGAATTGACTTGTTGATATCTCCAATTTTCACATCTTCATTTGACTTGTCGATATCTCTGAGTTCTCTAATGAGGAATTGACTTGTTGATATCTCCAATTTTCACATCTTCATTTGACTTGTCGATATCTTTGAGTTCTCTACATGCAGAAATGACTTGTCGATATCTCCAATCTTCACATCTTCATTTGACTTGTCGATATCTCTGAGACTTCTCTATAAGCCATTTTAGACTTCTCCATAAGTCATTCTAGAGTTCTCGAATGACTTCTCTATATACCTTGATATGTGACTTGTCGATATCTTGACTTAAGACATTTTTGATAAAATAGATTTATTCAACTCCAAGCTTCTACATCTTTTCGCTGGGGCATGATTTTTGCTTAATCTTCTTCCAGAGTTTATTCTTAGGCTTAAAACTGTTTACAGAAAAATACTTTAGTCTAATCTTCTAAACTTTTTACAGACTCAAGAAATACAATACATAATACAGATTTAGACTATCATACAACTAAATCTCAGGGCTGTCAATGTGACGTAGTCTTGTTATTATACATGAATGTCTTGCATAATAATCTCCCCCAATTTGTGAGAAGATTGCTTATCACAAATTCATGCCTGATAACAAGACTAACCCTGAGTTAAAAATAATTATATAAAAACTGACAGATTTACAAATACAACTTTATACATTTGATGATTACATAAATTCAATAGTTACAACCATCAAGTAAATTTCTCATAGCCTGATTATTTTCTAATGAGGACTTTTAGGTTTAATAGCACCTGTAGTTCTTCTATTATTTCAGTCCCTCTTAGAGCCTCTACAAGCTTGAGCCATTCATCTAATATGTAACCATTTAAGTAAGAAACTCTGAATTTTGAGAATCTGCCAACTTGTATGTTCATAAAATGTTCATCCTTTGATATTCTACTCAACCCCCTTGCATTGAGCTCATTTGACCTCTGCTCAAACATCTCTATCTCCTTAGCATATTTTCTATCCCTTTCCTCATTTTCAGCCTTCAATCTTGCATGCCTTTCATCCCTTTCCCTAAACCTTTCAGACATCACAGCCTTCCACATTCTTATACTTATATCCTTGTCCTTCATCAAGCTGATTACCCTGTTCAATTCCGTGGTTGAAAAAGTTTCCATTACCGTCCTGCTAAGCAAAATGAAGGTGCCATCCATGTAGTTGATTCTGACTTCTGCTAAAGATACAACACAAACTTTGACAATTTCTTTAGATAATTGTTGGAAAAAGTCATCATCTGTGATGCACATGTTTAGAGGCCAAAAGTCAGTTTGATTGAAAAAATTCCAGATGATCCCAGCACCAGCTTGCATTTTCCTTGGTTTTCTTCCAACAAGCTTGAAGTGAGTTATGGTTGGAGACCTGAATGAAGGTAGGTTTGTGATTTTCTTTAAAATGACATGGTTGGATGTTATTGGTATTTTGAGTAGGGTGTTTGCAGTTTGTTTATACAAGAATTTTGGCTTTTGAGGTAGGTTTGATTGAGATAGTGTTTGCCTAGGCTTGGTGGTTTGCGTTTGTGAGATTTGGATTTGTAGGATATTTTTCTTGACACCTTCTTCTCCACCATTTTTCCTCCTTCTGCTTTCATCTCCCCTTTTTCTATCATCCCTCTTCTTTTCATCCTGCTTCTTCTCTTCTACTTTGCTTCCAGTTGCTTTGGAAGATTGAATTGGATTTGAGCTAGAAGGTTTTCGCTCATCATTCTTCTTCTCATCATCATCCTTGTCATAGTTTTTTGGGAACTGTGAAGTATCTACACTTTTTGGTTTGTGGACAGATGTAGGCCACCCCTTGCTTGGATGGATATAGGCTTTAGGAAAAGCAGCTATCTGAGCTTTCTTGAGTTCATTGAGTAATTGGGTGTCCTCTAGAATGACTGGATTAACTCTATCAGTTATTACATCCAGCTCAGATGCTCTCATGGTTCGAAGATTTGAAAGAGACACCTGTAGACACATGTCCAAACCACAGACATTGACATTGACCACTATCCTTTTCTCTAAGAAGTTTCCAATCTTTACTAACACCACTATTAGAAAATTGATGTTATTGGCCAAAGCTCTCTTATAGGTGATGTAGTTGTTGTAAAGAGAGACTCATAGCACCATTAATAGCTCATTGAACTCCTTGTCTTGACAGGGTCCTTCTGTAGCTTTTTGAAGTTTGTCTTTTCCAACATCTGGAGAGATTTTTACTTGTATAGAGCTTTGACCATAGTGAGTAGTAGATTTCCCAGCTTCTTTTGATTGTGTAGATTTTCCAGCCTCCTTGGATTGTTGAATTCTAGATTCTATCTCCCCCTTAGTCTTGGTAGCAGGTAGGAGTAGAGGAGTTGGAATTTATGTCCTCACGGCTTCAGGAAGAGCAGGTAGTGGAACATTCAAGGCACCCATAATAGCTCCCAAAAAAAAGAATTCTACATTTGGAGATGTCTGTGGAAGTCTACTAGGGTCCTTATGTCATTTTGTTGATTCTGTACTAGAGTAGTGAGAGCTGTGACCTGAGCTGTGAGTGAGTCATTTGATACTTGAAGATTTGAGACTTGCTATTGAAGAGACTGAATTTGGAGATTTATGGAAGGTGGTTGTTGTGAGCTTGTTGAGAGAGGATCATCAAATGTGGCTTGAATAGATTCCTTGATTCCCTCCATCAAAAGAGTTGATAGTTCATATATGGCTTGATGAAGTTGGTCTAATTTGACCCTTGTGTTATTATTATTTATGATTTGATTTTAGACAACTTCATGAAGAGCCAGAAATAATTACTTTACGTTCTTGATGCTCTGCTCCATATTGGTCATATCAAACCTGGCCATTTGGTCAGCAAATTTGTTGAACTTATTTTTTATTTCTACTTGAGTTAGCACAAGGTAATCCAATTTATCTTTCACCAATTTCCTGATTCTGTCTTGATGAATATTCAGAGTCTATTGTAGTGCTTTACCAATAAGGTGAAAAGCTTTGAGATGTTCCTTGTAGACTTCTGTAATAGCATCATAAACTTCCTGTGAACTGAGAGTCTTGGCATTGCTTCCTAGGATAGTGACATACTCTTCTCTAAACCTAACCAAAACCTCATCCATTTCCAAGCTGAAATCTTTATCTAGCCAAACATCCATATTCCCATCCTGCTCAACTTCATTGATAATCTTCTGTTACTGTTCTTCAACATCTATTTTGTATGACAGCAAGATAGCCTAATAGTCCTGATTGGACATGTCAGTTGTGAGAAGCTGTTGGGTAATGTTTGTAAGGCCAGGGAGTTGGTCCATAATAAGATCAATCATGGTGATTGGCTGAGTTTGAGCATCCTGCAACCACTGTGATATGAGGTGTGAAGGTTGTTGAACAGGGTTGAATGTAGAGGGGATGTCTGTTTGGTTTGAGGTGGAGGGTTGTGAAGAGATAGGTAACCCTGTGATTGGAATCACAGTTGAACTCACAATAAAAACTGTGGTCATGACAGTGTGTTGTTCACCAGTAATGGGAACCTCCATTTGAATTAGAGGGGATTTGACCAGGTTACTGTCATGTACCATGACCTCAAACCCTTGTTCTTCTTGCAAAGAACTGGCACTTGAATGTGCTTGACTTGTCTCCCCAATAGTTGGATCATTGACGATTGGACTCCTAGCTTTAATTGACAAAGCAATTTCAGCCAGGGTTTTGAGGGGAGTTGTCCCTAAATAACGAACCTCCAATTGAATTAGAGAGGATTTAGATAGCTCCCCCTTAGGACTACTACCCCCAAACCTTTCAATATGTAAAGATTAATTTATATATGAAGGTGCATTTGGTACTACCACAGGTTCTTCAGTAAAAATTGATGAAACCCCTGTGTCTTTGTTGGTGTCATTAAGGTCTACCCCAAAGTGTAGCCTCTCCCCAACTGAATGTGATTCCTGGGTGGTGAGCACGGTCTCTTGAAATGTGTCACTTGATTTTGACAACACTTGAGAATTGGGTTCAAGTGTTTCACTATATGTAGAAGAAATTTGAGAGATAAGATTTATGATTTGAGAATTGAGTGTTGGCAGCTTCCCCTGAATAGATGAGGGAGCTTCAAAAGATGTGCTCTCAATTTGTCTGCCATCCTTATTCCTTCTTTCATAAACCTGAATGTGTTCGAGTTGTGGTGCAGACTCTTTACAAGATGCACTAGGGAGAATGCTTTATTCAATAGAGACACCCTGTTGAGAGGATGCCTCTAGAGTCTGTTTTAATCCCTCTCTTACAACTGCATCCTTTTGGGAGGATACAGAGGTAGATAGTTGAGTGGTCAACTCAGTTTTCTTTACCTTCTTTGATTTTTTGACCAAGGTAGACTCTGGTTGTGTTTGATCCTCACCACTCTCATTCACAACTATCAAGGGTGCCTGATTTCTCTTCTTTTTACTCACTTCACCCTGTTGAGAGGATGAAGTGGTCGGATTCCTAGCTTCGAATGGTAGAGATGGAAGGGTCTCGGAGCCATAACTGTACTAGATGTGACTGTAGACCTCATACCAGGCATAGGTTAATGGTAAGTCATGAATCTCTCCAATATAAATGGAGTGATTTTAAGACTTACATGTACCTTATTCTTTGTAATAAGTGAACCAAATAGTATTTTGGACACCTGTTTATAATTGCCTATTTTTGTTCTATCTATATCATTAAGTAAAAGAATGTCTTGAACTTTATAATTTAAAGTAGACATTATAAACCTAGGAAAGAAAATTTCCTTACCTCTTGTGGCCAGAGGCATTGTAAGCCTTGTGCTTAGTTCCTCCAGAATCAAGAGCCCCACATTTAGATGTCTGTTGTGAGCCATGGAGAACACCAGCTTCTGGACCACACTTGAGATGTTGTTATAGTCTATCTTCCTGTATGTGAAAGTTCTTACTATGGAATCAAATAGGAATGACCATTCCCTCCTCAAATGCTTCTTGTTCAAGCTGGAAAAGTTGTCAGTAGGAATGCCCAAAGCCATATTGACCTCATTCTCAGTAAATTCCACCTATTGGCCTTGGATTGAGCAGTTAACCACCATGGAAACAGCTTAGTTCTTATACACAACTGTCCTAACCAAAGATGAGTTCCAGAAATCATTGAGAACATCCAGGTACAGAATATGATTTACAGTTAAAGTACCTACAAAGTATGTCTCAGATAGGAACTTGACAAAGCTCTTGAAACTGTCAGGAGCTTGGTTTACATCTGTGAAAACCAGGTAGTTGGTTCTATCCTTAGGGATAACAGTTCTAACATTGTTTGATGCCATTTGAAATATTTGAATTTGAGTGGGTAAGAGATTTGAGAGAGAAAGAGTTTGAAATGAGAGAGAACGTTCAAGATTTGTAAAAATTAGGTCACTTGAGATCTCGAAAGCGTAAAGAGGGGTTATGTCGAGATGTCTGGGTATTTATAGAAAAAAGGTAAATAACTTTTTGAGAAGTAGAATTAAATGTTTAGGATTTGCTTATTGAGAAGTCACGTGTGAGAATAGATACATATCGATATGTCACTTTGCCGACTCTTATCGAGAACTAGATAGTGACTTGTTGAGATATTAAATAAAAACCCAATAGTTCCAATTTTTATTTGAATAAATCAAAATAAAATTAGAATGATTTTATATCAAAATTATTTTACTAAAATAATTTATTGAATGAAATTATTTCAGTTTTGGGTTATCGAGAAGTCTAAGAATAGATACTTGTAGAGAACTCTATGAATTAACATATATTGAGATCTATACAATGACTTATCGAGAAGTCATAATAAGGCTTGTCGAGAAGTCAAGAAAATGACTTATCGAGAACTCTATTGAGAAGTCTCAAAATGACTTGTCGAGAAGTCAACTAGACTTATCGAGAACTCAGTTCTCTATATACTTTTGTTCTTTTTGGTTATGTCTTATGTTAAGTTCACATATTGAAAATGTAAATTAACATTTAGACAGTTTTCTCATAATTTGAAAAATTCCAAGCTAGATTTTAAAATTTGAAAAATAAATATACAGAGATTTCTGAAATATTTATAACTCATATTCCAGTTAATTTCCAATTAAATCAAATTAATTTTGATTCACTAGAAATTAATCTGCTTTAACACATTAGATGAGTTCTTGCCTTTAGGATGAAGAATTTAACATTCCATTTTCATCAACAAGTCTAGTTAAAGTTGCTTCATCCAAAGGTTTAGTGAAAATATCAGTTAATTATTTTTCTGTTGGAACAAAAATAATCTCAATATTATCATTTATAGCATGTTCTCTAATAAAATGGTAACTTACATCAATATGTTTTGTTCTAAAATGATTAACTGGATTAGCAATGATAGAAATAGCACTAGTATTGTCACACATAATTGGAATTTTGTGTAACACTAGACCATAGTCTATTAGCTGATTTCTAATCCAAAGCATTTGAGCAGAACAACTTCAAGCAGCTATGTATTCAACCTCAGCTGTGGGAGCTGACACAAATTGCTATTTCTTACTATACCGTGATACAAGTCTTTGTCCAAGAAATTGACAGCTTCCACTAGTGCTCTTCCTGTCAACCTGCATCCAGCAAAATCTACATATGTGTATCCAACAACTTCAAATCCAGTTCCCTTAGAATACCTTAATCCCAAGTTTGGTGTCCTCTTTAAGTATCTAAAAATTCTCTTCACAACCATCAAATGTGATTCCTTTGGATTGGCTTGAAATCTTGCACACAGACATGTTGCAACATAATGTCTGTTCTACTAGCAGTTAAATATAACAAAGATCCAATCATTCCTCTATAACCTGAAATATCTACACTTTTTCCTTTCTTATCTTCATCCAAATTTGTAGCAGTAGACATAGGTGTTGATGCAAGTGAACAATCAACCATTCTAAACTTCTTCAATAAATCTTTAACCTACTTGGTTTGTTTGTTGAAGATTCCATCACTTCTTTGACTGACTTAAAGTCCAAGAAAGTAACTTAATTCTCCCATCATGCTAATTTCATATTCACTCTGTGTGAGTTTTGAGAATCTTTGACATAATTTTTCATTAGTAGAACAAAAAATTATATCATCCACATATATTTGAACTAGGATCATATCACCACCATGCTGATTATTGAATAAAGTCTTGTCAATTGTTCCTCTAGTGAATCCATGTTTAAGAAAAAATTCTGACAGTGTGTGTTAGGAAATGAATTACACACAGAGGAGGGTGGTGAATGTGTTTTAGTGTTTTTTTTGCTTTTCTTGAACTATTTTGGTTTTGAACAAAGTAAATCAAATCTTGTAGTAAGATGTGTTATAACAGAAATTAAACATGTAGCTATGAATAACACAGATCTTTCAAAACTCACTTAATTTTATATTAAAATTAAGAATGTTTACACAGTTAACTCCTGGTTTACACAGTGTATAATACGACATGCTATTTACTTTACTAAAATGTCACTTATCATTTCCATTTTAGGAAAAGTATATCTTCCATTTCTGGCTTAGCATATCTTTGCATACTATGTTAACTTTGATCTTCCTTTGTCAGTTAATCTTCCTTGATCTTGCATACTCTTCAAGCTGCTTTTTGTAGACTTGTCAATCCAACTGGTTGGACTGTTTGTTGATTGTTAATCTTGGATATTAAACTGGTCTGCAAATTATACTTTGAGATTTTACCTCGAGATCTCCAGTTAGGCATATAGAGATTTTGACATCTCGATAAGTATATTCACTTATCGAGATCTCTATTACTCCATAGTTGATTTGACTTGTAGAGGTCTTTGAGTTCTCTATAAGAGAGTTTGTCTTATCAAGATCTCTCATCTTCATTTCTTCACTTTGACTTATCGATATCTCTAAGTTCTCTAGTGAATTTTGACTTGTCGATAACTCTAATCTTCATGTCTTCAATTTAGCTTATAGATATCTCTGAGTTCTCTAGTAGCTTTCCTGAGTTCTCTATAAGTCATTCTTGAGTTCTTGAATGACTTCTCTATAACACTAAATCTATGACTTGCAAAGATCTTGACTTAGAACATTTTTCCCAAAATAGATTTATTCAACTCCAAGCTTTTTTATAATTCTTCTGAGGCATGATCTTCTTGATCTTCTTCCAGATAGAATTCTTAGGCTTAACACTATTTACAGAAAAAGACTCTAGTCTGCTCTTTTGACATTTTTACAGACTTTAAATGTTACAAGTACAAAATGCAAACTAAGATTACAATACAACCTACTTAGGGTTGTCAATTTGACCTAGTCTTGTTAAAGTACAGACGTGTCTTGCACAACAATCTCCCCCAATTTGTGAGAAGATTGCTTAACACAATTTTATTCCTGTTAACAAGACTAATCCCAAGTCATAATGGAAAACAAAATTAATATATAAAAATTGACACACTTACAACTTTTATACATTAGGAGATTTACAGAGTTCAAATAATTACAAGCATCAGGTAAAGACTGTTTTTCCTTCAGCTTCTATTCTAATAAGATCCTTTAAGTAATCAAGAATTTCAAGTTCTTCTATAATAGGTGTCCCAATTAGAGCTTCTGCAAATTTGATTATGTCTTCCTTTGGATAACCACTGTCTAGTAAATCAATCCTAAATCTTGAGAATCTGTCAGCTTTAATGTTTAAAAACTTTCCATCCTTAGAGATTCTGCTCATTCCCTTTGCCTTAAGTTCTTATGCTCTTTTTATAAACATTTCAATCTCTTCATCATACTTCCTCAATCTTTCTTCAGATTCAGCCTCATTTCTTTTTCTTCTTTCCTCCCTTGTAATTAACCATTCAGCCAAAACTGATTTCCATGCTCTTGTAGCAGTATCTTTATCTTTCAACAAGCTTATCATTCTCTTGATTTCTGTGGGAGAGAGAGAATCCATTAAGTCAAAACCAAGGAACGTGAAGGACCTATCTTCATAGTAAATTCTAACTTCCATTAGAGATACAACTCAAACTCTGACTATTTCCTCAGCTAGTTGTTGAAAATAATCTTCATCTGAGATGCACCAATTTAAAGGTAGAAAGTCACTTTGCTTGAAACAGTTCCAGAGGGCCCTTTCAGTAACTTGTACTTTTTCAGCATCCTTAGCCTTCTTAAGTTTCCTCCCAATAGTTTTTAGTGAATTTTGAGTGAAGTCTTGTCTAAAGGTAAGTTTGTGATTTTCTTGAGAGATGTTTGGCTTGTGGTGATTGGAATTTTTAGAAAAGAGTTAGCAGTTTTTCTGTATAAAAATTTGGGCTTAGAGGTTTGAGGTGGTTTGATGTTTGAGATTGTTGACTTTGAATGTTGAGCTAAAGGTTGAGCTAGATTTGTTTAAATTTTTAGGGTTTTTTGTGATTCTGAGCCATCATGTCTTTGTTTGCTCCTTCTTTCACCTCACCTCTTACTTTCACCATCCTTCTTCCCATCCTCCTTTCTCTCTCCACCCTTGCTTCCAGCTGCCTTACTGGATTGACTTGGATTTGAGCCAGAAGGTTTTTGATCATCTTTCTTGTACTCATCATCATCCAAATTATCCTTGTTAATTTGAGTTTTGGGCAAGTTGGCTTTAGCATCCCTTAGATATCTCCCCAATAGCTTAATCATCTCTTCATCTTCAACAGACTTACTCTTATTTCCCTTTAACGTAATTTCCAGAATCATGATTAGCTCCTTATTGGCCATGACACATTGTTTAGGGATTTGGAAGTGTTTGAAGTGTTTGGTGGTAAGACAGATGTATGCCACTCCCTTGCTTGGCTGTAGGTATGCTTCTGGAAAAGCAACCACTTGAGCATTTTTCAGTTTAGCTAGCAATAAAGTGTCTTCATGGATTACAACTCTGACTTTGTTTATCAGAATATCCAACTCAGATGCCCTCCTTAATATAAGATAATTGAGGGACACCTGCATACACCTATCTACCCTATAGTCATTTATATTGACCACTATCCTCTTCTCCTGAAAATTATCTTTAGTCACCAAAATCACCCTTAATGAATTTATTGTCCTGTCAAAGGCCTTTTTGTATGTGAAGAAATTATTGTTGAGAGAAGCCCTTAGAGCCTTGAGCAATTCATCAAATTCTCTGCTCAAAATTGGTCCTTCAGCAGTCCTAATAAGCCTCTCCATATTAATATCTACTTCTTGACTTAAGCTCTTTTTAGCATTTTGGACATGTTGAGTAGATGATGATCTTGATTTTGCTAGCCTATCCTCTATCCCCCCTTAGTCTTGTTGGCAGGAATGAGAAGGAGAGTAGGAATTTCAGGCCTTATCTGTTCAGGAAGTGATGATAGAGGGATGTTGAGCTTCCCTATGATGGCTCCTAAAGCAACATAGTTTTGCATTTGGAGATGCTTGTGAGAGTCCACCGGGGTCTTGATGTCTGTCTGTTGACTCTTGACCAGAGAAGTCAAAGTCTGAACTTGAGCATTGGGAGATGCATTGGAGGTTTCCAGAGAAGCTACCTGTGTCTTGAGTGCTTGAAGGTCTTGTGGAGAGGAGCTTGTAATAGAGAGAGCAGTAGATGGTCCAAATGTGCTTGCACATGTTTCTGAATTTCATCCATGACCAAAGGTGAAGGAGTGTATTTGATCCAACTTCCACCTTGTGTCATTGATTTAGTGATGTGATCTTGAACTACCTTGTGCAAGGCTACAAAGGAGTCTTTTAGTTGATTCAAACTCTTATCAATCTCACTGAGATCATACCTTGACATTTGTTCTGAGAAGGTTTTGAATTGGTTTTTGATCTTAGTTTGAGAGGGGATGATTTGGTCCATCTTTTCCCTAACCATCTTCATAATCTTGTCTTGATGTCCATTTAATGTGATTTGAATTGCTTTTCCAAAGTTGTGGAAAGCCTTGATTTGAGCTTTATAGATCTCATTCATGGCATCATACACCTCTTGAGGAGTTAGATGTCTGGTATTATTTCCCATAATTGTGATATATTCTTCCCTGAATTTAGCTAACACGTCATCTATTTTAATTGTGAATTCCTTGTCCAACCAAGCATCACAGTTAACATCCTGACCAACTTCATCAATAATTTTTTCTTGAGTTTCTTCAACATCAGCCTGGTAGGTGAGCATGATAGCTTGGTAGTCCTGATTTGATATGTTGGACGTGAGTAGCTGTTGTGAGATTTGTGCAAGGCCTCCAAGTTGATCAACTCTGAGGTCTTCAATTGTTGAAGGTTGATTTTCAGTATCTTGGAGCCATTAGGAGATGAGGTGTGATTGAGATATGGAAGGTTGTGAATCAGAACCACCCGTGACTGAAGTCACAGTTTTACTCATAGATTGCTCTATGGTGTTGACAAGTTGTTGTTCCTCACATGTAGTGGAACCTCCAATTGAATTGAAGGGGATTTGACTGGGTTACTGTCATGTGCACCAGTCTCAAACCCTTGTGCTTCTTGCAAAACACTGTCACTTGAATGTGATAAACTTTCCTCCCCCATAGCAGGATCATTGGCAATTGTACTCCGAGCATTTACTGCTAAAGCAATATCTGCTAGGGTTTTGAGGGGAGTTTTTCATACATGAGGAACCTCCAATTGAATTGGAGAGGATTTAGATAGCTCCCCCTCAGGAGTACTACCCTCAAACCTAACAGTCTGTGAAGACTGATTTGCATATGAAGGTGCATTTAGTATCTCCATAGGGTCTTCAGTAAAAACTGATGAATCCCCCATGGTTTTGATGGTGTCATCAAGGTCTACCGCAACTAGTAGCTCTCACCATCTGATTGGAGTGTCTGGGTGGTGAACAAGGTTTCTTGAACCAAGTCACTTGATTTAGCTTGCACTTGAGAATTGGATTCAAGTGTTGTAGGTAGAGAAGAAATTTGTGAGATTAGAAGTCGTTGTTCAGAAGTGAGTGTTGGCAGCTCCCCTGAATGGACGAGGGAGCTTCAAAAGATGTGCTTTCACTGTGTGTGCCATCCTTATTTCTTCTACCATATACTTGGATTTGATCAGGTGTAGGCTATGCAGACTCTATATAAGATGCATTGGGGTGAATGCTCTTTTAAATAGACACACCCTGTTGAGAGGATGTATTTAGAGTCTGTTTAGTCCCCATTGTTACAACTGCATCCTTTTGGGAGGATACAGAGGTGGTTTGAGTGGTCATCTCAGTTTTCTTACTCTTCTTTGATCTCTTGACTGAGAGTGACTCTGCTTCTGTTTGGTCCTCACCACTCTCATTCATAACTGATAGGGTCACCTCATTTCTCTTTCTTTTACTCACCTCATCCTTTTGAGAAGATGAGGTGGTTGGTTTCCTAGCTACTAAAGGTATTGAAGAAATGGTTTCAGCTTGGGAAGGTCCATGTGGGTGTTCCTATGTTTGTACTTCCACAGGTTCAGGGACCACAGCTGCGCTAGGCTGTACATTAGATCTCATGTCTGGCATTAGGTAAGGGTAAGCCCTAAATCTCTCCATCATATATGAAGTGATTTTCAGACTGACATCTACCTTGTTCTTTGTAGTTAGTGAACCAAATATTATTTTGGACACTTGCTTACAGTTGCCAATTTTAGTGTTATCTATACCATTCAACAAGTTTATGTCTGTGACTTTATGATTTAAAATAGGCATAATGAATCTAGGAAAGAATATTTCCTTACCTCTGGCTGATAGGGACATGGTCAACCTAGTTGCAAGTTCTTCCAGGATCAATAGACCAACATTCAAGTATCTGTTGTGGGCTATTGAGTACACCATCTTCTGCACCACACTTGAAATGTTGTCATATCCTGTCTTCCTGCATGTGAAGGCCCTCACCACAGAATCAAACACAAAGGACCATTCCTTCCTTAAGTCAGTTATGTTCAAGCTTGACAAGTTGATTCTTCCACCATATTTGATGAAGTCCATAAACTCAGTCAGTTCATCAAGAGTTGGCACCTCCACCAAGTTTGCAGTTGGCAGCCCCAAAGCTCTATTCACATCTTGCTCATTGAACTCTATTTTTTGGCCTCCAATTATGCAAGTTACCACCATAGAGAGAGAGTTATCATTCATATCAGTCCTTACTACTGCAGTTGTCCAAAACTCATGCAGAACATCCAGATATAAGCTGGATTAGCAGTCAAAGCTCCTGCAAGGTAAGATTCAGACAAAAGTTTCACAAACCCCTTGAAACTATCATGAGCTTGGTTAGCATCAGTAAAATCTAGGTAGTTTGTTCCTTTCTCTGGGATAGTAGCTCTAACAATATTGAGTGCCATTTGTGTTTAGTGAGAGTGAATGGGTAAGAAAGATTAGTGAGAAAAGAGTAAAAACGCGAGAGAAATTGGTTTTGGAATTGAAAAGCTAGGTCACTTAGATCTCAAAAGTTGTAAGTATGTATATGTATCGAGATGTTTGGGTATTTATAGTAAAAGCAAATGACTTGTCGAGAACTTAAAAATAGACGTTTCGAACTAGTCTATCGAGAAGTCATTTTAAGAAATGAAAAACATATCGATAAGTCATTTTATTTATTCTTGTAGAGAACTAAAAAATAAGCTTATCGAGATGTCAAATAAATACCCAGTTTGTCCAAAATGGACTGAATTTGATTCCACTTTTTATTTGAATAAATTCAAAATAAAATTAAAATAATTTTGCCAAAAGTATTTTACCAAAATAATTTATCAGATTAAACTATTTCAGTTTTGAGTTATTAATAAGTCTAAAAAAAATTCTTGTAGAGAACTCTGTAAGTTAACACTTGTAGAGAACTCTACAATGACTTATCGATAAGTCATAATAAAGTTTATCGAGAAGTCAGTTAATTGACTTATCAAGAACTCATTCGAGAAGTCTTAAAATGACTTGTCGATAAGTCAATTAGACTTATCGAGAACTCAATTCTCTACATACTTTTGAACAATTTAAGTCTGCCTTGTGTTAATTTTACATATTAAAGATGTAAATTAACAACTTAGCAGTTTACTTAGAATTTGAAAAATTCCAAATTAAATTTTTGTTTTGAAAAAAAATAAATATGCAGAGATTTCCGAAATATTTATAATTCATATTTCAGTTAATTTCCAATTAAATCAAATTAATTTGATTTACTAGGAATTAATCTGTTACAACACATTAGCCGAGTTTTTGCCTTAGGATGAAGAATTAAGCATCCCAATTTCACCTACAAGTCTAGTGAAAATTGCTTCATCCAAAGGTTTAGTAAAAATGCAGCTAATTGTTTGTCTATTGGAACAAAAATGAGCTCAATGGTACCATTTGTAGCATGTTCTCTAATAAAATGGTACCTTACATCAATGTGCTTTGTTCTAAAATGATTAACTAGATTAGCTACTATAGATATTGTTAGGTCACACACACTGTAGAGGGGGTGAATACAGTGTATAATACAATCAAATCGAACTTTAATATCTTAAGTAACTAGAAAACAAACTTTATTGAAACAATAAACTCTGTTACAGTATGGAACTGTTACCTCTCAGTGATGAACAAATATCACGAGAGCTGCTAGGGTTACAATGAATAATCTTCTTGAATATAATAACACTTATAGTGTAAACCCTATGTCTGTGTTTATATACTACACAGTTACAAGATAATCGCTAATTGATATGGAATATAATTTTGCTTCCTAAAATATATCAATCAGATATCTTTTCTTCCAAGTATTCCATTCTTCACGGAACTCCTTCTTCATGCATATCTCTTCTTATATTTATCTCGATTTTCTTTCCTTTAATCAGCTACTGTCCTTATCTGAACGTCCTTCAGCACTTAAGTTCTGATATCTAACTTCTGATGATTATCTCCTGATAATATAAGTACTGATATCCTTAAATCCTGACTTCCAGTATAAGTACTGATTAATGATTAAGTACTGATTTGTCCTGTTAAGTAAGATCTGAAATCTAAACATAAATCATATTAGTCATGACATTATCAAATATATCTAAGAATCTCCCCCAACTTGTAAATTAGCATAATATACAAGTTTAACAGATATTTGATGATGTCAAAAACATTAAGTACAAATGCATGAGAATTAGACTAGATAACTACAACTTACAGTCCTTAAAGCTTTACCAATATTTAACTTCTGATAACAACTTCAGTCTGTACAAATATCAGAATTTAAGCAGTTGTAGATCTTTGACTTGGCTTCATTATCTGATCTCTCTGATGTCAGGAGTTGTTCTGAGATAGTTCTTCAACAAACATCTCTCAGCATATCTAAGTTCATCAATCATTCTCCTTTTGGCATCTTTAAGCTCTGCAGTATCTTCACCAATTTGAAAGATTGCAGCTCTGAGATCATTGATCTTTGCTTTTCTTATATCCTGATCCAAGCTGATCAAATAAGCTTTGTCAGACTCAAGATTGAATTCCACAGCCCTGTACCCTAGAAAGGTAGTTACAATTTGAGCAGAATTGGGATTCATTTCAACTATATCACCCTTGTGATCTCTGTACTTTGGAACGTATGTGCTGTCAAACTTAACAGAATAAAGCATTTTCTGTCTCTGAATCTAATCCTTCAAATAGTTTGCAGCAGTCCCTGTCAATATGTCATCCACTTGAAGTAAGAATAGTACATGCTCCAATTCTTCAAAATACTTCAATGGAATGGCATTTTGTCTTATATGATAAACCCTACCATCTGTCATGAAATACAACAAGATGTATTCTTTCAAGTAGGTATGGTAAACCATTTGTACAGATTCTAGTTGATTCAATCTCTCAGGAGTTGCTCCAATACCTGGTTCACTCAAGGAAGTTGGATCATTAGTAGTGTTATGTATTCTTCTTTCATTAGCACTTCCCAATCCAGTTTTGTCTCTTGCTTCCTTCCCAGTAACTACTCTAGCTTCAAAACCACTTGCAGTAGTCTTCAAAGATTGAGTCTGTTTTGCTTTAGTGAATCCTGGTAGGAGTGTCTTTGGTCTATCTTTTGATATCAAGTTAACTTGAGCTATGTCAGAGGTTACTTGCTTCTTCTGAGTATCAGAACTTACAATTTCTTGACTCTGAACAACTTGAGCCATGTCAGAGGTTGTTTTAAGAACTTTTCTTGAAGTCAGAGCAAGATCATCCTTTTCATCAGTAATTTCTTCATTCTCAGGAGGCACATACACCTTGATAGGTTCACCAACCTTTTCTTTACCCTTGGATCTTGGATCTATCTGCGGTTGTGATTTAGCCAATGTTGCTTCAGTATGTGTCCTTTCTTTGATCACAATGCCTTTGAGTTTTGGAAGTGGCTTTTTACCAGAAGCTTCAGATTTAGATGCAACTTTCTCTGATTTAAGTCTGGCTTCTTCTTCCATTAAACTCTCCAAGTCCATTCCTGGATTTTCCTGAAGAAATAACTGTCTTGACATTTCCTCATCAAGATCTAAAAGTTCATCAGAACTTATCCTTTTACCAGTAGTAGAACTTATTCTTTTCCCAGTATCAGAACTTGTCTTGTGACTTGTGATTTCAGCTTGTCTTGATGTGAATCCTCTACCTTGACTATGACCTCTACCCATTCCAGAGCTTCCTCGATCATCTTTTCCATCATCCTTCCCTTTCAGTGTCTTGTCAATCTTGCATTTGGACTTAATTACTTTCTCCCCCTTTTTGGCATCAGCAGGTAATAGAAGAGAGACAAGCAATTCCACTGAAGATTGGATTTCATTAAGTTGTGATTGCTGAGAAGCTTGATTTTTCAGAATATCACCAATCTGAGCTTGTTGATGATCTTGAGTCTTCTCAATAGAAGCAATCCTGTCAAAGGTAGGTTGGAAGAACTTTTCTTATCAATTTTCCAAACTTCTCCTTACTTAATAAATTCTTCCTGAATCTTGTGTAGCTCTACACGAGTAGTTGAATGAAGACCTTGTAGATGTTTAGTACTCAATGCAGTGACTCTAAGCTGAGTTTTGAAATCATCAGAATTTAACATTTCATCAGCTTTAGTCAAGTGCTCAGCAAGATGAATATCATTTGGAACACATGAAACTGAGTTATATTCCTTAGTCCACTCCCGTCCTGCAGGAGTTTCACTCCAAGGCACTGGTGCTTCTCGGGTAACAAACTTCTTAATAAGTTCAGACTTAAGAATAGTTTGTTGAAGAACATGTCCTGAAGGACCTGCTGCATCAGCATCTGCAGTTGGAGCAGCATCACCAGTATCTCCAGCATTTACAGCATCAGAACTTAAAGAATCAGTATCTTCTGATAAGACAATAGTGTGTGTAGCAATGGAGGCTTCAGCATCCTCTAATTGCTGATCTGGTTCTAAGTTCTGATCAACAGCCATATCCTGATGCTCACCTAAAGTCTGATCATCAGCATCATGATGCAGAGAAGGTGTTGTAGATAACTCTGGAGTTTGAACAGCATCAGTAATAGGTGTTGTTGAAGGATTAGTTGCTGTCGGAGCTTCTAAGAGAATTACTTCAGGCACAACCAAGGTTTGAACATCAATATCAGCACTTGTGCCTGGATCAACAGGAGACACAGATGGTGTGTTAGCCTTTTCGGAAATAGCTTCCTTAGATGGAGTTGATGGAGAAGAACTGACTGTAGCAAATTCCTTGTCTTGTGAGATCAGAGATTCCTGATCCCCTTCCTTAGCTGCTTCCTCTTCATCATCTGAAACTGGCCTTTTTGCCCTCTGTTTCTTGTATCTCTTTGTTGATTTGGATACCTTGGGAGTTTCAGGAACTGTCATTCTTCTAAGCCTTTTGAGAAGCCTAGATCCCCCAATTCCAGAATCCTTCTGAGAAGTCTCTTTCTCAGCTTCACCTACAACAGGTTCTGAAGAAGGAACCTGGTCCTCAGTATCAGATTCATCTCTCAAGGCAATCCTCCTTCTCTTTTGAGGTGTTTGAGGAACAGTCTTTGTCCTCTTTGGCTTGGAGGATGAAGGCTTCACAGTAGGTTCCGAGGATGAGGGTTGAACAGTCTGTGAAGTGGAGAGATAGGATTTGAGATATTTCCTGAGGGTAGGTTGAGTAGAATGAGTGGTAGGTGCTGAGGATGATGGTTTTTGAGTGTTTGTTGTTGGTTGGACATCAGAGTAAACAGACCTATAAGTATCAGGATCAGCATTTACTAGGATCTGTTTTACAGACTGAGGAATCTGTAATGTTCTAACCACTGATTTCTTAGTGTCAGCATTTACCAGGTCATTAAAGTAGCGTTTTGCAACTTTAAAAGGTGGGGTTGAGGAACTGACTAATTGAGGTTCATCAGTACAAAAAGTATAAATAAGTTGACATAATCTAGCAAAATAGACAACATTCCTATCCTCTGTCATCCTATCCCCAATAAAACCAATTATACCAGTTGCAAAATCAAAATGAGTTTGATTTATAATAGCATACCCGATGTTCTGACTCAGAATTGGGATAACATCAAAATTCGAACATTTGTTCCCAAAAGCTTTAGTGATGCAGTCGAAGAAGAAGCTCCATTCTCTTCTTATATGAGCCCATTTCAACTGCCCAAGTTTTGCCAAAATCTTTTCATACCCCAAATTTGCCATTAACTCCTGAAGAGCTGATTCTTCTGGAATTGAAAAGGTACATCCTTCTGGGAGATGTAGAGCCTTGTGTATTGTACCAGGAGTGACTATATAAGAAGAATCACCCACTTCGAAAATAATACTAGGAGTGCCATGTCTACCACCGTCATCAAAGTGCCCAGTCCGCCAAAACGTCAGAACTTGTTGGCTCGAAAAGACTGAAGACTGGGTTAATGCATACCCAATCTCATTGTGTGCAAGAAGATCTTGCACAAAATGCAATTCAGATGGAGCTTCAGCATGATCAAGAATTGCAGCATAGTTGTTTGGAACAAACTTAGCTCCATCAATGATTAAATCCTTAGGTGCCATGTGAAAAATTGAGATTTAAAAGTGCCTGTTAGGTGTTTGATAAAATGTCTGTATGAAAAACCAACGTGAGAAGAAGAGAGAAAGAGAGAGTAAAAGCAAGTAGAGAGAAAAAGTATGAAGGAAATAAAAGATTAAAGAAATCCTCTCTCTGTCGTACTTATACTCTGAAAAAAATGTTACCGTTGGACACCTGTCAGACATGCAGTAATAACGGATAGTTACTGGGTGCGAGAAAATAGTAATCATTACTTGCCCACTTGTCTGTTTTCAAGGAAAAACCGTTCCACTTACCCATATATTCCATTAATCAAGGTGAAACAGTTTTAATTCAAAATTGAAACCGTTCCTACTGATTTAATTATTTTTCACTGCATCATTAATATTCTGAAAATAAATCAAGTGAAAATGACCAATCTAAATTAGATGAGTAAGTGCTGATAAAGAAAAACCAGAACTTAAATTAAAATAGAATTTATATGGTCATCAGAATATGAATAATTATCAGGATTTATCAATGCATTATAAAATAACTTAGAGACAAAATCTTGAAACAAAAACAAATTTCATTAATATATCAAGAGAATACATTCATGAAATTAAAATTGCATCAGTACTTATACAAGATTTCCCTAAGCTACTAAACCTAACATCAACAGCCTTTGTCCTAGCTCAAGAAGCAGGGCAAGGCTGATGATGAAGAAAAATAGGAAGAAGAAAATAAATCATTTCTTCTTCCTACTCTCGACAAACAGAATGGCGAGTCGGATGATTCGCTCTTGCTGGAGGAGAGCTTCCAGCCTTTCCTCCTCCAATCGCTCCAGATGGCGATGGTAATCCATATAGAAGAACAGGAGGTGGGTCAGTACCTCCTGTGGGACAGAGTCCCATATCTCCTCAGGAATGGCCGTGACGTGCCATTCCTGCTGCCATTCAGCACAGCTTAGCTCCATATTAAATGTTTGGTAATTCAAAAACATGTTGTATCTGACCATTGTGTATTTGAAAGAAAAAGTATGAAGGTAAGTTTGTGAGAAAGAATTTGATGGGAAGGCTGATGTAAAGTGGTTGCTTATATAGGCAAGTGAATGCCAGGAGATGCAAAGGAATTTAATGCTGACAGGTAGAATTAATTCTACTTCGTCTCCCCATACTTGGAAAAAGAATAACATTCATTGGAAAGAGAAAACATGGTTTAATGCGCACAAGAAACAAGTAAAAGTAGACTGTTCAAGTACGAATACCATAAACCCTAACCATAGTGACTATTAATCTTCCACTTCAACATATTCTAGTTTGAACCGAGACTGTTATCAAATTTTATCCACAGATAAGTCAAGTAAAGAATTTAGACTGTAATATCAGAACTTAGACTTATATCAGAACTTAACAGTCATCAGAACATAATTTCTTAACTCGAAAAAGGAATGCTTATCTGAGTAAATCTTCATACAAGTTCTGAGTTATACTCTTCAGAACTTAATCTTCAGAATATGCAACCAGAACTTGTCCTCAGAATTAGTGCAAAATGACACAATGACTGTTTATCTAAAACAACATAGACCACCACAGTAATTTTCATCATTCAGATGGAGTAATTAGTGTGTGCATCAAGCTAAATAGCAGACAAAGAGTAAAGTCTGATTCACTTCAGTACATCTTAGAAATAAGGCATAACTAAAATTTTGCTAAAGAGCTGTCATTATCCTGAAACCTACTGATGAATGAGTTCATGATTGAGTCCACCTCAACTGTTTTGTGCTAATTTTATGCATCTTTTTAAATTCTATTTTACAGTGGATTTTCACTGTAAGTGAGTCACGATTGCTTATCAGAATTTATGCTATTATCAGAGTATTTCTCCAGTAATCATAAAGTGTGAAAAGTCACCAAGAAAATATTTTGCTTTTCTAATGCATATTTACTTAATACCAGCAATGCACTTGGGTCGTCCCTTCCATATTTTTACTCTAGATCTCAAAGGAGTACCTGATTTTATTCTTTGATCCTTTTGCTTTTTCTTTTGATAAGTGAGGTTTATCAACACTTAGTACATTCAGCAGTTTACTAGTATCAGAACTTAACAGATGAGTAGCATTATTCTAATTTGTGACTTAGTAATAAGATAAACAAAGTAAACTCAACTAAGCTCAATTATCAGAATTTGCTTGTGTCATAAGATTCCACAGAAATAATTACTTCTTACATGGGATCATTTGTTTATTGAAGACTACTAGGTCAGTATCTAGCACAGTTATCCTCATAGGATTGAATAGTTACTTAAACAGACATATCACTTATCAGAGTTTAGAAACATATATCAGACAACAATCAGTACTTAAACGCATATTTCAATTAATCACAGAATACATAAAGAGATTACATTCTGTAAATACTGATCATAAAGTCTGATGTATCAGAACAAAACTAGGCAGATTTAGAAAAAGAACCTGAAACCATTCCAAGTTCATTTACCAATCTTGTAAAAGTGGCTTCACAAAATGGTTTTGTGAAGATATCTGCTAGTTGTTGATCTGTTGGAACAAAGTGCAATTCCACTGTACCTTCATCCACATGTTCCCTTATGAAGTGGTACCTGATGCTGATGTGCTTTGTCATAGAGTGTTGAACTGGATTACCTGTCATAGCAATAGCACTTTGATTATCACAGTAAATAGGGATTTTGAAATATGTTAACCCATAATCCAGTAACTGATTCTTCATCCAAAGAATCTGTGCACAACAGCTTCCTGCAGCAATATACTCTGCTTCTGCAGTTGATGTGGAAATTGACTTTTGTTTCTTGCTGAACCAAGAAACCAATCTGCCTCCAAGGAATTGGCAGCTTCCACTTGTGCTTTTCCTGTCAATTTTGCAGCCTGCAAAATCTGCATCTGAGTAACCTATTAGTTTAAAATCTGATTCTCTAGGATAACACAATCCCAGATCAGCTGTTCCTTTAAGATACTTAAAAATTCTTTTCACAGCTGTTAAGTGAGGTTCTCTTGGATCTGCTTGAAATCTTGCACAAAGACAGGTTGCATACATGATATCAGGTCTACTAGCAGTTAGATAGAGTAGAGAGCCAATCATACCTCTGTAATCAGTAATATCTACTGATTTACCAGTATCCTTATCCAGTTTTGTTGCAGTGGCCATGGGAGTGGATGCACTTGAACAATCTTGCATTCCAAATTTCTTCAGCAAGTTTCTGGTGTACTTAGTTTGACAAATAAAAGTGCCTTCTTCATTCTGCTTGACTTGAAGGCCCAGAAAATAGCTAAGTTCCCCCATCATACTCATCTGATATCTTGACTGCATCAGTTTGGCAAACTTCTTGCAAAGTCTGTCATTTGTACACCCAAAAATGATATCATCAACATAAATCTGGACCAGAAGTAAGTCCTTTCCATGGTTGAGGTAGAACAGTGTTTTGTCTATTGTTCCTCTGTTGAATCCACTTTCCAAAAGAAACTGAGCTAAAGTCTTATACCATGCTCTAGGAGCTTGCTTAAGTCCATAAAGTGCTTTATCAAGCCTGTAGACATAATCTGGATGTTTGGAATCTACAAAGCCTGAAGGTTGTTCAACATATACTTCCTCCTCCAATTCTCCATTGAGAAAAGCACTTTTCACATCCATTTGAAAGACAGTAAATTTTTTGTGAGCAGCATAAGCCAAAAATATCCTTATGACTTCTAACCTAGCAACTGGTGCAAATGTTTCATCATAATCAATTCCCTCATGTTGAGAATATCCTTTTGCAACCAGCCTTGCCTTATTCCTTGTAATTATGCCATCACTGTCAGTTTTGTTTATGAATACCCACTTTGTACCAACAACAGATCTATTCTTTGGTCTTGGCACTAGGGTCCAGACTTTGTTTCTTTCAAATTCATTTAACTCTTCCTGCATTGCTTACACCCAATCAGCATCTTGAAGAGCTTCTTCCACTTTCTTTGGTTCAGTCTGAGAGAGAAAAGAATTGTAAAGACATTCATTTGAAGTACCTGTTCTAGTTCTGACACCTGCATCAGGATTTCCAATTATCAAATCAGGTGTATGTGATTTTGTCCACTTCCTTGCAGATGGAAGGTTTTCTCTAGAACTGGATGCTCCCCCATGATCCATGCTGTCTTCATTTTCATTTTCTGATGCTCCCCCTGAAATTATGCTCTCTAAGTTGGATTCTTCAGAATTTAGATTTTCAGCACTATCAGAACTTGGCTTATCAGAACTTGACGAATCAGAACTTGAAGAACCAGATGTATGTTCTGATGTTTCTTGAGATGTGATAAGATCTTGAGTATGCTCCCCCTGCATAGGTGCATCTTCCTTTGACGTAGTCACCACAGTTTCAATAACATCAGAGTTTAATCCATCAGAGTTTACAGTATCAGGACTTAGACTGTCAGGATTTTCAGTATCAGAATTTGAGTCTTCATTTTCAAATCTCAGCTGATCATGGTCAATGAAATCTTCAAGACCAGTAATCTTCTTGTCATCAAAAGAGACATTGATAGATTCCATGACCACTTTTGTTCTCAAATTATAGACTCTGAAGGCTTTTATGGAAAGTGGATATCCAACAAAGATTCCTTCATCAGCTTTTAGATCAAAGTTGGATAGTTGTTCAGGATGAGTCTTGAGAACAAAACACTTGCATCCAAATACATGAAAGTACTTCAGATTTGGCTTCTTTTTCTTCACCATCTCATATGGTGTTTTTCCATGCTTGTTAATGAGTGTTGCATTTTGAGTAAAACAAGCAGTCTGCACAGCTTCATCCCAGAAATAGGTTGGAAGCTTTGCTTCTTCAAGCATTGTACGTGCAGCTTCAATGAGAGTTCTATTCTTCCTTTCAACAACTCCATTTTGCTGTGGAGTTCCAGGAGCAGAAAATTCCTGCTTTATTCCATGGTTTTTGCAGAACTCTTCCATTATCAAATTCTTGAACTCAGTGCCATTATCACTCCTTAATATTTTCACAGAATCTTTGACCAATTTATCCAGATGTTTGACATGATCAATCAAGATAGATGCAGTTTCACTTTTTGTGTGCAAGAAATACACCCATGTGTATCTGGTGAACTCATCCACTATGACCAACGCATATCTCTTCTTTGCAATAGACATGACATTCACTGGACCAAATAGATCAACATGTAGTAGATGATAAGGCTCAAGAATTGATGATTCAGTCTTGCTCTTAAAAGAAGATTTTCTTTGTTTGGCTTTCTGACAGGAATCACAAAGGCCATCAGGAGGAAATACTGACTTTGGCAGTCCTCTCACAAGATCTTTCTTGACCAGTTCATTTATATTGTTGAAATTTAAATAATAGAGTTTCTTGTGCCAATTCCAGCTTTCTTCAATTGATGCTCTACTCATCAGACAAATTGCAGAACCATCAATACTTGTTGAAAGCTTAGCTTCATAAATGTTACCATGCCTGTATCCTTTCAGAACAACTTTGCCTTTAGATTTACTCACAATTTCACAGTGTTCTTCAAAGAAATCAACATGATAACCTCTGTCACAGATTTGACTTATACTCAGCAGATTGTGTTTAAGTCCTGAGACCAGAGCTACTTCTTTAATTATGACATTCCCAAGATTGATATTGCCATATCCCAATGTTTTTCCAATGTTGCCATCTCCATAAGAAACACTTGGGCCAGCTTTCTCCACAAAGTTTGATAGCAGGGCCTTATTTCCAGTCATATGTCCTGAACATCCACTGTCCAGAACTAGAATATTTTTCCTGTTGCCCTGCAATCACAAAGACCACTAATTATTAGTTTTAAGGACCCAGACTTGCTTGGATCCTTTGGTCTTATTAAGTTTGTTAACATTTGCAGCGGATTTAGCATCAGAGTTTATGTTAACATTTTTCTTATCAGAACTTACACTATCAGACTTTGAATTAGAATTTACACTAGAAGGAACAATGGAAACTTTCTTCAAAGAAGGTTTTATTTGATAATAATCATAGTACAAACTATGATATTCCTTACAAGTATAAATTAAATGCCATAAACTACCACAATGAAAACAAGGATTTTGTGGTTTGTATCTAACAGACTGACTCTTAACTCCTGATTTTGAAGGTAAGGAGTTAATATTCTTATTCTTCCTGCAAAAAGAAGCCAGATGGTTAGAACTTCCACAGTTATGACATGTTTTCCTAGGAGCATCAGGAACAGGTTTATAATCATTGCTTTTATTCACACCTTCCTTTCCATTCCTATTTTTCCTAGGTGATTTTACCTTGTTTGCATTGTTAACATCTTTCAGCTTATGCTTAAGCTGCTTCTTTGTCATTAAGCCTATGTTTACTTCAGGTGTCTTTTCCTGTTTTAGTTTGTCAGAAGTTAATTCCTCTTTAACTTCTGATTTCTCATTTTCAGACTTTACAGTTACAAACTTAACATGTTTTAACTTTGGCTTTTGCTTAACAACAGGCTTAATTTCTTCAGTTCCTTTATCATTCTTATCCTCTCCATAACCTAAGCCCTCTTTCCAGTTTCCACTACTTAGCAAATTTTGAGTTGTTTTGCCAGAGTTAGTCCAAGTCCTGATAATCTCTCTTTCCTTTTCTAACTCAGTTTTTAGAGATTCATTCATTTTTAGCACTTCATCCCTAACATAAAAAGCATCATCTCTATCCTTCTGAGTTTGATGGAACATGACTAGCTCTTTTTCTAAGAAATCATTTCTTTTCTTAAAAACAAGATTTTCAGAAGTTAATCTTTCACATGTTAAAGTTTGATCTCTGTAACTAACAAACATGGTTTTAAGATATCTTCTCAACTCATTAATATCATCAGTATGAAAAGCATAAGTAGTCTGAGGTACCTTTGTTTCAGCAGCTTCAAAACTGCTCTCAGCGCTTTCTTTATCAGCATTTGCCATCAATGCATAGTTCTCCTCACTTTCAGAGTCTGAGGTGTCTGTCCAGCTTTTCTGCTTTGTGACAAGAGCCTTGCCTTTATCACCCTTTACCTTCTTGCAATCAGGAGATATGTGGTCTTTCTCACCACAGTTATAGCATTTAACATTGGTATAATCTCCTCTGTCAGACTTTCCTCCTCCGCCTTCAGATCTTCTGAATTTCTTCTTATCAGAACTTATGCATTTCCTGGAAAACTTCTTTCCCTTCCTGAACTTCCTGTATGCAATCTTTGTGATTCCTTTCACCATAAGAGCACACAGCTTCATCATCTCCTCATCAGCATCAGTCTCAGGCAAGCTTTCAGAATCTGAGTCATCATCACTTTCAGAACTTGATGACTCAGTATCAGACTTTATGAAAAGAGCTTTACCCATGTCTTTCCTTGAGGAAGCTGCTTTGGGGGATTCTTCTTCAGCCTTAAGAGCAACTGTCCTTGACTTTCCTCCTTTCCTCTTGCTTCTTTGTTCCATCTCAAGTTCATGAGTCTTGAGCATTCTATAGATTTCATCAAGAGTTGTTTCATCAAGATTGTAGTTGTCTCTTATTGTCGTTGCCTTCAAATCCCAGCATTCAGGAAGAGCTAACAGGAATTTAAGGTTTGAATCTTCAAGATCATACTCTTTATCAACCAATGACAAATCATTCAAAAGTTTGACAAATCTATCATATAAATCATTCAATGACTCATTAGTCTTTGAGTCAAAATGTTCATACTCTTGAGTGAGTATTGTCTTCCTGTTCTTCTTAATTGTGTCAGTTCCCCGACACCTTGAGTGAGTATTGTCTTCCTGTTCTTCTTAATTGTGTCAGTTCCCCGACACCTTGTTTTCAGAGCATCCCATATCTCCTTAGCAGTCTTGCAGTTGATTACCCTATTTGACATTACATTATCAATGGCACTATGCAGTAAGTGTCGTACCTTAGCATCCTTAGCAATTGATGCTATATCTTCAGCAGTATAATCACTCTTCTCCTTTGGTACGGTCTTTGCTGCTTCACCTGCAACTACAACAGCGAGCTTGGTTGGTTTGTGAGGCTCTTCCTTGATTCTATCAAGGTATTCTGGATCTGTTGCTTCCAGGAACATGGTCATCCTTACCTTCCATATGGGATATTCAGATGGTCTCAGTATGGGAACTCTGATAGTCTCATACCGACTTTGAATTTGTGTCTTTGGAGGTTCTTCAGTTTTTGTAGGCTTAGTTGGAGTTTCTGTGTCAGCCATGATTGTGTTTGGATCTTTAACTGTATGTGTGTTAACAGATTAGCTCTGATACCACTTGTTAGGTCACACACACTGTAGAGGGGGTGAATACAGTGTATAATACAATCAAATCGAACTTTAATATCTTAAGTAACAGAAAACAAACTTTATTGAAACAATAAACTCTGTTACAGTATGGAACTGTTGCCTCTCAGTGATGAACAAATATCACGAGAGATGCTAGGGTTACAATGAATAATCTTCTTGAATATAATAACACTTATAGTGTAAACCCTATGTCTGTATTTATATACTACACAGTTACAAGATAATCGCTAATTGATATGGAATATAATTCTGCTTCCTAAAATATATCAATCAGATATCTTTTCTTCCAAGTATTCCATTCTTCACGGAACTCCTTCTTCATGCATATCTATTCTTATGTTTATCTCGATCTTCTTTCCTTTAATCAGCTACTGTCCTTATCTGAACGTCCTTTAGCACTTAAGTTCTGATATCTAACTTCTGATGATTATCTCCTGATAATATAAATACTGATATCCTTAAGTCCTGACTTCCAGTATAAGTACTGATTAATGGTTAAGTACTGATTTGTCCTGTTAAGAAAGATCTGAAATCTAAACATAAATCATATTAGTCATGACATTATCAAATATATCTAACAGATATAACAGTAGTATTGTCACACATGATAGGAATTTTGTGTAATACTAGGCCATAATCTATTAGTTGATTTCTAATCTAAAGCACTTGAGCACAACAACTTCCTGCAACTATGTATTCAGCCTCTGCTATAGAAGTAGATACAGATTGTTGTTTCTTGCTATACCAGGATACAAGTCTTTGTCCAAGAAATTGACAGCTTCCACTAGTACTGTAACGTCCAGGAAATATTATGTAATTATTTTTATCAATAAATAATTATTATGTGATTTGTATGTGAATTTTGGTGAATTATTTGATGATGGATAATAATATTTGGATGTTTATTTCTGATAAAATTTAGATATTTTAATTTTTAATTATCCAGGATAAAATATAGATAGTCTTGGTATTTTTCTGGTAATTTTTGGATCATTATATGATTTTATAAGGATTTATAGAATTAATAATGATTATTTTTACGTAATTATAAAATTACTTTTTAGAATCAGAAATCGTCCCACTTCAACCGTTTTTGCGTTTTTACAACCCGAAACTCTTCCGAAAACTCCTTACTAACCTAATCTGATAATTCTGAACACTTTTCATGTATTGGCTTTTTCAATCCGGGGTACGGTTTGACCTGTACGAGTTCCGGCGTGAAATTTTTAATACGCTAATCATTTTATAGATCGATAAAAATCCGTATTCTCAAAAGGCGAGATATTATTATCTTATTTTTGTATAAAGTGTTTTATATGAAGCTCTGTTTTGATAATTATCCAAGTCTGATATTAAAATCGTATCATCTTTTTAGTTACTTAGCGGCTAAGTAACCTATTTTTTGGATCCGATATGTAAATGTAATTATCGAATTATTAAATAAATAAAATATGTGATGGGTCTGTTAATTGTGTGTTACCTTATTGTTAATTATAGGTAGTTGTTGGATACGAACCTTAATTGTACAATCAGTTATTAAGCTGTATGACATTATTTTGTTTTAAAATGATTTTATTGAATATTTATTCTTGTAAATGTTAAAAATATTTCAAAAATTATTTTTGTTTCTTTAAAATTTTATTTATTAATTTTAGGAGTTTATAAAATTTAGAAATTAATATTTTATTAATTATTTATCTCTAAATGATTTTCTGATTTCATTTAATTGTAAAATCAGTATTTAATCCCAGAATGCTTCAAAAATCATGAAAATTTTATTTTATTAAGTTTGGAATATTTCGAGAATTTTAAAATTATTTCAGAAATTTTCGGATTAGATCCACCTGCAAGTTCATTCGTTAAACTGTTAATTTCAGGTATGTTAAGTGTTTTAAAAATATTTTCAAAATTATGAAACTTGTGTTTTATTAGTTTTGAAATATTTATAAAATTTAGAAATTATTTTGGATATTATTTCGCCGAGTTTTTGCACGCATACACCGTTAAATTCACAACTCCGTAACAAAAAATAGGATAATAACGAAAAAAATAAGAAAGAGAAAACAAAACAAAATAAAATCCCTAATTCCCCCACCCCCTTTTCATTCGGCCACCCCTTTTCCTCTACTCTCTCGATCGATTGATCGATTTCTCTGCTCTCTCTCTCTTTAATCTCTCCCATCTTTAATCTCTCTTCATCTCCCTCTTCCTCTTTCCGATTTCTCTTCTCATTTTTCTTTGTTCCGCCGCTGCTCGGTTCTACTGCCGTGCTTCGGTACTTTTCCGGCCGCCTTTTTCCGATTACTAGCTTCGACTCCTTCCTGTTAGTATGTTAGTATGTGTATGCATACGTTTGTGTATATGTGTGTCTAAAGCTGTGTGTGTGCGCATTATTGGGTGTGTGTGCGCGTGTGCGTGTGTGCCGCAGTTGTGGCGGCGTGTGTGCAGCGCGTATGCGCGTGAGGTGCTCCGTGTTGTGACTGTGATTTTGTTCTATATTATTTTTAATTGGAATAATTAATTTAATTACAGGGATTATTTGACTCATTTCGTGATAATAAAATAATGATTTTTACGCAGGAAAATAATACGATGGATCGATGAAATTCGTGTTGGAGGTTTGTTATAAACGGGAACCCGCGAATTTTATCACCGTCGGCAATGGCCGACGGTGGACTGTGATGATATAATCTGAGTCCTACGAATAAAAACATAAAAATACGAATAATAATAATTAATAATTGAATTTGTGTCGGTGATTGGAATTCTGGAATTGGGATTGTTGATTGTGAAATTGGAGTAATTGTTGAATTGTTGACGTCGAATTGTTTCGACGGGTAGGCCGATAAACAAAGGAGACGCTGCCCTGATTTTCAGGAAATTAATTCCAAAAATACGGGAACGTAACCTATAATTATCGGAGACGTCGAATAACTGTATATAATTATATTATATGAACTTAATTGCGGTTGAGACAAGATAATTTATAAATAATCGATTACTCTATTTTTTGAAACAACGAGTATACGTATTTTCTGAAAATAAAGACCGAACCGAGTTTTGAAGGTGCAAGCCATAATTGCTATGTGTTTCAATAATACCTATAAATACGAGATGTGATATGAAACCGTATGGGTAGAAGTGATAGCGATTTGATGTTAAGCTTAAGAGATTATCTAAACTAGGGTATTTCAACTCTGTAGGTCCTAGACGGGAAACCCGAGTATCGACATCGGACTAGGAATGATATAGTGATTAGACGTCGAGATCAATGAAGTTCCAATCGAAGGGCCTGGGTGTTGGGATCGTATCCAAAATGGGATAGTAGTTTGACGCTAAAGCCGAACGTTCAAGTCAAACCAAAGTCAACTAGTAATAGCGATTAAAGCTCATTGAGGCAAGTATTCCTGAACTTTTTTTTAAAATACTGCAATTTATTTCTTCGTTCCTATTCTAAGTTCAGTATAGTTAAATGTATTATATTTCACTGCAATTACTCTTGTTATGCATGTTCTTTTCATTATTGTTCCTATATTATCGATTGCTCTCTTGAGCAAATACCCATTCTTTCGGGTTATTTGCGAACCCTGAATTGGGATGTTTTGAATTCAAAATGATTTGACATCAAAATACTCCACGGGCTGGATAGTGATGTTTTGGATTTATATTCAAAGGCTGGTAACAGCCAACATTTATTCGCTCAACTCCCTCAATTAAAAAGATCTGTTTAAAATTGTTTAAAGATTTGTCCAAAAATTTTCCTTTGATATTAATGCTTAAAAATCAAATTATATACTTGCTGGGCATTTTTGGCTCACTCTGGCTTTGTAATTCTTATTTCTTCCAGAAGCAGATAATGATAAAAGTGAATAGCTTTTGATAGACAGCAGAAGTTAGAGAGATCTCCGCTGCGAGAGGACGAAGATGTTAGAAAAATGAGACAAGAACATTAGCATAAATGTATTTACACTTGTATGGTAGTTGTTGTGAATTGTAGAAGGTTAGATTCTTATTTCATACCATAACCTGTAAACGATCCGGATTTTAAGGGGTTAATTGAATATTATTTTATTTTATGTAAAGATTATTTCGTGACACCAAATCTTGACCCCAGATTTGGGTTGTTACAAGTTGGCATCAGAGCTATAGGTTATTGGTCACTGAAATAAGAATAGGTGAGGGTAAGGTAGGAGTGATAGGCCATATGAGATAGGAAAGACCCTAGGCATACTCATTTTAATTTTGAATTGAGTGCGAGTGAGGATTAGCAGGTCCGATACAGAATTGGTAAGCCAGGATTGTTGAGGGAAGTGTAAGGCGAATATCACTACACTATAGGTATATTGAGTTCTCCGATCCTACAATAATGAGGAATCGACAGATCGACGGAGACTGGGTATGTTACCCTACTTTCATGCGATTTTGAAGAAAATGCGATTGATTCTTGCGAGAACTTGTGAAAGAGAGGCTAGGTGAATTTTGGTACGATTTAACTTAGAATTAGGTAGTAGGACGAGCTCCACGCCGGAGGCAACGAGTTGATGGAAGTTGATGAAGAGCCAAAGTTGCAAGCTGTAAAGGCACCACCGTTACGAGAAGGTTCCATCGCTTAGTGGGCGCTGCGCAAGGAATGATATCTACTTTATCGGATATGGGAAAGACTAGCACGAAGGTGTGACTCTATCTGCAGACAACACATCGAATTGCATTAGTGATCGTAAGTATGATGTCCAGGACGACTGACGAGAATATCAAAGACGGTGGAAGATGTCAGCATTGGGTTGGAGTCACGCAAAAAATGATATACAACGGTACCTCAAAGTTTCATCGACTAATAAATACGAACATAATTCAAGAATAAATAGAGGATATACCGAAGTGGAGAGACCCGTACATGGGCATTTCTTTAATTAGATATCTCATTAATGGATCATAAGAATAGCAAGTTATTTATATAGTAATGAAGACCAAATATTTGATTTTTAAAATTTTAAAATGAGATTTTCGAAAAAGATTTCCTTAATAAACTTTCAGAAGATCTTTTGCATAAAATGAGTTTTACAATTTGGTTGTCGAGTTACTACTTAAGTTCTTGCTATTACAAACAGAAAATGACCTAAAAGGATAATGGATCTAGACTCAGTGTTGTTAGTTCGAAGGACTAAGTAGACCCACTAGCGGGAAGAAAGTTTAAAGTTTTCCGTGAAAGACGAACATAAACTTTGTTTAATAATATCAATAATTGAATTAACATGATAACATATTATTTACCCAATTCATGAAATTTGTTAAAGTTTAACGAGATTCGTGATTCGAACGGACAGAGGATGATTGCAGAAAATGAAAGAATCTTCCAGAGAATTGGAGAAGAATCGTATTTCTATTGAAGAAATTGAAGCGTTGCATGATCGATGGTTATTCTACGTGGCATAGGTGAAATCAGAAGCAGTGAATATAAATTTCGTAAGGACGCGATTATGATCAAATCATTAAAGCATTTACTATGAAGGTATTTCCAGACAACATTCCAAAATTATAATGTGATCTAAACTGTGAATCTCGCATTCGAACGATTCCTGAATGCATACGTAAGTGAAGCATGGACGGTGACAACAATGTCATTCTTTTTCATATACGATAGCATATCTTCTTTTGATCCTTGAATATGTATGAGATTCTCTTATCGATAAATTATAGGAGGCGAGAACGAAAGGAAATTTATTGTACTCCTTCCAAATTATTTCTCTTCTCAAATTATTGATTCCTGATTGAGACAAACAGTGTTGTGGTATGACGCTTTGTCGAAATGATGAAGAGTCGGGTGGGATGCCACCTAATCATGTGTTATATGCCATATAGTGCAAAATACTGGCCATCTTGAGTACGAATATGGTTGTCTAATTTATATCTAAATCCTCCCTCATTCTTCTTCCTTCAATTTATTGACTTACAGATTCTCCCAATTGATTTGTCCATTGTTATTCCTCATCCAGTTTTTCAATCAAAATCATCTTCACAAACTCTCCTCTTGCGTAAAGTCTGTTCTTTGATGATTTCAAAAGAAATGGAGTAGTCTCGTGTAATAGGTAGAATTACAGGTCGAATATGGATATAATTGCAAGCCAGTAAATGGTGGACATCTTTGGGCAAGGAAGAACAAATTCACTGATATCATGGTCGTTACAAAGACATCAAATCAAACGGGTGTTCTTGTTACGAGAATCTCATCAGTACGGTAAATATCGTTAACGCGATGCTGATAAGTGGCATTTTTATACCACTTAAAGCGTCTCATAACGGCTTGAATTTGTGTTTTGAACTCGAGTATTTTGTGTATTTGACGCGTTTTTGAGTGTTTTTACATTTCAGGGTATAACTAGCTTAGATGGGTGGATTTCATCAAAATAAGCTTAAGGAAGTGCTTGGAACCAGTCCCGGGTTGATGTGCGAAGAATTCAGCAAAAATAGAAGCAAAAATAGGAATTTTCCAGAAGTTATGCAGGCGCCCGCCTGATAGGAGCAGGCGACCGCCTGGTAGCAGGCGCCCGCTTGGAAGAAGGAGGCGGCCGCCTGGGTGAGGATTTTCATAATCTGGATTTTATAATTCTATTACGATTGGACTTCTGTGGACGCATAAAAACCTTTTGGGAAGACGTTTTCTTCATAGAAGATAATCGGGAGAGAAGACAAGAAGATCGAGAAGATCATTTTAGCACGCAACAACGAAGAAGAGGAAGCATACATTTATCTTGTGATTCTTTTAATTCGTTGTAATAGTGGATGCTAGTTTTTTTATGCTTTGAACCTTAATACTCTTGTGACGTACTTCTTTATTTATTAAGTATTTTATTAGTTTATATCGTTATGTTTTTATCATGTTTTCATATGAACCCATGTTGACGATGAGTTCTATTATGGGCTAATCGTGATCATGGGATCATAGCGGATTTACTATAGATTTTTTTAATTAATTGTTTAATACCTTGGTATGTGGTGATTGTATGATATCTAGCATAGGTTGTGCTTATTTGTCTTACGTGCGTCGCGAACATGTAAGATAGCCTGTTAATCTCTTGTGAAGCGACAGTGAATCTTGAGATTTAGAATTTGCCATGCTAGCATAGGTTCGTGTATTGTATGCATGATTAGTGGGTAACTCTAACCGTTTTATTTGCCCTGTGTAATCATAATGAATAACTTGTGCTTAAATCATTATGTTGTCAAATTCTGTAGACATATAGGGTCTCAATATAACTGATGCCTATTCAACTTCTATCTTAATTGTGGATGCTTGGTAGAATTGTATTCGTAGGAATCTATCAGTTTCGTGTTGTTCGATTAATTTCATCACCATTACATGCTAAGGGTAATAACAATGACTATTGAATGAAGTAGTAATGAAGTTATAATCTCATGTGTGTTTAATATAGTTAAATCAAGTGTTTAATTCTCGTAGTTATTGTTTGTTAATCAACCTTAATTATTATTGTCTTGACATTGAAGAATAATCATACATTGGTGAGTAAGTGTTAATTAGATATAATTAATCAGAGTCTTTATGGGAACGAACTAGAAATCATTCTATATTACTTGCGAACGCGTATACTTGCGTGAATTATTTAGCGCTTGCTTTGTGCCTAACAAGTTTTTGGCGCCGCTGCCGGGGACTCGGTGTTAATTTGTTTAGTTTATGTACTTGCCATCAGTGGTCATTAGGACTCATTGATTAAGGCTTGTTACTTACTGCTTTCGGTTGTGTTTCAGGTACTCTAGCGAGTACTTATGCAAACACGTTCTCGCACTCGCAAGAGGAATCTGGATAAAGCTGAGGAGATAGATCCAGCTCTTGACTTTCCGAACAAGATAGTTTTTGTAGATTCGGATAAAGAGAGTGAAAAGAAAGAACTTGAAACAATGGGTGATCGTATAGTTCAAGCTGATCCGACTCTTATGGAATTTTCTTGGCCTAAAATTGATGACATTCAGTAAAACATCATTCATCCGGCTATTCAGGCCAATACTTTTGAAATCAAGCTGGACACTATTCAGATGGTGCATAATTTTGTTTCTTTCGGAGGTGCTGCGACTGAAGATCCCAACATGCATATCAGGAATTTTGTCAGTACTTTCAAATATAATGGTGTTACTGATGAGGCGATCAAGCTGAGGCTTTTCCCATTCTCTCTGAGGGACAAAGCTAAGGACTGGTAATTATATTCTTTACCAGCTGGTCCATCACTACTTGGGAAGATCTTGCGTAAAAGTTTCTGGTGAAGTTCTATCCAATGGCCAAGACTGCAGCTATGAGGAGTGCTCTTACTCAGTTTGTGCAGCAACAAGGAGAATCTATGTGCAAAGCTTGGAAGCGCTACAAGGAGATATTGAGAAAGTGTCCACATCATGGTATGCATGACTGGATGGTGATCATTGGTTTCTACAATGGTTTGGGGGCCCAATCTCGGCCCATGCTCGATGCAGCTTCTGGAGGCGCCTTGTGGGCCAAAAGCTATACTGAGGCCTATAATCTCATTAAAACTATGGCTACAAACGAGTATCAAAACCTGACTCAAAGGATGATGCCTGGGAAGGTAGCAAGTATTCTGGAAGTTGATGCAGCTACAGCTATTACAACGCAGCTTCAGGCGCTGTCTATGAAGGTCAATTATTTAGCCATTATTGAGTAAATCAAATAGCTAGTGTCTGTGAGCTTTGTGCAGGCTCTCATGCTACAGATCAGTGTTCTCTTGTTAATGAATCTATTCAGTATGTGAACAATTTTCAGTGACCGCAGCAGCCTGTGCCCACTACTTATCATCCTAATAACAGAAATCATCCCAATTTCAGCTGGAGCAATAATCAGAATGGTGTTCAACAACCATATCAGCAAGCTGCAAGTAAACAGTTTAATCCACCTGGATTCTAGCAACCTCAGCAATTTGCTCAAAGGCAATCATATCCTCAACAAGGAGGTGCTGTTCCACCTTCTAGTGTTAATTTTGAGGAGTTAAAGCTGTTGTGCAAAAGTCAGGCTATTTCTATCAAGAACTTCGAAAATCAAATTGGACAAATAGCCAATGCCTTGATCAATCATCAACCTGACACACTTCCCAGCGATACAGAAGTGCCAGGCAGGAAGGAAGCTAAAGAGCAAGTCAAAGATGTCACCTTAATGTCTGGAAAAGTTGCTGATGCTGAAAAAGCAAAAGATGGAGAAGTTGAAGTTGTTGATGATGAAGAAAAACAAAAGGAGAAAGAGGGGGAACCAAGGAAGACTACTGTTGAACACACTCTACCTGAGGGTAATACAGGGGAGAAATAACTTTATCCTCCACCACCTTTTCCTAAGCGATTGCAAAAACAAAAGCTGGACAAGCAATTTGGTAAGTTTCTGGAGGTGTTCAAGAAACTTCACATTAACATACCTTTCGCTGAGGCTCTGGAGCAAATGCCTAGTTATGCGAAATTCATGAAAGGTATTCTTTCAAGGAAGGTGAAACTGGATGATCTTAATATCGTTGCTCTGATGGAAGAGTGCAGTGTCGTGCTGCGGCAAAAGTTACCTCCAAAGCTTAAGGATCCATGTAGCTTCACCATTCCTTGCACCATTGGCAAGTTGTCATTTGACAAGTGCCTTTGTGATTTGGGAGCAAGCATCAATCTGATGTCGTTGTCTATCTTCAAAAATTTGAATTTTCCTGATCCGAAGCCCACCTACATGTCTCTATAATTGGCTGATCGTTCGATTACATACCCACAAGGCATCATGGAGGACGTGCTAGTAAAAGTGGACAAGCTCATCTTTCCTGCAGATTTTATCATTCTAGATTTTGAGGAAGATAAGAAGATTCCCATAATCTTGGGAAGACCTTTCTTGGCTACAGGCCGTACCTTGATAGATGTGCAAAAAGGTGAACTCACTATGAGGGTGCAAGATCAAGATATGACATTCAATGTTCAATGCGATGAAATTCCCTACGGAAGATGAGGAGTGCTTCAAGGTGGATTTGGTTAATTCTGCAGTTATTTCAGAACTTGACCATGTGTTAAGGTCTGATGCCTTAGAAAAAGCCTTATTGGGGGATTTTGACAGTGAAGATGACGAAGGCAATGAGCAGTTACAATATCTAAATGCTTCTCCGTGGAAACGAAAGCTAGACATGCCATTTAAATCTCTTGGTAATACTGATCTCAAGAATGCTGAGGGAAAGCTCAAACCATCTATTGAGGAAACACCTACTTTGGAGCTTAAACCATTGCCTGAATAGTTGAGGTATGCTTTTTTAGGTGATGCATCTACTTTGCCTGTTATTATTACATCTGACCTTTCAGGAAGTGATGAGGACAAACTCTTGAGGATTTTGAGAGAATTCAAATCGGTCATCGGATGTACTATAGCAGATATAAAAGGGATCAGCCCTTCATACTGCATGCATAAAATTCTGCTAGAGGAAGGTAGCAAACCAACTATTGAGCAATAGCGAAGGCTTAATCCTATCATGAAAGAAGTGGTGAAGAAAGTAATTCTAAAGTGGCTGGATGCAGGAATCATATCCTATTTCTGACAGTTCTTGGGTGAGCCCCATGCAATGTGTACCTAAGAAAGGAGGTATTACTGTGGTAGCAAATGAGAAGAATGAGCTCATCCCCACTTGAACAGTCACAGGATGGAGGGTATGCATGGACTACAGAAAGTTGAATAAAGCCACGAGGAAGGATCACTTCCCTCTTCCATTTATTGATCAGATGTTTGACAGGTTGGCTGGTCATGAGTATTATTGTCTTCTGGACGGCTATTCGGGATACAATCATATTTGGCATTGCACCAGAAGATCAAGAGAAGACTACTTTCACTTGTCCATTTGGCACATTTGCTTTTCGCAGAGTTTCTTTTTGCTTATGTGGTGCACCTGCCACTTTTCAGAGATGCATGATGGCGATTTTCTCTGATATGATTGGAAATATTATCGAAGTGTTCATGGATGACTTCTATGTCTTTGGAAATTTGTATGATGAATGCTTGAATAATCTGCGTTTGGTGCTCCAAAGGTGTGCGGAAACCAATTTGGTGCTCAATTGGGAAAAATGTCACTTCATGGTGCAGCAAGGCATCATTCTTGGGCACAAGGTCTCTAGTAAAGGTCTTGAGGTGGATAAAGCCAAGGTGGGCATCATTGAAAATCTTCCGCCACCTATTTTTGTGAAAGGAATCCGTAGCTTTCTTGGTCATGCGGGTTTTTATCGGCGTTTCATCAAGGACTTCTCTAAGATATCTAAGCCGTTGTGCAACTTGCTCAAGAAAGATGTGCCTTTAAAATTTGATGATGAATGCTTGGCAGCATTCGAGACTCTCAAGAAGAGTTTAATCACCGCACCAATTATTACGGTACCTGATTGGAGAGAACCTTTTGAGATGATGTGTGATGCAAGTAATTATGCAGTGGGAGCAGTTCTTGGACATCGAAGGAATAATATCTTTCATGTGGTCTACGATGCTAGTAAGATGCTAAATAGAGCCCAAATGAACTACACCACTACTGAGAAGGAGCTCTTGGCTATAGTTTTTGGTTTCGAAAAATTTCGATCTTATCTACTTGGGACAAAGGTGACAGTGTTCACTGATCACGCTGCCATCCGCTATCTGGTTTTAAAGAAGGATTCGAAGCCTAGACTTATTCGTTGGGTTCTCTTGCTATAGGAATTCGAGTTAGAGATCAAGGATAAAAAAGGTACTGAAAATCAAGTAGCTGACTATCTCTCTAGATTGGAGATTCCCGAGTCTACTTCACATGATAAGACATTGATCAACGAATCTTTTCCGGATGAGCAGTTGTTCGCAATTCAAGAGGAAGAGCCATGGTTCGCAGACATTGTGAACTATCTTGTTAGCAATATAATACCTCCTAATATGAATACGGCTTAAAAGAAGAAGTTTCTGCATGAGGTGAAGTGGTACATGTGGGATGAACCATATTTGTTTAGACAAGGAGCTGACCAGATCATCAGGAGATGTATCCCATTCTGTGAGACAGAGGGGATATTACGAGACTGTCATTCCACAGTTTATGGTGGACATTATGGTGGTGAAAAGACAGCAGCTCGTATTCTTCAAGCAGGTTTTTTATGGCCTACATTGTTTAAGGATGTACATCAGTTCATTTTAAGGTGTGATCTTTGCCAAAGAGTTGGGAATCTTACCAGAAAGGATGAGATGCCTTTAAATGTCATGCTTGAAGTTGCGGTCTTCGATGTTTGGGGATTCGATTTTATGGGACCATTTATCTCGTCCTGCAATAATTAGTACATCTTGCTGGCAGTCGATTATGTCTCGAAATGGGTAGAAGTCAAAGCTCTACCGACTAATGATGCAAAGTTAGTGTTGAGTTTTCTTTATAAGCAGATATTCACAAGGTTTGGAACGCCACGAGTTATCATAAGTGATGAAGGGTCGCATTTCTGTAATCATAAGTTCACTTCTATGATGCAACACTACAATGTGAATCATCGCATTGCTACTGCCTATCATCCGCAAACTAATGGTCAAGCTGAAGTGTCTAATAGAGAGATCAAGCGCATTCTAGAGAAGGTCATTTGTCCATCAAGGAAAAATTGGTCTTTGAAGCTCGATGAAGCTGTTTGGGCTTATAGAACAGCATACAAGACTCCACTTGGGATGTCCCCGTTTCAACTTTTCTATGGTAAGGGATGTCATTTACCTGCGGAGCTTGAGCATAAGGCTTATTGGGCATTGAAGAAGTTAAACCTTGATCTAGATGCAGCTGGGAAGAAGCGAATGCTTCAGTTAAATGAACTTGATGAATTTCGACTTCAAGCGTACAAAAACAATAAAATATACAAGGAAAAGGTAAAAAGGTGGCATGACAGGAAGCTATCTCCTAAGTCATTCGTACCGGGGCAACAAGTTCTTCTATTCAACTCTCGTCTCCGACTTTTTCCTGGAAAGTTGAAATCAAGATGGTCTGGACCATTTATCGTCAAAACTGTGTTTCCACATGGAGCGGTGGAGATTTTTGAGAACGATCTAGGCCAAGCATTCAAAGTAAATGGTCAGAGATTGAAGCACTATTATGGGGATACGGCAAACCGTGAAGTGGTTAGTGCCGTTTTATTGTCAACTTGATCGCATTACTCTACATCAAGCTAATGACGTAAAAGAAGCGCTTCTTGGGAGGCAACCCAAGATATGAGACCATAGGACACCTTAGAATTTAGTACTTTATCCAAAAACCCAAAAAAATCAGAAAAATGTTGGCAGAATTTTTTTTCCAAAGACCTTGTAGGCGCCCGCCTGCTAGGATCAGGCGGCCGCGCGTTAGTAGGCGCCCTCCTGCTGGTGCCAGGCGACCGCCTGCACCCCTGAATTTTGAAAAAAATTCGTTTTCAGCCTATAAAAAAACAAAAATACAACTCTCTAACCCTTATACATACAACCTCTCCATACACATCCCATATACTTTCAACTCTACAAAATATCTCCTACACACCGAACACAACTCTCTAACCCTTATTCTCAGTTCTAATGGCCCCAAAGAGATCACGAACTGTAGGGATCAGCAGCACCATTCCGACAGCTGATTATTCGAGGAACACTGCTGCGAGGCCCCGATTGTTGGATGGGGCTGCTGAAGAAGAGTACACCAAGCTTCTGACTAAGCCTATTATGAGGGAGAGGGTTCTTGCCATCAGGGAGGGATAATGATTTGTTACCGATGATTGCTGAGAAGGGATGTATTACATTCTGTGAGTCACCTGAGGCGGTTCCGATGAGTATCGTTCGTGAGTTCTATGCGAACGCCAAGGCCGAAAAGAATGGGTTTTCTGTTATTCATGGGCTTACTGTTGATTATCAGCCCGAGCCGATTCGCCGGGTAATTGGGCAGCGACAAAGGAAACCGCATGAGGAGAATTGGAATGAAAAGTCCCCTGAGGACTTTGATATGTGTGGCGCCCTCCAAACCCGGGTCAGAAGTTTAGGGTCCACACACACACCTTATTTATAACCTGCTTATAACAATAATAAAGATAATAATAATATGCAGTGACCCTACTTACCAACCACCACGGAACCGCAACAGGTTAAAGTATGCACACAAGCCAAACACACTATTATATTACAAACGTTCAAATCCCAACTATTCCAAACTCAAAACTGAGTATTAAACATTATTACAAACTTTTACAGACTTAAATTATCCCAAAAGAAGCCTACTAGCTCAGCTCAATCAACCTGAACCCCTAGCTCTCGTGCTGGACTAGGGATCCTCGGTACCAACCGGTTCCTTCTTAACTCGAAAAGAACAGAAACTAATATCGCACAAATGAGCTAACTAGCTCAGCAAGTCACAATGACAAAACTAAGAATAATGATCATCAGGTGAACATGGTTATGATATCAAGTGAACAATGGATTATAATTTAGAATTGGATATTATATTTTCATGTTGGTTAGGCTGCTGATCAGTCACGCACTAACCCCGAGCAAAGCACACAGCACTGCTCTAACTACTGGATCCAAGGCACACATTGGCCTAACTTGACCATTATATGGTCTGACCACGAATCTGGTCCATAATTTTATAAAAACAATCCAATAATAATAGAATAAACAATAATAAAAAATAACCTGAATCATTAACAACATTTGATGTTCCATAATGAAATGGTTTTAATCTGCATAAGGATCAAAAGAGCATTTTCAAAGTTTGGATGCTAGGTAATGAAAGAATTGGCTAACAATGAATCAATGTTTCAGGGTTTCAAGGATTTGGTCTTTCAAAGCGTAAAATACAAAGGTTTGAATGTGTAAGCAATCTGGTTCAGTGTTCAATATTTAGTTTGTATGTATTTGTGGAGTAGTATCGTATATTTGAGGTTCGTGTTTGGGTATACAACAATCAATGGTCTAGAATGAATCAGGTTACGGCTCAAGATCAATAACTGGAATCAAGATTTAGGGTTCAGTGCTTCAAAGCACTTACAATATAAAACAGGAATATCAATCACGACAATATCTCGAGAAAGTTCAGAACATTTGCCTGGTATTAGCTTACTACACTGCACTCGTTTCCAATCTCAACCGTCTTACGCCTTGCCTCTTCTGCTCACATATCATAAGCATCTATCAATATTTAACTCATAGGATTCTATTCAACACATACTTCTATCTACCCTTCGTTTCACCCAAATCCGATTAACGGATTGAAAGTTACGCAATAAACCAGTAAACATCGAATATACAGACCGACAGTCAACCAACAAGTCACATATAACACATAACACATCACATAATTAATGATATATCATTTATAAATAAGTCTCGGGTCATAAACAGGCTTTCAGGTATTTAAAATGATTTTTAAAACATTTTTCGGAATTAAAACGGGTCGTTAGATTAATTTCGGAATAATAAACAGGGTTCGGTTGGCCAACTCTGGCTCTGAAACAATTTTATAATAATTATCGAGCCTTGGAAATAATTTAGAATAATACTTTAGAGCTCGAAACTATTTTTTGGAATTTTTAAATCATTTTTAAATATTTAAATCTAATTAAATAATTATTTAAAATCAATTAATAATTAATTAAATCAATTAATCAATTAAATTTCGAATTAATCGACCAATTAATCAATTAAAAATTAACTGAAATTAATTAACTAATTAATTCAGATTTATTTTGAATTAAAAATAATTTTCGGAATTAAAATAATAATTTTTAGAATTTTCAGAAATTAAAATCGAATTTTTATAATAAAAATAAATAGGAAATATGATTTTTAAATATTTTTAAAACAGGAATCCAACTTTTGCAAACTCTGGAAAGTTCAGGGACTGAACTTCATCGTTTTCAAAAGTTGGGGTACTAAACTGCAATTTTCCAGCCCTTCGCCGGAAAACTGTCGGGTTCGCCGGAGAACTCAACTCCGGCATCCTTCCACCACCACAAACTCCAGATTTAATCTACAATTTACCAGGAATCTAACCATACCATCAAATCAACCTAACAATCCCTGAGTTGCCCGGAATTTGGCCGAGAAGTTCGCCGGTTTTCGGCGAGCTCGACGTAAACTTCAAAACACAACTCCCTTCTCTACAGACCTCGTTGATTCATGAAACTTGTACGAATGGATTGCAAATTTCACAAAGAACACAACCCCCTATACCACAACATCAATCTATTCCAAAATAAGAAACCCCCAAATTTCAATTAAGAACATCCATACGGGTTATAAACCCTAATTTTAAAATTCGAAAATCAATCTCAAATTTGAACATGTTATTGAACTCCAAATCAGACGTATAATATATCAAAATCATCAGGAAAACAAGCTCTACAACATGCAATCATCAAATCATACAAACAATCATCTGAACAAAAATTCATATTTTTAATAAAATTAATTCGAAAATAAATAAAAATATAGAAAAATACCCTTGATTTCTGCAGTAAAACGAAGCTCAGAATCTGGTAGAACACTTCAAATCCTTCGTTTTGGTTACTCAAGCTTTGAAAACAGAGATCGGTAACGCCTTCGTTTTGCTGTTTGATTCTTAGAACAGTTTATGAAATTAGGGTTTTTCTTTGAAAATTATAAAATTAACTATCTGCAAATGATTTTGATACGAAATAAAATACGGGAAAAGGCTATTTATAATTACGGAAATTTAGTATCCCGTTGGATCATTCTCGATATAAAACGGTACATTTATTTATAAAAACTGATCCAAACGGTATCGGTTTTCGGGATAATTATCCAAACCAGTACAATTTGTACTGCGGTCTTGGTCTCAGCGCCTGGTTACACGTACTACGAGGTGATAATTGGGATAGTTTAATAAAAAGCTCCCGTTTATCGAAAATACGGGTTTTATATATTTACCAAAACGAATATTGTATCGAAAATGTTGCGCCAGGACCCCGCAGAACAAACCGTACGCCGGATCGAAAAAGTCAAAACATGGAATATGCTCGGAATATTACAATTAGGTTAGGAAGGAGTTCTCGGAAGAGTTTCGGGTTCCAAAAACTTAACAACGGATGACGTCGGTTGGTTCCCGTTTTTATAAAATAGATTTTAAATACTCGGAAAAAGATTTTATAAATTTCATATGATCCTTATAAATCCATAAATCAACATAAAAATAATTAGGAAGATATGACAATTATCTATATTTTATTTTGGACATATAGAAATTAAAATACTTAATTAATATTATTTTTAAATATCCAAACACATATAACACTTAACAATTAATTCACATAATGGATACTGAACACATATATTAATCATTTATTAACAACATAATTACACGATATATCCCGGATATTACATCCTTCCTCCCTTAAAAGGATTCTGTCCTCAGAATCTCCTAAGAAAACAAATGAGGATACTTTTCTCTCATCTCACTTTCTAACTCCCAGGTTGACTCTTCAACCTTTGGGTTTCTCCACAATACTCTTACTAGCTTTACCACTTTATTCCTCAATACTTTCTCTCTTTTCTCTAGAATTTCTATCGGACTCTCTATATATGACAAATCTGCCCGAAGCTCTATTGGCTCATATTCTATTACATGCATGGAGTCTGGATTATATTTCTTGAGCATCGATACGTGAAAAACATTGTGAATGTGCTCCATGTGCGGTGGTAACGCCAACTCGTAAGCTACTTTGCCAATGCATTTTAGGATCTCAAAAGGTCCAACATATATTGGGCTTAGCTTCCCTTTCTTTCCAAACCTTGTTAGTCCTTTCCATGGTGATACTTTCAGTAATACCAAGCTTCCTTCTTCAAATTCCATGTCCTTCATTGATTGGTCTGCATATTTCCTTTGACGGTCTTGTGCTGCTATCAATCTTTTCTGAATTACTTCAACAACTTCCTTTGTTTGCTGCACCAATTCAGGTCCAAGTATTTTGCGTTCTCCTACTTCATCCCAATATACTGGAGATCTACATTTGCATTCATAAAGGGCTTCATAGGGTGGCATCCCAATACTGGCGTGATAACTGTTGTTATAAGAAAACTCTACCAGAGGTAAATGCTCATCCCAACTTCCTTTAAAATCAATAGCACAAACACGCAACATGTCCTCAATTATCTGGATCGTTGTTTCACTTTGGCCATCCGTCTAGGGGTGATAGGCCGTACTCATATTCAGTCTTGTTCCCAAACATTCTTGAAAACTCTTCCAAAATCTTGAATTAAACCTTGGATCTCGATCAGATACAATAGACACTGGAACTCCATGACGAACTACGATTTCCTTTAGGTACATATGGACTAACTTATCGAGCGAGAATCTTTCATTTATAGGCAGAAAATGAGCTGACTTGGTAAGTCTGTCCACTATAACCCAAATGGCATCATGATTAGCCCTTTTCCTTGGTAATCCAACTATGAAATCCATGGTAATATGTTCCCACTTCCACTCTGGAATCTCCAATGGCTGTAACAATCCACTTGGTCTCTGATGCTCTGCTTTAACTCTCTGACAGGTATAACATTTGCTAACCCATTCCGCAATTTCCCTCTTCATATCTTGCCACCAATAATTCTTCTTTAAATCTCTGTACATTTTGGTACTCCCTGGATGGATGGAATATCTTGAACTATGTGCCTCTTGTAAAATTTCATTCTTTAACTTCGTCACCGGTGGAATCCAAATTCTAGATGAAAATCTCAAAATACCTTGATCATCCTTTTGCGTGCATAATTCTTCACCTACCAAACGATTTTTATCTTGATCTATTATATCTTCCTGACATTTCTTTATTTTCTCCCATAACTCCGGTTGGAAAGTCATACTGTACACTTTCGCTTCCTCAGGCTTGCAAACTCTAATCTCCAATTCCGATTTCTGAAATTCCTTATATATCTCTTCAGGTACTGATAACTCATTTAACCTTTCCTTTCGACTTAACGCGTCTGCTACAATGTTCGCTTTACCGGGATGATAATTAATCGAGCAATCATAATCTTTTGTCAATTCTAACCATCTCCTTTGCCTCATATTAAGTTCCTTTTGGGTGAATATATACTTCAAACTTTTGTGATCCATAAAAATCTCGCACTTTTCTCCATACAGATAATGTCTCCAAATCTTCAAAGCGAAAACTATGGCTGCTAGCTCCAAATCATGAGTAGGATACTTCTGTTCGTGCGGTTTCAATTGCCTTGACGCATGCGCAATCACCTTTTCGTGCTGCATTAAAACACATCCTATTCCTTTGTGAGAAGCATCGCTATAAATTACGAAATTCCCTTGATCGTCTGGAAGTGACAAAACAGGTGCCATGATTAATCTCCGCTTCACTCCTGAAAACTTTCTTCGCACTTGTCGTTCCATATAAACTTTTCATTCTTGCGTGTAAGCTTTGTCAGTGGTGTTGCAATCCTTGAGAAATTCTGGACGAATCGACGATAATATCCCGCCAATCCCAAGAAACTTCTTACCTCGGTGGGTGTTCTCGGTCTCTCCCAATTCGTAATTGCTTCGATCTTTTCCGGGTCTACTTTGATCCCTTCGTTACTGACTATGTGTCCTAAGAACTGAACCTCCTATAACCAAAACTCACACTTCGAGAATTTAGTATATAACTTCTTTTTCCATAAAATCTCCAAAGCTGTCCTTATATGTTCCGTATGATTCTCTTCCGTCTTTGAATAAATTAAAATATCATCTATAAACACAATAACGAACTTGTCCAGATACTCCTTGAAAATTCTATTCATTAAATCCATAAACGCTGTCGGGGCATTAGTCAATCCAAAAGACATTACTAGAAATTCATAATGTCCATACCTCGTTCTGAAAGCTGTCTTTGGTATATTCTGCTTTATCTTCAGTTGATGATATCCTGATCTTAAATCAATTTTGGAGAAGTACTTGGCTCCCTTCAATTGGTCAAACAAATCGTCAATTCTAGGTAACGGATACTTATTCTTGATTGTAAGCTTGTTGAGCTCCCTATAGTCGATACACAGTCTCATGCTTCCATATTTCTTCTTGACAAATAATACCGGGGCTCCACACGGGGATACGCTGGGTCTGATTACTCCTTTCTCTAACAACTCCTGCAATTGCTTCGCTAGCTCTTTCATCTCAACAGGCGCCATTCTGTACGGGGCCTTGGATACTGGTTCTGTTCCAGGTGCTAAGTCGATTGCAAACTCAATTTCTCTATCTGGAGGAAGTCCTGGTAACTCATCGGGAAACACATCTGGAAATTCATTCACAACTGGAATACCTTCAAGTTTTGTTGGTTCTTGACTTCTGTCAATCACATATGCCACGAAATGCTCGCATCCTTGTCGTAGTAACTTCTTGTCTTGAATCATCGTTAAGAACTTCTTTACTTGTTTCTGACCCTTGAACGTTACTATTCTTTCGCCTGGCATTTTCACCATTACCTTCTTATTTCGACAATCTATCTGGGCATCGTGCTTAAATAACCAATCCATCCCTAATATAACGTCAAACTCCCCTAACTTAAATGGTATCAAATCTACACAAAATTTACTACCAGAAATCTCAATCTCACAATTCCCACAAACTTGATTAACAGATATTCGTTCTTGATTTTCCAATTCCACAGTCATTATTTCATTTAAATAACTAACAAAATCTTGTGAAACAAATGATCGAGTTGCTCCCGAATCTATTAACACTTTGGCACATAAAGAATTCACATTAAGCGTACCTGCCACGACATCCGTATCCTGGATAGCATCCTTCACAGACATGTCAAAAACTCTAGCCCTTGGAGTCTCATTCACTGTTGGGGTAGATCCCATAATCCTCAATGCATTACTGACTAGGGCTGGTGTCTTGCAATCCCTGGCCATATGTCCTGGCTTTCCACATTTGAAGCACGTAAATCCAATGGCTAGAACCTTCACTGCTGGATTCCGGATAGGCTGATCCTTATTTGCTGATTCTCTTGCTGGCTGATTTTGGCACTCCCTTGAATAGTGCCCTTTCTGGTTGCACTTGAAACAAACTACATTCAACTTATTACAAACTCCCCCATACTTCTTCCCACATACTTGACAATCTGGAAAAGTCAATCTCAACTGATTCGGCTGATTCGCATTAACTAGACGGTTACCCTGGCCTCTGTCGCTTGCATTCTGTCTCTTGAAATTAAAATTTCTCCCTGGCTGAAACTTGCCTTTCTTAAAATTTGGAAACTTCCCTAGTTGTGACTGACCTTCATTCCCTTCAAATTTCCTTTTCTTGCTTTCCTTCTCCTTCTGTGACATCTCACTCTCTAGTCTCCGCGATCATGGCCTTCTGTACCACCCCTGCATAGGTCTCCAATTCAAAAATAGCTACCTTCCCTCTGATCCATGGTTTCAAACCTTGCTGGAATCTCTTAGCTTTCTTCCTGTCAGTATCCACATACGACGACACATACCTTGACAATTCCTCAAACTTACCCTCATAATCGGTTACCGACATGTTCCCTTGCTTTAATTCTAAAAACTTCAGCTCCATTTGATCTTGGACAAACTGAGGAAAATACTTTTTTAAAAATAATTCCTTAAACCTCTCCCAAGTAATAACATCTGTATCTTCCAATGTCTTCACCATCTCCCACCAATAGGTGGCCTCGTTCTTCAGATAGTAACTTGCAAACTCAACCTTATGTTATTCCTTTACTTTCACCAAGGCAAATGCCTTCTCTATTTCTTTTAACCAAACATTTGCTTCAATCGGCTCTAGGGAACCCTTGAATTCTGGTGGGTTTACTGCCTGAAAAGTTGTGAAAGTTACCTGAGGGTTGGTCTGTCTTTGTTGTTATTATGCCAGGTGAACTGTTTGTTGGGCCAAGATTTGAAGAATCTGGGATATTGCTGGGTCCATGGGTCCTGGGTTCACATTTGGATTTGGATCATCTTGGTTATTATTGTGGTTGTTGTTGGTTTCTTCATTCTGGGTGTTGGTACAGGTATTTCTTCTAGGAGGCATTTTTCTGTAAAGAATCAAACAACTTATTTAGCTTTTGAATTAAATCTTTTGCATAAAAGAGCAGTTTTGTAAAATAGAAATATCTCTTTTTGAAAACAGTTGTAACTAAGTAAATTGCATGCTTCTTTACAGAATATAAACAGTTATGGAAAACAAGGTACATGGTATCGCAGGGTATAGCTGGTGCAATAAATAAGGTAAAGTAAAATAGGTGCAATAAAGTAAATGACAGTAATAGAAAGGAAAAGGTACTGATATATATAGATCAAAAGTTTTGGGTAGTACAAGCGTAAAGACGCTTCAGAAGTAAAAGCAAAAGGGTACAACAACCTACTCACTAGTCAGCATAGCTAGTCTATAATACAACTCAAAAGTCTGCTGATATACACTACACACTACTGTACATACTATACAACCATCACAATACTGCTCAGCATCTCCATCTCTGGATCTCTGACTCAACTCCAAGGAAACTCTGGTCCTGCCAGCCTCTCAAAGTCCTCTATTACCTTAGTAGCCCAGCCCATCAGTACATCAGGGCCTCTGCCAGGTAGGGTAGCTCCATGTAGTCTAGCCTCAAGAACCCTCCGTGTCACATGAATCTCCTCTCGAAGCTCCCTCACACCACGATCAATATCAGTAGTCCTAATAATATGCTGTAGCTCTCTGATCTGGGCCAGTAAGGAATCACGCTCCAATAGAATAGCCTCATACCTGTAGTAAGGAACTGGGGGCAATGTAGACTGGAATGGGGCACTCACAACTGAATGCCCAGTGGAATCTGAATCAGCTGGTGGGAGTCCTCTGACAGGTGGCCTCATACCTGGAGGTGGAATAGCCTGCTGTGGTACGGGCTGCAACACAGGTGGAGGTAGAATAGCCAATACTGGTGGAATAACAGAACGTGGATCTGATGATGGTGCTCCAACTGACGGCTCTGAGTGATCAGCTGATATGGGGATAAAAGAGTTGGCCATCGCTGTTATCTGAAATCATATCGCAATATAAGAATCTCGAACCATAACACGAATTACACTAATACCTGTTATACCGAAGCACTCAACCTCTCGACGTTCTATCTTTCTATTCCTTACTTCTAATCCTAACCCTCTACACACTCCCGTCAACCTAGGCTTGTGTCAGTGACTTATAACCTGTAGCTCTGATACCAAACCTGTGGCGCCCTCCAAACCCGGGTCAGAAGTTTGGGGTCCACACACACACCTTATTTATAACCTGCTTATAACAATAATAAAGATAATAATAATATGCAGTGACCCTACTTACCAACCACCACGGACCGCAACAGGTTAAAGTATGCACACAAGCCAAACATACTATTATATTACAAACGTTCAAATCCCAACTATTCCAAACTCAAAACTGAGTATTAAACATTATTACAAACTTTTACAGACTTAAATTATCCCAAAAGAAGCCTACTAGCTAAGCTCAATAAACCTGAACCCCTAGCTCTCGCGCTGGACTGGGGATCCTCGGTACCAACCGGTTCCTTCTTAATTGGAAAAGAACAGAAACAATATCGCACAAATGAGCTAACTAGCTCAGCAAGTCACAATGACAAAACTGAGAATAATGATCATCAGGTGAACATGGTTATGATATCAAGTGAACAATGGATTATGATTTAGAATTGGATATTATAATTTCATGTTAAAAACCAAGGTTAGGCTGCTGATCAGTCACGCACTAACCCCGAGCAAAGCACACAGCACTGCTCTAACTACTGGATCCAAGGCACACATTGGTCTAACTTGATCATTATATGGTCTGACCACGAATCTGGTCCACAATTTTATAAAAACAATCCAATTCTAACATAATAACAGAATAAACAATAATAAATAATAACCAGAATCATTAACAACATTTGATGTTCCATAATGAAATGGTTTTAATCTGCATAAGGATCAAAAGACCATTTTCAAAGTTTGGATGATAGGTAATGAAAGAATTGGCTAACAATGAATCAATGTTTCACGGTTTCAAGGATTTGGTCTTTCAAAGTATAAAATACAAAGGTTTGAATGTGTAAGCAATCTGTTTTAGTGTTTAATATTTAGTTTGTATGTATTTGTGGAGTAGTATCGTATATTTGAGGTTCGTGTTTGGGTATACAACAATCAATGGTCTAGAAAGAATCAGGTTACGGCTCAAGATCAATAACTGGAATCAAGGTTTAGGGTTCAGTGCTTCAAAGCACTTACAATATAAAACAGGAATATCAATCACGACAATATCTCGAGAAAGTTCAGAACACTTGCCTGGTATTAGCTTACTACACTGCACTCATTTCCAATCTCAACCGTCTTACTCCTCAACTACCTATTTCCCTTTCCTACGCCTTGCCTCTTCTGCTCACATATCTTAAGCATCTATCAATATTTAACTCCTAGGATTCTATTCAACACATACTTCTATCTACCCTTCGTTTCACCCAAATCCGATTAACGGATTGAAAATTACGCAATAAACCAGTAAACATCGAATATACAGACCGACAGTCAACCAACAAGTCACATATAACACATAACACGTCACATAATTAATGATATATCATTTATAAATAAGTCTTGGGTCATAAACAGGCTTTCAGGTATTTAAAATAATTTTTAAAATATTTTTCGGAATTAAAACGGGTCGTTGGATTAATTTCGGAATAATAAACAGGGTTCGGTTGGCCAACTCTGGCTCCGAAACAATTTTATAATAATTATCGAGCCTAGGAAATAATTTAGAATAATATTTTAGAGCTCGAAACTATTTTTTGGAATTTTTAAATCATTTTTAAATAATTAAATCTAATTAAATAATTAAATAAAATTAATTAATAATTAATTAAATCAATTAATCAATTAATTTTCGAATTAATTGACCAATTAATCAATTAAAAATTAACTGAAATTAATTAACTAATTAATTCAGATTTATTTTGAATTAAAAATAATTTTCGGAATTAAAATAATAATTTTTAGAATTTTCAGAAATTAAAATAAAATTTTTATAATAAAAATAAATAGGAAATATGATTTTTAAATATTTTTAAAATGGGAATCCAACTTTTGCAAACTCTGGAAAGTTCAGGGACTGAACTTCATCGTTTTCAAAAGTTGGGGTGCTAAACTGCAATTTTCCAGCCCTTCGCCGGAAAACAGTCGGGTTCGCCGGAGAACTCAACTCCGGCATCCTTCTACCACCACAAACTCCAGATTTAATCTACAATTTACCAGGAATCTAACCATACCATCAAATCAACCTAACAATCCCTGAGTTGGCCGGAATTTGGCCGAGAAGTTCGCCGGTTTTCGGCGAGCTCGACGTAAACTTCAAAACACAACTCCCTTCTCTACAGACTTCGTTGATTCATGAAACTTGTATGAATCGATTGCAAATTTCACAGAGAACACAACCCACTATACCACAACATCAATCTATTCCAAAATAAGAAACCCCCAAATTTCAATTAAGAACATTCATACGGGTTATAAACCCTAATTTTAAAATTCGAAAATCAAACTCAAACTTGAACATGTTATTGAACTCCAAATCAGACGTATAATATATCAAAATCATCCGGAAAACAAGCTCTACAACATGCAATCATCAAATCATACAAACAATCATCCGAACAAAAATTCATATTTTTAATAAATTTAATTCAAAAATAAATAAAAATATAGAAAAATACCCTTGATTTCTGCAGTAAAACGAAGCTCAGAATCTGGTAGAACACTTCAAATCCTTCGTTTTGGTTACTCAAGCTTTGAAAACAGAGATCGGTAACGCCTTCGTTTTGCTGTTTGATTCTTAGAACAGTTTATGAAATTAGGGGTTTTCTCTGAAAATTATAAAATTAACTATCTGCAAATGATTTTGATACGAAATAAAATACGGAAAAAGGCTATTTATAATTCCGGAAAATTAGTATCCCATTTGATCATTTCGGATATAAAACGGTACGTTTATTTATAAAAACTGATCCAAACGGTATCGGTTTTCGGGATAATTATCCAAACCAGTACAATTTGTACTGCGGTCTTGGTCTCAGCGCCTGGTTACACGTACTACGAGGTGATAATTGGGAAAGTTTAATAAAAATCTCCCGTTTATCGAAAATACGGGTTTTATTGATTTACCGAAACGAATATTGTATCGAAAATGTTGCGCCGAGACCCGCGCAGAACAAACCGTACGCCGGATCGAAAAAGTCGAAACATGGAATATGCTCGGAATATTACAATTAGGTTAGGATGGAGTTCTCGGAAGAGTTTCAGGTTCCAAAAACGTAACAATGGCTGACGTCGGTTGGTTCCCGTTTTTATAAAATAGATTTTAAATGCTCGGAAAAAGATTTTATAAATTTCATATGATCCTTATAAATCCATAAATCAACATAAAAATAATTAGGAAGATATGACAATTATCTGTATTTTATTTTGGACATATAGAAATTAAAATACTCAATTAATATTATTTTTAAATATCCAAACACAAATAACACTTAACAATTAATTCACATAATGGATACTGAACACATATATTAATCATTTATTAACAACATAATTACACGATATATCCCGGATATTACAATATGGACTTGATTATTGCTACTCTCTGTCGGCCGAGCATAGTGTGGAAGTTCAAAAGGGGAACAAACGAGTATCGTAGTTTTCCTGCTGTCGCGATGAATAGGTATGCTCGTGCTTGGAATGCATTTATGTGTGCTAATATTCTTCCTTCTGTGTACATGAGGTTACAGTGGAGAGGGCTAGGTTGTTATGGGGAATTCTGAATGAGGAATATTATGTGGACCTTGGTGAGTACATCTACCAAGGGATTTTGAAGTTTTTGAGGGGGAAGTCGCAGTACTCTATCCCGTATGCCTCTATTGTCATGAAGCTTTGCAAGGCATGTGGAGTCCAGTGGCTGTCTTATGAGCAGCTGTAGATGCCGACCACTCATATTGATTCATCGACGTTGAATGCGATGCAGGAGTGGACGGGTGGAGATCCCGAGTCACATGGTTTGGGATATAACCTCCCGGGAGGAGTTCCAGCAGCTGGTGCTACCATGGCTAGGCCCAGTCAAGCTCGGGGAGAGGCAGGTCCTTCGAGAGCCCAGGGAGGAGATGGTTCGGGATTGGCTGATGTCCAGTACAGGAGGCTTTCCAGGAGGATGAATGCGATATATGACTCGCAAAGTCGGTTTGCGCAGGAGCTCACCCAAGCACTTGGGATTGCATTTAGAGGCTTTGGAGCTGACATCCAGTGGCCTGTTTATGGTGAGGATTCTGCTTATCCACCTCCTGACACTCCACCCTCTGAGGGTGATGATGATGATGATTCCTCTGAGTAGGTATACCCTGTGTCCTTTCTATTACCTTCACTGGGGACAATGAAGATTTTAAGTTTGGGGGTGGTAGTTAAGGAACATATTTGTGTGTGTGTCATGTAGTTGCATTTTCATGTTAGTTTAGTTCATATAGTTGCATATTTTTGCCATATAGTTTATTATTATTATTATTTTATAGCTTTATTTATCATGTCATATAGCTCATGCATATACCATGATCCCTTTGTGTTGCTTTACCGATTAATATGTGATATTGATGCGAGTGTAGTGATAGCGTTAGAGTGATGTTGAATCTTGTTAGGTTGGCATGCATGCAAGAAACACTTGTAATTTCACTAAGTCTTAGAGTATGCTTAAAGACTAGATTGTTGTCATGGTTTGATGGTTTTTGAGGTTAATCTATTGCTTATGCTTAGAATGCATGATAGGCTCTTAATAATAAAAGACATGAAAAGTTAAAAATTGGAAAAAAATTGGAATTCATTGCTAGTTGTGACTAGGCGTTAAATGGCTAGTAGCCGGCTCGTATTATATACGAGTAGTCTAGGGTTGAGCAAGATGAAGCGAAACACACTTGCTCAGAAATTGAAAAAAAAGAAAAAAAAGAAAAAAAAGAAAAATATGGTTAATGCACAATTGATCACGAGTGAGCTCTTTGGTATTCGAGTTATTAAGTTCTTAGGGGACTTTGTGCCTAGTGACCTAAGGCTTTTCTAGTCTGGGATCCGCTAACCTAACGCTCGCTAAATGGGTACCATTGCATAAGTCTTTTGTGGACCTCAATCATTGCACGATCAAATAAGCATTTGTTTATGTGTTGAATAAAATCATGATTCCGTAATAAACTCCAATAATCTTGAAGTGTTATAAGTCATTTTATGTCTAGAATATATTCTTCATATAAGCTTGTGATTGCCTTGAAGATAATTAAGTTATGGTAATTGATCTAGTTTCGAAGCATACCTGTTAAGCATTCGCACACACCACGTTTCTAGTTATATGTTAGCTTGCATGATTTGATTGATCTTTAGCCGCCTAATTGCATTTGTTGATATGTCATGTGTTGGTTGGTTTAGTCATCGCGATGGGGATCACTGCATTCATATAGTTTGCAATCATGCATGTTTTATTCTGAGTTTGAGTCTGTGCTGCTTGAGGATAAGCATCGATTCAAGTTTGGGGGTGTGATAAGTGGCATTTTATACCACTTAGAGCGTCTCATAACGGATTGAATTGGTGTTTTGAACTCGAGTATTTTGTGTATTTGACACGTTTTCGAGTGTTTTTGCATTTCAGGGTATAACTAGCTTAGATGGGTGGATTTCATCAAAATAAGCTTAAGGAAGTGCTTGGAACCAATCCCGGGTTGATGTGCGAAGAATTCAGCAAAAACAGAAGCAAAAATAGGAATTTTCCAGAAGTGATGCAGGCGCCCTCCTGATGGGAGCAGGCGACCGCCTGGTAGCAGGCGCCCGCCTGGAAGAAGGAGGCGGCCGCCTGGGTGCAAATTTTCAGAATTTGGATTTTATAATTCTATTACGATTGGACTTCTGTGGACACTGGTTCTTTTGGGTTATTATAAAAACCTTTTGGGAAGACGTTTTCTTCATAGAAGATAATCGGGAGAGAAGGCAAGAAGATCGAGAAGACCGTTTTAGCACGCAACAACGAAGAAGAGGAATCATACGTTTATCTTTTGATTCTTTTAATTCGTTTTAACAGTGGATGCTAGTTTTCTTTATGCTTTGAACCTTAATACTCTTGTGACTTACTTCTTTATTTATTAAGTATTTTATTAGTTTATATCGTTGTGTTTTTATCATGTTTTCATATGAACCCATGGTGACGATGAGTTCTATTATGGGCTAATCGTGATCATGGGATCATAGCGGATTTACTATAGATTTCTTTAGTTAATTGTTTAATACCTTGGTATGTGGTGATTGTATGATATCTAGTAGAGGTTGTGCTTATTCGTCTTATAAGCATCGCATACATGTAAGATAGCCTGTTAATCTTTTGTGAAGTGACAGTGAATCTTGCAATTTAGAATTTGCCATGCTAGCATAGGTTCGTGTATTATATGCATGATTAGTGGGTAACTCTAACCGTTTTACTTGCCCTGTGTAATCATAATGAATAACTTGCGTTTAAATAGCTATGTTGTCAAATTCTGTAGACATATAGGGTCTCAACATAACTGATGCCTATTCAACTTCTATCTTAATTGTGGATGCTTGGTAGAATGGTATTCGTACAATGAAAGTTGGCGTCTATCAGTTCTGTGTTGTTCGATTAATATCATCACCATTACATGCTAAGGGTAATAACAATGACTATTGAATGAAGTAGTAATGAAGTTATGATCTCATGTGTGTTTAATATTGTTAAATCAAGTGTTTAATTCTCGTAGTTATTATTTGTTAATCAACCTTAATTATTAGTGTCTTGACATTGAAGAATAATCATACATTGGTGAGTAAGTGTTAATTAGATATAATTAATCAGAGTCTCTGTGGGAACGAACTAGAAATCATTCTATATTACTTGCGAACGCGTATACTTGCGTGAATTATTTAGCGCATATTTTGTGCCTAACAGATGCATTGCAAGTTAGAAGATTTTGACGAAAAATGAATCGTTAGTGAACCATAATAAATAAATTAATTATAAAATAAGGAAATAAAGTTATGCGCGTCAGACACAGCGAACTAGTGTTGGGACGACAATCGAATATCAAGGGAATTCTGAATAATGACTCAGACAGGCAATTAATACGTGAAGCATTCCTTCGTCGCGAAAAGATAATTGTTGTGGAGATTCAAGATAGAAGAAATCTTAATGGCAACCAAATTTCGAACGTGTTCTTCAAGAAATTGTGAGGTTCTCTAATCTGAGTAAATGAGTTATGATAAATTTAGCACCATTGTCGAGCTAGTGACGAAAGTTCGATACGGGGATATAAGTGAAGAAGAAAGAATAGTGATTCGACTGTGAAACCTTTTAAGAAATAATGATTTAACAATTGAGTTTCCACCAGATTGCAGCGATAATAATGAAAACCATGCGTGGTTATTAAAAGATAAACATATTAGTTAATGAAATTGAGTGTGCATCTTCAAAGATAGAGGATTGGTGTGATTATTTGAAGGATGTGGCATAATTCTTAAAGGTAACTATACACAATTAGTAATGGCAGGAAATAAGTTAAAGACTCGCGAAATAAAATTTTGAGAAACCACGAGATAAATTTTAAGACCACTAATAATATTTTGTAATATTCTGAAAGAATTGAGAAAAGCATGACTATGTTAATCATTGTTGGTTTAAGACCTTAGTCCAATTCAAAAGATATATGCTATCACAGTCAGATGATGATCAAAATGATATAATTTGAAGTATGGTGAATTGATGAATTTGGTTGATGGAAGTGGATGGGTATGATTGTGGATGCTTTGATTGAATGACAGTGTCGGCTTGAGTCTGACTGGTAGTCGATGATATAGGGGAAGTGCTGCCCAAATTTTCAGAAATTACCCTATATTTAAGGATAAAGAAGTATATTGTCGTTCTCATCGGTACTCCAAATGATTGCGATCTCAGTTCTTGAGAATATGATCAAACCGACTTTATATAATTGGTCTTTGATTCAAGTTAGCTAGTCAACACTTGGTTTAAGTGATTAGGTAAAAGAATTAATTGATCAACTTCATCAACTAATGGTTAGTTAAATGGAGATAGATCCAATTAGATTGAGTCAAACTCTAACATGATTTTCGAAACCGAAATCAAAGCAATTAGCAATTTGGAGAAAGTGATGGCATTAGCAGAAATTGAGAGTTCGGCAGAATTAGCGAGACGTTACTACAGACATGTGCAAGGCTTTATCTAGATAAATAGACCTTTGCGATAAACAAGAAGAGTATTTTCAAGAACCGAAGATGTAAGATAAAAACAAAGAGATTTTGTCATTTGTAATAGCGTCCCGAGAAGGACTTGAAAGGATACCCATATCGAATGATGATTTAATGGAAACTAATGTAAATTAGTGGAAGGCTCGCAAATCCAAGTATCTGATGCAAGACGGAGATTGATGAAGTCCACATGTGAACTCGGGAAAAAGAAATGTTGAGCAAATGGGGAAAGTTAAATATGCTATCAGTGACGATTTAAGCGAGGTTATGAAAATAGCTACCGATAAATTTTGATAATTCTGTTAATAAGAATTTAAATATTATAAATAAAAGTCTTCATTCCAGTGTGAACTCCGGAAATGGCTTATCTAATAATAAACAGATTAATATCATCAATAAAAAGAGATCCCTTATGTTTAAAAGAGATAATAAATACTGAGAATGGAGAACTAATTAAGAAAAAAATTGGAATCAAAAGGATGATAAAGAAATTTTATAAAATGATCCAGGATATAAGCCAGTTGTGAACGTCAGTTGTGCCAGAACTGATAGGGGAATGAAGTGAAACGCCGATAATTGAAGATGGGAATTTCATTCAAGAATGCGTGTAAACAGAGAAGATTAAATGAAGATATTACTGGCAAACTGTTAGAGAAGAACGTTACAATGAATCTCATATCAGAATTCTTTAGAATTAAAGTGAACTCCTGAAGGTTCGAACAAATGATTTACCAAGGTTACCTCAAGGAATGAAGTAAAAATTTCTCGTTGGTTATTGCGCAGAGTGGAGCTGGTGTCAAAAGCCCTGTATCATATGACCCTATATGGATGAAGTAACGAGTTAAAGAAACTCCAGGAATGTAGAATGAAGGAATAATAAAATAAGAAGTGTTTCGCGCTATGCACAAAAGTGATCAGGGGAAAAAGAGAATAGAGGTATCAAGTTACGCATTAGTTATCAGAAGTGGTAAGTCTGGGGATTAAATGAACATAGTGTATCAGGAGTATTTGGATAGTGTAATGGTATTTATTGATAACATCCTCGCCCATTCAAGGACTAAGGAAGACCAAGTTAAATGTTAAAAATATGCCTGCACAGGGTTGAAAAGTAGCAAATGCGTTCTAAGCTTCAAGGGTCTGAACTCTGGTCATAATGGATTATGAGCTACGGAAGTATGGTTAATTACCAACCAAGCAAGATCCATTTAGAGACAGATGTCTAGAGTAGAAAAGAAAGAGTGAATGTTACTAAGATTGCTGGGAAGTGGATAAAGGAATTGGAAAGGTTAGAAATTGAGAACAGGTTTTGATCTGGCTTCTGGATTATACTGATACTTACTTTGTTGTTAGATATCAAAGGTGGTATTAATATAGATGATTGATGTTGACTTCAATATGGAATGTTGTCAGCATCAAAGTTCATATTGATATCTAATTTGATATGACAACAAAATGAGTATTAGTACCAAGAGTTCAGTTTTGAATAAAGTTATGATTCGGCCCATTTCAAATTAATACATTTCCTTTCAGATAGTAAAATATTTTCGCTCGACGAATATATTTGATAGTGATTAAAAAGAAATCGAGGTATGCTACAAAGTGGTGAGTTAAATGCAACTACCGAGATTTTCCCCTTAATTTTTAGTTTTGAATAGAATTAGAACATTTCGACACGTTAGACGCCATGATCTCAGCATATCGGGCACAGATGGATGAAAAGTACGAGAGATCGATTAAAGATTCTCGAATATGATTAGAAAATGATCATAGGCTAGACTAACCCAACAGAAGGAGACATGAAAAGTAAAGTAGAACAGTCAGTGAAAATAGAAAGTTCATGAACACGAACTATTAGAATTGTAAAGAAAAGAAGGTTAGTGTAAATTAAGTTAGTCCTTTGAAACAATGAGATAGATAGAACGATTGTGAATGAGTTGGTATTGTTGTCACAGGTATAACAAGTTCATAAGACGTTCATGTGTGTATGACCATGAAGAGTAATTTAGCTCCAAATGTATGAAGTAAAGATTGAGTTAGGGGTTGCATGAGCAACTGATAAATTTGATGACGGTAGGGGACCGTTGAATAGTGATTAAAGTGATAAGTTTCGAGAAATTTTAAGTAAGATACTCGAAAAATAACATGGTCTGTTCCTTAGCATGATTCTGAGGATAGAATCCTTTTAAGGGGGAAAGGATGTAACGTTCGGGAAATATTATGTAATTATTTTTATCAAAAAATAATTATTATGTGATTTTTATGTGAATTTTGGTGAATTATTTGATGATGGATAATAATATTTGGATGTTTATTTCTGATAAAATTTAGATATTTTAATTTTTAATTATCCAGGATAAAATGTAGATAGTCTTGGTATTTTTCTGGTAATTTTTCGATCATTATATGATTTTATAAGGATTTATAGAATTAATAATGATTATTTTTACGTAATTATAAAATTACTTTTTAGAATAAAAAATCGTCCCACTTCAACCGTTTTTGCGTTTTACAACCCGAAACTCTTCCAAAAACTCCTTCCTAACCCAATCTGATAATTCTGAACACTTTTCATGTATTGACTTTTTCAATCCGGGGTACGGTTTGACCTGTACGAGTTCCGGCGTGAAATTTTCGATACACTAATCATTTTATAGATCGATAGAATTCCGTATTCTCAAAAGGCAAGATATTATTATCTTATTTTCGTATAAAGTGTTTTACAAGAAGCTCTATTTTGATAATTTATCCAAGTCTGGTATTAAAATCGTATCGTCTTTTTAGTTACTTAGCGGCTAAGTAACCTATTTTTTTGATCCGATATGTAAATGTAATTATCGAATTATTAAATAAATAAAATATGTGATGGGTCTGTTAATTGTGTGTTACCTTATTGTTAATTATGGGTAGTTGTTGGATACGAACCTTAATTGTACAATTAGTTATTGAGCTGTATGACATTATTTTGTTTTAAAATGATTTTATTGAATATTTATTCTTGTAAATGTTAAAAATATTTCAAAATTATTTTTGTTTCTCTATAATTTTATTTATTATTTTTAGGAGTTTATAAAATTTAGAAATTAATATTTTATTGATTATTTATCTCTAAATAATTTTCTGATTTCATTTAATTGTAAAATCAGTATTTAATCCCAGAATGCTTCAAAAATCACGAAAATTTTATTTTATTAAGTTTGGAATATTTTGAGAATTTTAAAATTATTTTGGAAATTTTTGGATTAGATCCACCTGCAAGTTCATTCGTTAAACTGTTAATTTCGGGTATGTTGAGTGTTTTAAAAATATTTTTAAAATTACGAAACTTGTGTTTTATTAGTTTTAAAATATTTATAAAATTTAGAAATTATTTTGGATATTATTTCGCTGAGTTTTTGCACGCCTACACCGTTAAATTCACAACTCCGTAACAGAAAATAGGATAATAACGAAAAAAATAAGAAAGAGAAAACAAAACAAAATAAAATCCCTAATTCCCCCACCCCCTTTTCATTCGGCCACCCCTTTTCCTCTACTCTCTCGATCGATTGATCGATTTCTCTGCTCTCTCTCTCTCTTTAATCTCCCCCATCTCTAATCTCTCTTCATCTCCCTCTTCCTCTTCCCGATTTCTCTTCTCCTTTTTCTTTATTCCGCCGCTGCTCGGTTCTGCCGCCTTGCTTCAGTACTATTCCGGCCGCCTTTTTCCGATTACTAGCTTCGACTTCTTCCTGTTAGTATGTGTATGCAGACGTTTGTGTATATGTGTGTGTAAAGCTGTGTGTGTGTGGGCGTTATTGGGTGTGTGTGCGCGTGTGTGCCGCAGTTGTGGCGGCGTGCGTGCAGCTCGTATGCGCGTGAGGTGCTCTATGTTGTGACTGTGATTTTGTTCTATATTATTTTTAATTCCAATAATTAATTTAATTACAGGGATTATTTGTCTCGTTTCGTGATAATAAAATAGTGATTTTTGCGCAGGAAAATAATACGATGAATCGATGAAATTTGTGTTGGACGTCTACTATAAACGGGACCCCGCGAATTTTATCACTGTCGGCAATGAGCTTCGGCGAGCCGACGGTGGACTGTGATGATATAATCTGAGTCCTACGAATAAAAACATAAAAATATGAATAATAATAAATAATAATTGAATTTGTGTCGGTGATTGGAATTCTGGAATTGGGATTGTTGATTGTGAAATTGGAGTAATTGTTGAATTGTTGATGTTGAATTATTTCGACGGGTAGGCCGATAAACAAAGGAGACGCTGCCCGATTTTCGGGAAATTAATTCCGAAAATAGGGGAACGTAACCTATAATTATCGGAGACGTCGAATAACTGTATATAATTATATTATATGAACTTAATTGCGGTTGAGACAAGATAATTTATAAATAATCGATTACCCTATTTTTCGAAACGACGAGTATACGTATTTTCCGAAAATAAATACCGAACCGAGTTTTGAAGGTGCAAGCCATAATTGCCATGTGTATTTCAATAATACCTATAAATACGAGACGGGATATGAAACCGTATGGGTAGAAGTGATAGCAATTTGATGTTAAGCTTAAGCGATTATCTAAATTAGGGTATTTCAACCCTGTAGGTCCTAGACGGAAAACCCGAGTATCAACATCGGACTAGGAATGATCTAGTGATTAGACGTCGAGATCAACGAAGTTCCAATCGAAGGGCCTGAGTGTTGGGATCGTATCCAAAATGGGATAGTAGTTTGACGATAAAGCCGAACGTTCAAGTCGAACCAAAGTCAACTAGTAATAGCGATTAAAGCTTATTGAGGCAAGTATTCATGAACTTTCTTTTAAAATATTGCAATTATTTCTTCGTTCCTATTCTAAGTTCAGAATAGTTAAATGTTTTATATTTCGCTGCAATTACTCTTGTTATGCATGTTCTTTTCATTATTGTTCCTATATTGTCGATTGCTCTCTTGAGCAAATACCCATTCTTTCGGGTTATTTGCGAACCCTGAATTGGGATGTTTTGAATTCAAAATGAATTGACATCAAAATACTCCATGGGCTAGATAGTGATATGTGGGATTAAGTGTTCTTAATCCTAAGGATCGGGATATAACCGGATCCTTGAGATGGGCCGTAGAGCCTGGGTACCCGACTGGATCTATACAGGTAGGTATAGATCTGCACTGTATCCTGGCTGATCAGCAGGATATAGGTGCGAACTAGTGTCCAGTCTAATTTTTTGTTGATCACCATTAACGGCATTCTCTCTCGAAAAGTTTATGATTCCAAAACCGGACAAAAACCCTGATTCAGGAGATGAATCTGGGAATCGCTTGTCACTTTTGGATTTATATTCAAAGGCTGGTAACAGCCAACATTTATTCGCTCAACTCCATCAATTAGAAAGATCTGTTTAAAATTGTTTAAAGATTTGTCCGAAAATTTTTCTTTGATATTAATGCTTAAAACTCAAATTATATACTTGCTGGGCATTTTTGGCTCACTCTAGCTTTGTAATTCTTATTTCTTCTAGAAGCAGACAATGATAAAAGTGAATAGCTTTTGATAGACAACAGAAGTTAGAGAGATCTCCGCTGCGAGAGGATGAAGATGTTAGAAAAATGAGACAAGAACATTAGCATAAAGGTATTTACACTTGTATGTAGTTGTTGTGAATTGTAGAAGGTTAGATTCTTGTTTCATACCATAACCTGTAAATAATCCGGATTTAAAGGGGTTAATTGAATATTATTTTATTTTATGTAAAGATTGTTTCGTGACACCAAATCTTGACCCCGGATTTGGGTTGTTACAAGGACTCTTTCTGTCAACCCTGCATCCAGCAAAATCTGCATCTGTGTAGCCAATAGCTTCAAAACCAGTTCCCTTAGGATACCATAATCCCAAGTTTGGAGTCCCTTTCAGGTATATAAAAATCCTCTTTACAGCCATCAAATGTGATTCTTTTAGATTTTCTTGAAATCTTGCACATAGATATGTTGCAAACATGATGTCTGCTCTATTTGTAGTTAAGTAAAACAATGACCCAATCATCCCTCTATAGCTTGAAATATCTACACTTTTGCCTTTTCTATCTTCATCCAACTTTATTGCAGTAGACATATGTGTAAATGCAGGTGAACAATCAACCATGCCAAACTTTTTCAATAAATCTTTAACATACTTAGTTTGGCTGATGAAGATTCCTTCACTTTTTTGACTGACTTGTAGTCCAAGAAAGTAACTTAGTTCCCCCATCGTACTCATTTCATATTCACTCTGCATAAGCTTGGAGAATCTTTGGCAAAGGTTTTCATTAGTTGAACCAAAGTTGATATCATCCACATAGATCTGAACTAGGATCATATTACCAAGCTCTCGGTGTATCTTATAGAAGAGAGTCTTGTCTATATTACCTATAGTAAAACCATGTTTAAGTAGGAATTCTGACAGTGTATCATACCAAGCTCTCGGTGCATGCTTTAGTCCATATAGAGCCTTAAGTAACTTGTACACAAAATCTGGAAATTCTGGATCTTCGAAGCCAGGTGGCTGTTGCACATAAACCTCTTCTTCTAACTCACCATTTAGGAAGGCACTCTTGACATCCATTTGATATACTTTAAAGTTTGAATGTGCAGCAAATGCTAGAAAAATCCTTATTGCTTCAAGTCTTACAACTGGAGCAAAAGTTTCTTCATAATCAATTCCTTCTTCTTGTGAGTAGCCTTTTGCAACCAACCTTGCCTTGTTTCTGGTGACTATACCATTTTCATCCATCTTGTTCCTGAACACCCATTTTGTTCCAATAATGCTTCTATTCTTTGGTGCAGGAACTAGCTCCCAAACTTTGTTTCTTTCAAACTGATTAAGCTCCTCTTGCATTGCAGATATCCAATCAGGATCCATTATAGCTTCTTCAGTTTTCTTGGGCTCTATTTGAGACAGAAAGCATGCATGTAGGCACTCATTAGAAGTTACACTTCTAGTTCTCACACCAGCAGTAGGATCACCAATAATTACTTCTCTAGTGTGACTTCTATCCCACTTCCTTATCTAAGTTTGTTGACTTGTGCCTTCATCATTTTCTTCATCATTGGTATGATTTGTAGATCCTTCTTCTATTTCTCCCTTTGAGTTTGTGCTGTCAAATTCAGGTGTATGAGATGAGCTTTCATTCCCATGATTTTCCTGTTCATTAGTCTCTTCATTCAACATCTATTGTGTATTGACTTCATCTTCACCATCAGAATCACTATCAATATTGAGGTTTTCAAATGCAAGGGCTTCAGCTTCATTTTCATCAAGGCATTTCGATCCTATACACCTGTTATTATAAAAAATCACATATGTGCTTTCCATAATCTTCTTTTGATCTATCACATAGACCTTGTAGGCAGTTCTCTCCAATGAATATCCCAGAAAATTGCTTCAAAAACTTTTGAGTCAAATTTTCCCACATATTCAGAGTTGTCTTTTAGAATGTAACACTTTCTTCCAAACACATGCATATGCTTTATAATAGGCTTTCTCTTAGACATGATTGAGTAAAGTGATTTGCCATGAGCCTTGTTAATGAGATATCTGTTTTGAGTGTAGCATGCAGTGTTAACAGCTTCCTTCCAGAAACTTGTTGGTAACTTAGCATCTTGCAGCATTGTTCTAGCAGCTTCAACTAATGTTCTGTTCTTTCTTTCAACTACTCCATTTTATTGAAGTGTTCTAGCAGCTGATAATTCTTGAACAATGCCTTTACTTTTGCAGAATTCACTCAATGTTTCATTCCTGAATTCTGTTCCATTATCACTTCTCAGTCATTTTACACAATTAAGATCTTCAGCTTGTTTTTCTATCTTCTTGATGTGCTCAATTATGATGTGTGGAGTCTCATCTTTAGAGTGTATGAATTCTACCCAAGTGTATCTTGAGAAATCATCCACCATCACAAGTGCATATTTGTTCCTTGAAATTGATAAAACATTTACTGGTCCAAACAAGTCCATGTGAATAAGTTGCAAAGATGCACTTATAGAATTCACAGTTTTTGACTTGTGAATTAATCTTTTCATTTTTCCTTTCTGAAAAGCTTCACAAACTTCAACTTGAGCAAACTCCAGATTAGGCATATCTCTTACTAACTCCTTTTTGACCAAGGTGTTCATTGCCTTGAAATTCAAGTGAGATAACTTTTTATGCCATAGATTGCTTTGTTCTTCTGATGCCTTGGTGTAGAAGCAACAAATACCATCTTTATTTGTTGAGTCCAAGTCTGCAACAAACAAGCTTCCTTTTCTTGCTCTTTTCAGAGCAACTTCACCAGTTTTCTTGCTGATGAAAGTGCAATCTTCTTTGTTAAATAAAACTTCAAAACCTTTGTCTGCAAATTGACTAACACTGAGACGATTCACTTCAAGACCATCTACCAGTGCTGTATCATCAATGACAACATTTCCAGAAACAATCTTGCTATATCCCATTCTGAATCCTTTGTTGTTGTCTCCAAAGGTCACCAAAGGGTCAACTTTCTCCTCAAACTGTGATAGTAGTGCCTTATCACCTGTCATATGTCTGGAATACCCACTGTCTATGATCCATATGTTCTTCGTCATTTTTCCCTGCACACAATGAGTTTTAAGTGTGTTTAGCATCCCAAGCAGTGTTGGGTACTTTCTTCTTGTTAAGTAGAATGAGTTATTTTAGATAAAATAGAATCCATTGACTGCTGTGCATTTTCCCTATCTGTTGTAGACCCAATTTTTATTTCTTTGAGGTCTACTCTCAATTTGTGGCAACTTTTCATCACTTTCAAGTTGCAAGGGATGCAATCAAACTTGTCACAGAATGAGTAGGGATCTTTTACATCTGCTTCATTGTATTTGCAGGCTCCTTCAACTTGCTTGCTAATAACCTTTTTACAAAGGTGAGTTAGATGATTCATAAAGCCACATTTCTCACATTTCTTTCTTGGAGCATCTGCAACATAAGCAAAATTGTTGCTATTGTTTATCCCAATTTTCCCATTTCTATTTTTCTTCTTCTTTCTTGCATCTTCAGTTTTGGTTTCTTCGACAGGTGTCTTGGAGTCTTGGTTGTCCATGAGCTTCTCTTCAGCTTTGAAAGATTGAGATGCTTCTGCATGTTTTTTCTCACTGTCTTCATCATCAATTTCTTGCTCGATAATCAACTCTTTTTTATTGAAGTTAACTTCACATGCCTAGAACATAGGTGAATCAACTTTTTTCAGAATTGTTGGAACATTTTCATTTTCTGTTGCTTTTCCTTTGTCACATATAGTTTTCTTCTTGCTGTTCAAGGCATCATATCAAGACCAAGCTTGTTCTTCTCATGGTATTGTCCAACCAACTCAGATGCATTCTTTAAGGACTTCAACTTCACCTCATTCTTTTCCAGCTTCTCCCTTAGTGCTTCAATTTCACTTGCACACTTGAGATTGTTTTTAAGATATGTATTTTCTTGTCTTAAAGATTCAAGCTCTACCAATAATAATTCAGCTTCTTGTTTCTCATTTTCATGCTTCTCATTTATTTTTGTCAGTTTGCTAACTTCCTCATTTGCAGCAACCATACTTGTGTGAATGTGAAACATTTCTGTGATCATCTTCTCTACAGTTTCCTTATGAGTTGGTACCTGTGATTTTGATGAGGATGATTCTCCTTGTTCCAAGGCCATTAGTGCATAGTTTCCAACTTCATCATCTTCATCATTATCAGAATCATCCCAACTTTTTCCATCTGCAATTTAAGTTTACTTTGCTGTTTCTTCAGAAAAGCTTCATACTTTGCTTCCAGTTCAATATAAGCTTTGTCTTTCTTTACTTTTTTGGGTTTCCTGCATTCTATAGCAAAATGGCCTAGTTCATCACAATTGAAGCATCTTATCTTTGATATGTCAACATGTCTAGTTTTATAACCATTTTTGCTATCAGATGTGTGCTTCCCTTTTCCTTTCCAGCTGCTGTCTTTGTTGAATGATTGTCCCTTACCCTTGAATAATCTTGGCTTCTTCACTCTAATGTTAGAGAACTTTGTTGCCAGATAGGCCATTGACTGATCAAGTTCATCAAGTTCATCTAGGGTGTAGAACTCATCTTCTTCCAATTCCAGAATGACTTGATCCTGTGAATCGTTGTTTCTTTGCTCACTTATTGAAGCAACTGGAGTCTGGAATTTTGGTTCATCATTAGAGGTCTGTCTTTCATTGAAAATTAGAGCACTTGAACCATCCACAACATGCCCTTGACCAGTTCTCAATGATTTTCTTTGAATCATTTCTAGTTCTTATGTTCTTAGAATTCCATATAGAACTTCCAGTGTTATTCTGCTCAAGTCTCTCCCTTCTCTGATTGCTGAAATTTTCTGTTCCAAATGGTCAGAAGAGTGTAAGCAAAAACTTCAAGTTCACATCTTCAGCTTCATAGTATTTTTCATGCAGTTGAAAGTCATTTATCAGCTTATTAAACCTTTCAAACACATCAGTGATGCTTTCTTTTGGCTTAGCCATGAAACCCTCATACTGTGAAATCAGTATTCTTCTTTGATTAGATCTAACTTCCTCAGTTCCTTCACAGAGTATTTCAATCTTTTCCCAGATCTGTTTGGCAGTGTCACAGTTGACAATGTTGTTGTACATTATATTGTCAAATGACTCTATCAATATCAGCTGCAAGCCACTATCCAGGGAAACTTTTTCTTTCTCAGGCTCATAATACTCAGAAGGATCTTTTGGAGCATAATGAGCTGGAATGACCATATCACCATCTGTAGATTCCTCAACTCTAACCATAGGAATGAATGGCCCATTTTTGAGAATCTGAATGTAGAGTGGATTGGACATCTTGATAAACAACAACATTTTCTTTTTCCAAAGAGTGTAGTTAGCTTTGTCAAAAGTAGAAATTTTGATGCTACTGATTTTCTGTGTATTCATTCTTCCAAGATCTTGAATCTGTTTACTTTTAGATTTTGCTCTGATACCACTTGTTAGGAAATGAATTACACACAGAGAGGGGGTGAATGTGTTTTAGTGTTTTTTGCTTTTCTTGAACTATTTTGGTTTTGAACAAAGTAAATCAAATCTTGTAGTAGGATGTGTTATAAGAGAAATTAAACATGCAACTATGAATAACACAGATCTTTCAAAACTCACTTAATTTTATATTAAAATTAAGAATGTTTTTCTATAAAATTTCTAGGCTCTTTGTTGTTAAAGAGCTTAGCTTCAATCTTGAGAGAATACAAGAATTCCTGATCAAAATTGTTACAGCTAACAAAGGACCAGTGTTAACTTTATATCACGGTTAACTCCTGGTTTACACAGTGTATAATAAGACATGCTATTTACTTTAGTAAACTATCACTTATCATTTCCAATTTAGGAAAAGTATAACTTCCATTTATGGCTTAGCATATCTTTGCATACTGTGTTAACTTTGATCTTCCTTTGTCAGTTAATATTCACCCTTGATCTTGCACACTCTTCAAGCTGCTTTTCATAGACTTGTCAATCCAAATGGTTAGATTGTTTGTTGATTGTTAATCTTGGATATTGAACTAGTCTGCAAATTGTACTTTGAGATTTTACCTCGAGATCTCTAGTTAGGCATATAGAGATATTGACATCTCGATAAGTATATTGACTTATCGAGATCTCTATTACTCCATAGTTGATTTAACTTATAGAGGTCTCTAAGTTCTCTATAAGAGAGTTGCGCTTATCGATATCTCTCATCTTCATTTCTTTATTTTGACTTATCGATATCTCTGAGTTCTCTAGTGAATTTTGACTTGTCGATAACTCCAATCTTCATGTCTTCAATTTAGGTTATCGATATCGCTGAGTTCTTTAGTAGCTTTCCTGAGTTCTCTATAAGTCATTCTGGAGTTCTCGAATGACTTCTCTATAACACTAAATTTGTGACTTGTAGAAATCTTGACTTAGAATATTTTTCCCAAAACAGATTTATTCAACTCCAAGTTTCTTCATAATTCTGAGGCATGATCTTCTTGATCTTCTTCCAGATAGAATTCTTAGGCTTGACACTGTTTACAAAAAAAGACTCCAGTCTGCTCTTTTGACATATTTACAGACTTTAAATGTTACAAGTTCAAAATGCAAACTAAGATTGCAATACAACTTACTTAGGGTTGTCAATTTGACCTAGTCTTGTTAAAGTACAGGCATGTCTTGCACAACAGTGTGTCATACCAAGCTCTTCGTGCTTGCTTTAGTCCATAGAGAGCCTTTAAAAATTGGTAAACAAAATCTGGATCTTCAAAGCCAGGTGGTTTTTGCACATAAACCTCTTCTTCCAACTCACCATTTAGGAATGTACTCTTACATCCATTTGATACACTTTAAAGTTTGAGTGTGCAGCAAATGCAAGAAAGATCCTTATTGATTCAACTCTTACAACTGGATCAAAAGTTTCATCATAATCCATTCCTTCTTCCTATGAGTAGCCCTTTACAACCAACCTTAATTTGTTTCTTGTTAAAATTCCATTTTCAACCAATTTGTTTCTGTACACCCACTTTGTTCCAATTATACTTCTGTTCTTTGGTGTAGGAACCAACTTCCAAACTTTATTTCTTTCAAACTGATTTAGCTCTTCTTGCATAGCAGATATCCAATCAGGATCAAGTAGAGCTTCCTCAATTTTCTTAGGCTCAATTTATGAAAGAAAGCATGCATGTAGATATTCATTAGCAGTTGCACTTCTAGTTCTCACACCATCATTTGGATCACCAATAATTGCATCTCTAGTGTGACTCCTATCCCACTTTCTGGTATGATTTTGTTGACTTGAATTTTCTGTATTTTCTTCACCATTGGCATGACTTGCAGAACTTTATTTTCTTTCTCCCCCAGAGTTTGTGCTATCAAATTCAGTTATGTGAGATGAGTTTTCATTCTCATGATTTACTTGCTCAGTTGACTCTTCATTCATTCTGTTGCTCATGCTAATTTCAACTTCATCTTCAGAATCACTATCAATGTTCAATTTTTCAAACTTAAGGGTCATTTTCATTAAGGCACTCCAAGCCTGGACACTTGTCATCATCAAAAGTCACATCTGTGCTTTCCATAATTTTCTTTTGTTCAAGCACATAAACTCTGTATGCAGTTCTCTCCAATGAATATCCTATAAAAATTGCTTCAAAAACTTTAGAGTCAAAATTTCCCACATATTCAGAGTTGTCTTCTAAAACAAACCACTTTCTTCCAAACACATGCAGATGCTTCACAATAGGATTCCTTTTTGATAAAATTGAGTAGGGTGACTTGCCAATATTTTTGTTGATGAGATATTTATTTTGAGTGTAGCATGATGACGGCTTCTTCCCAAAAATTTGTTGGCAACTTGGCATCTTGCAGCATTGTTCTTACAGCTTTTACTAGTTTCCTATTCTTTGTCTCAACTACCCCATTTTGTAGAGGTGTCCTTGAAGCTGAGAACTCTTGAACAATCCCCTTATCATTGTAGAATTCATGTAGAATTGCAATTCTGAATTCTGTGTCATTGTCACTCCTCAATCTTTTCACACAATTATGATATTCAGCATGCTTCTCTATTTTCTTAATGTGTTCAATAATGATGTGTGGAGTTCCATCCTTTGAATATATAAATTCTACCCATGTATACCTTGAGTAGTCATCCACCATCACAAGTGCATATTTCTTCCTTGAAATTGATGAGACATTAACTGGTCCAAATATGTCCATGTGAATAAGTTGTAAAGGTGCACTTATAGAATTCACAGTTTTACTCTTGTGACCAGAACTCTTCATTTTGCCTTTTTGACAAGCCTCACAAACTTCATTTTGAGCAAATTCCAAGTTTGGCATGTTTCTCTGTGGCGCCCCCAGTTCCGGATTAACCTCAGGAACCCGACCTGGGGTCGCTAAACAAACCAAACGTCTCAATAAAAGCTTACATAAACTTAACTTCAATTAACTCAACCAAAGAACTTACAACGTAATTAAGTCTTACAAAAAAAGTTTACAACATATAATAAGCTTCTTAATAACTTCTAAGCATACATCTACTATAAAAGTTTACATTAACATTCTATGCCCTTCTCGACTAATTCATCACAATCTTATCTTTTCCAGAACCTCCTTCTCCAAAATTCTTTCCTGAAAGTCAGTGATAATAAACGAGTGAGCTCATAGGAATTAGAGAAGAACTTCTTCGTGCGGGCGGCGACCAGCAAGATACGGCGAAACCAAAGAAATAGCCCAGTAAGCATATACTACACCATTTAACTGAGGTTTATAAATCATTTCAACAGAGAATTCAAAAAAGATTTCATCTTATCATCAAAAGCTCATCATTTTAAAATAATTTCACAACGATCAAAAATGAGTATTCAAACACGATAAATTCACAAGTTCTACTGGTAGGGATCCCGGCCTGCTAAACAATTGGGTTAGGTTTACATCCAATAAGGAAGTATCACAATTCACAGTATCAATGCAAGAATACACAATTTTTGCTATCATCAAAATCATCGATTAAAAATCACTTCACAAAACATCTTCGACGGTAAAGGTAAGGTATATACTTATAGTGCACCGCTTAACTTATTCTCTATGAGTCCCGAACTTTGAATTGATTGTACTATTGACCTCTCGTCCTAAATACATAATACAAAAATGCACATAAATTTAATTAGTAACATAACCTATTTATTTTCCAACTAAATTACCAAATTACTAAATAAAATAATTACTTTTAGATAAATAACAAATAAATAAATTAATTTCGAGATTAAGAAAAACTAACCAAATCTTTCGTTGAAAAACCGAAGCAGATAGTTCTATTTCAGAAAACTTTACCAACTTAAATAGGGGTTAACAAGGATTCATATTCCCTATCTTCTCGATATGGTACAAAAGTAAGGAAGTTGGAAAAAGAATAAAGTTAGAAAAATTTGTTAAAACTATCTCTTGACTTCCTGTGCTTATTACTCTTTTACACTTACTTATAAAGGTACCTTTCTATTTATTCTAATATACTTCACTTCCTGTTTTCAATGTGGTACAAAGATAGGTAGGCAAAGAAATAAAAGTTAAGCAAGGAACTAAATATCTAGAACATATAAGCACCCTTTTGAAACTAACAAAACAATTAGCTTCATCCATCTTATTTTTACTTGTTGAAATTTTAAGGTCAAGTTTTTTTATATATTCTAGTTAGATATGCTTATTATTCTCAATGTGGTACTTGGTCATTTTTATTTCCCATATATAACTTGTTATCCCACATTGAAAGTTTTACAGCATAAACATCTCCAACACTCTATATAAACTTGACTTGGTTGCAAGTTTTGAAATGCATTGCACTCCATTTTATCCCTATCGAAGAGTTTTCATTTTATCTAGACTTCACTTAGATGTTGTGAGATAGCTAAAAAATTCTTGAACTAAAGAATTTAACTCAATTATAAAGGAAAATTCGCAATAATACATGAATTCATTGACTTGGGTGCTTGTGACTTACTAGCACTCATTTGTTGAGAAAAATATAACCTTTTGTCACACATTGAAACCTTTAGTGACGAAGTTTTTTATAAATATCTATATGACTTACATAAGTTCTAAAACTCGGATGGTGCAAAACCATCTATTGACATTCTTTGAGAATAATTTAAAGTCTAAAATTTTGAATTATAAGCCAATACATGAGAAAACCTTTAAAAATCCAAGTATTGAATGCAAAAACCTGAAAGTATGAGTGTTAAGTCCCGCATTGATAAAAAATAAGTCAATTGATTTCCTTCCTCTTTATATAGGGACTTGGGTTCATATGCAAGTTTAGGGAACATTTGTCCCACATCGATCAAGTAAAGAACTTGATACCTTCCTTTCTATATATATATATAAACATCTGAAACTTATACAACTCAAGGACAACTTGTTCCACATCAAAATTTTGTTAGCTCAAGTATCCTTTTACTCATATATATATTTTTAACTTATCTTTTGACAAGTTCCAAGTTTGTGAGTTTAATTGGACTTGCTACATGATTTGCCTAATGGCCTAGTAATACTAGTTCAAAATTTGTCCCTCCTTATTCATGGGCTCTGATGCGCATTAGCTCGCCTATATTTATTAGAATTAAGATAATATAAGATTTTCATTTTTTCTTAAATTCGGTCCATTACTAGTTTAAAATTTATAGTGCTTGATATATATCGAACCTAAAAGTTAAGTTAATAAATTTTTTATAGTGACTAACATGAATCAATTAATATTACATAGAAGTATCACATATTATAATAATTATATTATTAAATCTAAAATTAACAAAAATAGAGTCAGGATATTACATCCCCCCTTAAAAGAATTTCATCCTCGAAATTAAAGGTTTAACTTGTACCTCTCTTATCAAATAATTGGGGATACTTTGATCTCATCATTTATTCAGGTTCTCAAGTTGCTTCCTCAACTGCATGGTTTCTCCAAATCACTTTCATAAGAGGTATCACCTTTGTTCTTAATTTTTGCTCTCAACGATCTCCTATTTCAACGAGAAGCTTCTCATATTGCATATTCTCCTAAAGTTCTATAGGCTCATATTTTATAATATGTGATGGGTCTGTAACATACTTCCTTAGGTATAACACGTGGAAAAACATTATGAATATGACTCAAATTCGGCGGCAATGCCAACTCATATGCTACCTCTCCAACTCGTTTAAGAATCTCAAATGGTCCAATAAAACGAGGGCTCAATTTATCTTTCTTTCCAAATCTCATAACACCCTTCCATGGAGAAATCTTAAGAAATACAAAGTCCCCTTCCTTAAATGTCACATCTCGATGATTGGTATAAGCATAACTCTTTTATCTACTTTGAGCTGTCAAAATCCTTGTCCATATTAATCTAACTTTCTCCGTAGTTACTCGAATTAACTCTGGCCCTAACAATCTTCTTTCACCAACTTCATCCCAACATAACGGTGTCCTACATCGACGTCCGTATAAAGTTTCATATGGAGACATTCTAATAGATTACTGATAACTATTGTTATATGCAAATTCTACCAAGGGTAAATGTTCCTCCCAGCTTCCTTTGAAGTCCAACACACAAGCTCGCAACATGTCTTCCAAAATTTAAATGGTACGTTCTGAGTGCTTATTTGTCTGAGGGTGAAATATCGTGCTCATACTTAACTTAGTGCACATCTCTTGCTAAAAACTATTCCAAAATTTTGAAGTAAATCTCGGATCCCTATATGATACAATTGAAACAGGCACTCCATGCAATCTAAATATTTCCTGAATATATAATTTTTCTAATTTGTCCAATGGAGATGTTTCAGATATGGCTATAAAATGCGCACTCTTCGTCAGTCTATCCACAATAACCCAAATGACATCATTTCCTCTTTGTGTTCTTGGAAATCCTAGTACAAAATCCATTGTGATATGTTCCCATTTCCATTCAGGAATAGGTAGTGGTTGTAATAATCCTCCAGGCCTTTGATGTTCCGCTTTCACCTGTTGACAAACTAAACATCGCTCTACCCATTATGCAATTTCTCTCTTCATCTTAGGCCACCAAAAATGTTGCTTCACATCCTTATACATCTTTGTAGATCCAGGATATACTGAAAAAGGTGATGAATGAGATTTTGTCAAAATTTCTTTCTTAATCTCGATATCAGATAGTACATAATTCGATCATAAAACCTCACAACATCATCATTTCCTTTTTTAAAGTCCTTTTCCCTAAATTCGAATTTAAACTATCCAAAATCTTCTTCAAGCTTTCATCATGTGTTTGACCTACTTTAATCCTTTTTAATAACATCGGCCTGACCTCAGTTTGATAAAATATTCTCTCACCCTTTATGTACATAACAAATTCAACCCCAAGTCTTTCCAATTCCTTAAGATTGGTTGGATCCACCATAACACTCGAACAACTTCCGACTTCCTTCCTGCTTAACGCATCAGCCACAATATTCGCCTTGCAGGGGTGATACAAAATCTCAAAATCATAATCCTTTAATAACCCCAACCATCTTCTTTGCTTCATATTCAAATCCTTTTGTGATAAAATGTACTTTAAACTTTGATGGTCCGTATAGATCTTACATTTCTCTCCGTACAAGTAATGTCTCCAAATCTTAAGAGCAAAAACTACCGCAGCTAATTCCAAATCGTGGGTAGGGTAATTCCTTTCATGAGTTCTTAATTGTCGAGATGCATAAGCAATTACTCTCCCACGTTGCATTAATACACATCCCAAACCTTTCCTTGAGGCATCATTATAAATTACAAAATCTTCAGTTCCATCAGGTAATCTCAATATCGGAGCAAACGTTAATCTCTTCATTAATTTATCAAAACTTTTCTCACATTTTTCTGACCAAACAAACTTAATTTCCTTTCTTGTAAGATTCGTCAGTGGCCCAGCTACCTTAAAAAATCTTTAACAAACTTTCTATAATACCCGACCAAACCTAAGAAACTTCGAATTTCCGTCACAATCTTTGATCTTTCCTAGTTCATAATTACTTCAATCTTTGCAGGATCCACTAAAATTCCTTCCTCCGAAACTACATGTCCAAGAAAACTTACCCTCTTTAACCAAAATTCCCATTTTGAAAATTTAGCATACAATTTCTCTTCCCTCAAAGTTTGTAATACTATCCTTAAATGTTCCTCATGTCACTTCTCACTTCTCGAGTATATTAAAATATCATCAATAAACACAATCACAAACTTATCAAATAATTTATAAACACTCGATTCATTAGACCCATAAATATCATCGGTGCATTTGTCACTCCAAATGGCATCACTACAAACTCATAATGACCGTAGCGAGGCATAAATGATGTCAATGGAATGCTTTCCTCTTAACTGATGATAACCGGAGCGTAAATCAATCTTTGAAAAGTAAGTAGCTCCTTGCAAATTTATCGAAAAGATCATCTATTCATGATAGTGGATATTTATTCTTCACCATCAGCTTATTTAGTTCTCTATAATCAATGCACAATCTTAGAGTACTTCTTTCTTTCTCACAAAAAAATGGGCGCTCTCAAGAAGAAACACTTGGTCTAATAAACTTTCTGTCTAATAATTCCTGCAATTGGATCTTAAGTTCGACTAACTCTGTTGGCACCATCCTATATGGTGCTTTTGAAATTGGTTAAGCTCCAGGAATCAACTCAATACTAAACTCAATTTCTCTTTCGGGTGGTAAACTTAGTAGCTCATCATGAAGTATATCTCGAAATTCCTTAACTATGGGTGTATCCTCAACTTTATTTTCTAACTTCTTCATTCCCAATCACATATGCAAGAAAACCTTTACATCCTTTTCTTAACATCTTACGAGCCTTCAAAACCGATATCATAATATTGGGCTTTTCTTACTTATCTCCTTTAAAATAATCTCTCTTTTTATTTGGTCCAATTAAACGTATTCGCTTCTTACTACAATCTAGATTAGCATTATACTTTGACAACCAATCCATTCCCAAAATAATTCCAAAGTCTCTCAATTCCAAAGACAATAAATATACTAAAAGAGTTTGTCTACTAATCACTAAGGGACAATCCTTGTATACCTTATCTATAAATAAACTTCTACCATTTTTAAGTTTTACTAGCAAACCATTATCCAAATATTGCACATGTATATTTAACTTATCCACACATTTCAAATCCACAAAAGAATGGGTTGATCCCGAATCAAACAAAGCATGGACATATTGATTATTAAGTTGAAGCGTACCTGACACCACATTATGAGAAATTTTAGCATCTTGTGTTTTCATGGCATAGGTTCTAGCTACTGCCCTGGGTGCCGGTTACTGGGGGTTCCCGTGGTAGCAATCTTGTTCCCTTTAATTTCAACTTCAGTCTTGACTTCCTTCTGTGGGCAGTCCCTTGCTAAATGACCTTGTCTTCCGTAATTAAAACAAGAAGTTATTATGGCCTTTGGGCATTGAGTCTCTATATGTCCTTTCTCCCCACAGTTGTAACAAAATCCCTCAGCTCGATAACAAACATCACCACCATGCCTCTTTCCACATTTCTTACACTCGGGTGTTATCATCCTTCTATCATTTCCTCGAAAGTCCTCTTTGTTTCTCATTTCTTACTATCCTTCTTGTATCCTGATTTGTCACTTGATTTTATCTCTCTTCCTCTCTACTAATTGTTAAGAATTAAGTATGAGCTTCATACCCCCTTTCCGCAATCCTAGCTTTTCCAACCAACTTATCAAATTACTCCAGCTCCAATAAATAAACCCTTTCTCTGATTTGAGGCTTTAGTCCCTCTTGAAACCTTTGACATTTCCTAGCTTCCGTATCGACCTGATGAGGAGCAAATCTAGAAAGTTCTAAAAATTTGGATAGATATTCTAACACAAACATTCCTTCCTGCCTCAGTCGTAAAAACTTCATCTCCATCTCATTTTTCATACATGTTAGGAAATACTTATCTAAAAATAACTCCTTAAACCTCGTCCAAGTCATCTTAGAGCAATCCTCAGTCTGCTTAACCGTATCCCACCAGAAAACAGCTTCCCCACTTATAAAGTGTGTTCCAAATTTCACCTTCTATTCCTCCAAACATTCAGAGATCTCTATCACCTTTTCCATTTCTTTAATCCATGTATTTGCAACATGTGGATCTAAATCTCCTTTAAATACAAAGGGGATCCACATCCTTAAAAGTTTTGTAGGTACACCTTCGCTTATTCTCACTTTCTCGCTCTATATTTTCTACATGCTCAGCATCCATAGTAGGAGTATCCACAGGTGTTCGCTCCTCAGTTAAGATCTTCAAAATATTTATCATCTCTGCTAAAATCAATAGCATCTCGAGACTAATTTTTACACCAGATCCACTTCCACTAGAATTTCCATCAGCCATCTTTACCTACAATTCAACACATACTATTAATCCTACTTCACTCAGAATTTCATCATAATTATATCTCACATCAACAATTATCAAGTATCACACACATAATATGTCATATTTTCTTCACATTAAATAAATATGTCTACTCGTCTCCTAGATGTTATACAGATTCCTACTGTACTAACTTAGGAACCTAATTCCTACATTTTCCTTCTACAATAACCTTAGTTCTGATACCACTTGTGGCACCCCCGGTTCCAGATTAACCTCAGGAACCCGACCCGGGATCACCAAACAAACCAAACGTCTCAATACAAGCTTATATAAACTTAACTTTAATTAATTCAACCAAAGAACTTACAATATAATTAAGTCTTACAACAAAAGTTTATAACATATAATAAGCATCTTAATAACTTCTAAGCATACATCTACTACAAATTTTTTCATTAATATTCAATGCACTTCCCGATTAATTCATCACAATCTTATCTTTTCCAGAATCTCCTTCTCCAAAATTCTTTCCTGAAAGTCAGTGATAATAAACGAGTGAGATCATAGAGCCCAGTAAGCATATACCATACCATTTAACTGAGGTTTATAAATCATTTCAATAGAGAATTCACAAAATATTTCATCATATCATCAAAAGCTCATCAAAATAAAATAATTTCATAACAATAAAAAATGAGTATTCAAACACGATAAATTCACAAGTTTATAAGTTCTACTGGTGGGGATCCCGACCTGCTAAACAATTAGTTTAGCTTTACTTCTAACAAGGAAGTATCACAATTCACAATATCAATTCAAGAATAATCAATTTTTTCTATCATTAAAATCATCGATTAAAAATCACTTCACAAAACATCTTCGACAGTAAAGGTAAGGTATATACTTACAGCGCACCGCTTAACTTATTCTCTCTGAGTCCCGAACTTTGAATTAATTTTACAATTGACCTTTCGTCATAAATATATAATTCAAAAATGCACATAAATTTAATTATTAACATAACCTATTTATTTTCTAACTAAATTACCAAATTACTAATAAAATAAATGTTTTTTGATAAAGAAGAAATAAATAAATTAAGTTCAAGATTAAGAAAACTAACTAAATCTTTCGTTGAAACAACCGAAGCAGATAGTTCTATTTAAGGAAACTTTACCAACTTAAATAGGGAAAACAAGGATTTATCTTCCCTATCTTCTCCATGTGGTATAAAAGTAAGGAAGTTGGAAAAAGAATAAAGTTAGAAAAATTTGCTAAAACTATCTCTTGACTTCCTCTGCTTATTCCTCTTTCACACTTACTTATAATGGTAGCTTTTTGTTTATTCTAATATACTTCACTTCCCATTTTAAATGTGGTACAAAGATAGGTAGGAAAAAAAATAAAAGTTATGCAAGGAACACAATATCTAGAACATATAAGCACCCTTTTAAAACTCACACAACAATTAGCTTCATCCATCTTACTTTTACTTTATAAAATTTTAAGGTCAAGTTCTTCTATATATTCTAGTTAGATATGCTTATTATTCTCAATATGGTACTTGGTCATTTTTATTTCCCATATATAACTTGTTATCCCACATTGAAAGTTTTACATCATAAGCGTCTCCCGCACTCTATATAAACTTGACTTGGTTACAAGTTTTTAAATGCATTGCACTCTATTTTATCCTATGTCGAAGAGTTTTCAACCAAATTCTATATATTTCTTAAGGATTGCTTCCTAGTATTCATGGAGCTTATCTAGACTTCAATTAAATATTGTGAGATAGCTCAAAAATTCTTGGACTGGAGAATTTAACTTAATTATAAAGGAAAATTTGCAATAATACATGATTTTCTTGACTTGGGTGTTTGTGACTTACTAGCACTCATTTGTTGAGAAAAATATAACCTTTTGTCCCACATTGAAACCTTTAGTGTTGAAGTGTTTTTATAAATCTCTATATGACTTACATAAGTTCTAAAACTCGGATAGTGCAAAACCATCTTAACATTCATTGAGAATAATTTAAAGTCTAAAATTTTGAATTATAAGCCAATGTATGAGAAAACCTTTAAAAATCCAAGTATTGATTACAAAAACTTGAAAGTATGAGTGTTATGTCCCGCATTGATAAGAAAATAAGTCAATTGATTTCTTTCCTCTTTATATAGGGACTTGGGTTTATATGCAAGTTTAGGGAACATTTGTCCCACATAGATCAAGTAAAGAACTTGATACCTTCCTTTCTCCATATATTTAGACATCTGAAACTTATACAGCTCAAGGACAACTTGTCCCACATCAAAACAGAGTGAGCTCAAGTATCCTTTTACTTATATATATTTTTACCTTGTCTTTTGACAAGTTCCAAGTTTGTGAGTTCAATTGGACTTGCTACATGATCTGCCTAATGGCCTAGTAATACTAGTTCAAAATTTTTCCCTCCTTAGTCATGGGCTCTGATGCGCATTAGCTCGCCTATATTTCTTTGAATTAAGACAGTATAAGATTTTCATCTATTCTTAAATTCAGTCCATTAGTAGTTTAAAATTTATAGTGCTTGATATATATCGAACCCAAAAGTTAAGCAAATAAATTTTCTATAGTGACTAACATGAATCAACTAATGTCACATAGAAGTATCACGTATTATAATAATTATATTATTAAATCTAAAATTAACGAAAATAGAGGTGGGATATTACAATCTCACTAACTCCTTTTTTACTAGGGTATTAATTGCTTTGTAATTCAGGTGAGAGAGCTTTTTGTGCCACCGTTTGCTTTGCTCAACAGATGCTTTGGTGTAGAAGCAACATATTCCATCTTTATTTGTTGAGTATAAATCTGCAACAAAAAAGCTTCCTTCTCTTGCTCCTTTCAAAGCAACTTCACCAGTTTTTTTGCTGATAATTGAGCATTCTCCTTTTTCAAATGAAACATTGAATCCTTTATCTGTGAATTGACTGATACTCGAGAGATTCACCTCAAGACCATTTACCAGTGCTAAATATTCAATGACAATATTTCCAAAAACTAACTTGTCATATCCCATTGTGAATCCTTTGTTGTTGTCTCAAAAAGTGACCAGTGGGCCAACCATCTCCTCAAATTGTGATAATAGGGCTTTATCATCTATCATATGCCTGGAGAATCCACTGTCTATGATCCATATGACTTTCTTCACCTTACCCTGCACATAATGAGAATTAAGTATGTTTATCTACCCAAGCAGTATTGGGTACTTTTTTCTTATTAATAGAAATTACAGAAGTATAATTTGATGATTCCGAAAGAACAGTGTTCAAATTTTGATTTGCAGTTTCCTTCTTAGCTGTAGACTCAATTCTTGCATCTTTGAGATTTACTCTCAGTCTATGACAGCTTGTCATTACTTTCATATTGCAAGGAATGCAATCAAATTTGTCACAGAAGGAATATGGGTCTTCAGTCTTTGCTTCATTGTATCTACAAGCTCCCACTTTTGGCTCACCAATATCCTTATTTCAAAGGTGAGTTAGGTGATTTATAGATCCACACTTCTGATATTTTTTCCTGGGAGCATCTACAACAAATGCAAAGTTGTTGCTTTTGTTTACTCCAATTTTCCCATTTCTATTCTTCTTTTTCCTTCCTGCATTCTCAGTCTTGATTTCCTTGATTGGCTTCTTGGAAACTTGATCTACCATGGGCTTCTTTTCAGTTTTAGAAGTTGGAGTTGTTTCTGTGCATTTTTTCTCATTTTCTTCATCTGCAAGCTCTTGCTTAATAACCAACTCAACTTTACTGAAATTGACTTCACATGCTTTGAACAAAGGTGCATCAACTTTTCTCAGCATAACTGGGACATCTTGATTTGCAATTGATTTACCTTTGTCACCTTCACTTTTCTTATTGTTGTTCAAACCATCATAGTCCAAAACAATAGCTATGTTAGCACATGGTTTATTCTTTTCATGGTATTGTCCAACCAACTGAGATGCATTCCTGAAGGACTTCAGTTTCACCTCATTCCTTTCTGGCTTTTCCCTTAACACAACTTCTATTTCACTTGCACACTTCAACTTATTTTTCAAATATTCATTTTCTTTCTTGACAGTTTCAAGATCAACAAGATGCAGTTCCAAATCTTGCTTCTCAATCTCAAGGTTCTCATTCAACTTTGACAGTCTACTCACTTCCTCAGTAGTTGCCACCATGCTTGTGTGGATATGAAACATCTCTACACTCATCTTTTCAACAGTTTCTTTATATTGGCTTGTATTTAAATCAATGGTAGTTAGAGTTGGTACCTTAGATTTTGATGAGGATGACTCTCCTTGCTCAAGAGCCATAAGTGTATAGTTTCCAAACTCTTCATTCTCATTATCATCATTAGTATCATCCCAACTTTTGCCTTCAGCAATGTAAGCCTTTCCTTGCCGTTTCTTCAATAGAGCTTCATACTTTGCCTCAAATTCCAAATAGGCTTTGTCGTTCTTCACTTTCTTAGACTTCCTGCACTCAGTAGCAAAGTGACCCAATTCATCACAGTTGAAGCACCTTATCTTTGATCTGTCAATAGATCCAGTATTGTAGCCACCTTTGCTAGCTGAGTTGTACTGAGTCTTTGGTTTCCAATTGTTGCTGGTTTCCAATTGTCGCTGTTGGAAGACTGTCCCTTGTTCTTGAAGAATCTTGGCTTTTTAACTCTAATGTTATAGAGTTTCCTAGCCAAGTAAGCCATAGATTGATCCATTTCATCTAGCTTATCCAGGGTGTAGAATTCATCTTCCTCTAGCTCCAAAATAACTCATTTCTGAGGTCCTTTGTTCTTTTTCTCCATAGCATGACTAACTGGAGCTTGAGCATCTTGTTCATCTTCACTTGCTTATAACCATCAACCACATGTCCTTGGTTTGCCTTTAATGGCTTTCATTGTAACATTTCAAGCTCATAAGTTTTCAAGATCCCATATAACAATTCCAATGTCATTCTGCTCAAGTCTCTTCCTTCTCTAATAGCTGATATTTTCTGTTCAAGATGGTCAGGAAGAGCTAGAAAGAACTTTAGGTTCACCTCCTCAACTTCATAATATTTATCATGAAGTTGCAAGTCATTTATCAATTTGTTAAACTTTTCAAAGACTTCAGTAATTCTTTCTTTAGGTTTTGCCATAAAACCCTCATATCGAGACACCAGTATATTTCTTTGATTTGATCTAACTTCCTCTGTACCCTCACATAAAATCTCAATCTTCTCCCAAATCTGTTTGGTTATGTCACAGCTAACAATATTGTTGTACATAACATTATCAAGTGACTCTATCAGAATTAGTTGCAGGCTACAATTTAGAGAGACTTCTCCTTTTCAGATTCAGTGTATTTTGAGGGGTCTTTAGGGGAAAAATGAGCTCGAATGACCATATCTCCATCAGTATATTCATCAACCCTTTCCATGGGAGTAAAAGGGCAATTTTTGAGAATCTGGATGTACAATGGGTTGGTCATCCTTATGAACAACATCATCTTCTTTTTCCAAAGTGTATAGTTGATTTTATCAAAGGTTGGTATCTTGATACTGCTTATCTTTTGTGCACTCATACTTCCAAGTTCTTTATCTGTTTGCTATCAGATTTTACTCTGATACCACTTTTTAGCTATTGAGTACAACACAAAGAGGGGGTGAATGTGTTTTCTTAATTTTTAGCCTTTTTAAAACTTGTTTGTATAATTTTGAACAAAACAGTTTATGAATTGTAAAGGTATTGTGTTCAACATAAATAAAATCACAAGCACAGTATTTCAAAACTCAGTTAATTTGTATTATTTAAATTTGTCTTGCTACAAATTATGTGTTCTTAAAAATATAAGAACTCAGCTTTTTCCTTGAGAAAGTACAGAAAAATTTAGATCTATTTTGTTACTCCTAAAAACAGGGGATCAGTGTTTACTTTATAGATTAGTAAACACATGTATACACAACATGCAATAAGATGTACTAAACCCTTTTCTAAGCTATCTCTGATTTTTTCTATTTTTGGATCAGTAAATCTTTGCAAATCTTGTACGTCCGTGACCATCCTTTGTCAGTTAATCTTGGCCCTTGATCTTGCACTTTTCAAGCTGCTTTTGTAGACTTTCCAATCTAAGTGAATAGATCGTTCATTGATTGATAATCTTGAATCTTTAACTTGTCTGTATTACTGTATTTGAGGTTCATGTCGAGATCTCTAGTTTGTTCTATAGAGAACTGACATCTGGATAAGTATAATGACTTATCGAGATCTCTAAGTTCTCTATAAGTTTATTTGACTTGTCGAGGTCTCCATCTCTATAAGTGTACTTGACTTGTCGAGGTCTCTAGATCTCTACATGTAGAAATGACTTGTCGATATCTCTCAGATCTCTATATACATTTTGACTTGTCGATATCTCTGAGATCTCTAATGAGGAATTAACTTGTCGATATCCCCAATCTTCACATCTTCATTTAACTTATCGATATCTCTGAGTTCTCAAATGAGGAATTGACTTGTCGATATCTCCAATCTTCCCATCTTCATTTAACTTGTCGATATCTTTGAGTTCTCTACATGCAGAAACTTGTCGATATCTCCAATCTTCACATATTCATTTGACTTGTCGATATATCTGAGACTTCTTTATAAGCCATTTTAGACTTCTCGATAAGTCATTCTGGAGTTCTCGATTGACTTCTCTATATACCTTGATCTGTGACTTGTCGATATCTTGACTTAGAACATTTTTCATTAAACATATTTATTCAACTCCAAGCTTCTACATCTTTTCTCTGAGGCATAATCTTTGCTTGATCTTTTTCCAGAGTTTATTCTTAGGATTGAAACTGTTTACATAAAAATACTCCAACCTAATCTTCTAATCTTTTTACAGACTCAAGAAATATAATACATAATAAAACTTATAATTCATGTTTCAAAATATACGGAGCAACAAAAATTTACTTATAGAACATATAGGAAAATAAATAATATAGAGCAACGGGAAGTTACTTAACTCAATCATGAAAACAGATTATTCACATTAGAGCACACATACAATCCATATTAACTCTTAAACACGAAACATCTAAAATCTCAAACTTTTCCACGATTATAATCCTGATCAGATATTTAATTAGCCATTTTGACCTCTCTAAACGATGTTTTCTTGAAAAACACGAATCAACAAAAATTATATACAACAAAAAGCATTTCCAAAATGTCATATGCAACGAATTCTAACTTAAGATGAATTTTCTATGAATTTTGCAAGACTGCTGATTTTTGTCTATAAAAGCCCTACGAATTTTGATATTAAAGACGAGGAAGACGAATATTATGTATATACAATATTACAAAACCCTATTACTTAAGCTACAAGTTATATGTATTAAAGTCGGATCCAAATTTTAGGCCCATTAGTCTAATTCAGTTTTAAATACTAGTTTTTATCTAATTTTAATTTTTTTTAATTTTATTATTCACTATTTATATTATTCTAAAAAAAATTAGGATATTACATCCTACCCTTCTTAAAAAAAATTTGGTCCCAAATTCACAATAATTCTATACGCCTACGCCCTATAATCTCTTATAGGTAAAGCTTAAACTATAGTCCATAGGAACGCATCCAAGGAAATGTAATAGTCCCATAACTAACACACTCCGAAAGACAGCCTGCTCTGATACCAATTATAACAACCCACACTTCCGGACTATTAATTGTAATATCCGGGATATATCGTGTAATTATTTTTGCTAATAAATAATTATTATATATGTTCAGTATCTATTTTGTGAATTATTTGTTAAGTGTTAAATGTGTTTGGATGTTTAAAAATATTATTAATTGAGTATTTCAATTTTTATATGTCCAAAATAAAATATAAATAATTGTCATATCTTCCTAATTATTTTTATGTTGATTTATGATTTTATAAGAATCATATGGATTTTATAAAATCTTTTTCCGGATATTTAAAATCTATTTTATAAAAACGGGAACCAACCGACGTCATCCGTTGTTACGTTTTTGGAACCCGAAACTCTTCCGAGAACTCCTTCCTAACCTAATTGCAATATTCCGAGCATTTTCCATGTTTCGACTCTTTCGATCCGGCGTACGGTTTGTCCTGCGCGGGTCCCGGCGCAATATTTTCGATACAATATTCGTTTTGGTAAATCAATAAAACCCGTATTTTCGATAAACGGGAGCTTTTTATTAAACTATCCCAATTATCACTTCGTAATACGTGTAACCAGGCGCTGAGACCAAGACCGCAGTACAAATTGTACTGATTTGGATAATTATCTCGAAAATCAGTACCGTTTGGATCACCTTTTATAAATAAACGTACCGTTTTATATCCGGAATGATCCAACGGGATACTAATTTTCCGTAATTATAAATAGCCTCTACCGTATTTTATTTTGGTACCAGAAATCATTTGCAAACAGTATTTACATAATTTTTTACAGAGAAAATACTTTAATTCTAATTTGTTCTTCGTAATCAAACACAAATTCGGAGGCGTTATCGATATCCGATTTTGGCGTACATATACTCAAAACGAAGCTATTGAAATCTAGAATCCAAATCTTTCATCCGTTTCACTGCAGATTTCAAGGGTAATTTCCTATTTATTTAATTAAATTCGAATTAATTTAGGGTTTATATATGAATTTTTTATTATGATATGGTTTATGTGATTTGATGATTTCATGATGTAGAGCATGTTGTGCCATTCGTTTTCATATATTATACTTCAAATTTGGAGTTCAATAACATGTTTAAATTAGGGTTTGATTATCGAGATTCAAAATTAGGGTTTATGTTCATATGAATGTTCTTGATTAATTTTTAGGGGTTTCTTATTTAGGGATTAACAGACGTTGAAAGTTAGTGGGTTTTGTTCCCCTTGGAATTTAGAATCGATTCACGTAACCCTTGTTAATCGACGATGACTGTGGTGATTGTATTGTTGTTTCAAAGTTTTCGCCGGATTTTTGAATCGGCGGCGACGTCGGGGATTTCAAGTGCAATTTCCGGATTATTGCATGTTTGTTTGTTGACATCAGCTGTATATCTCGAATCCTGGTATCGTAATCTACAAATCCCTATCGTCCTTTTGTGTTTCTGGGCTCAAAATCTGTTCGCCGGAAAGCTTGACGTCGCCGGCAATGGCGACGCCGGCGACATGGTGAAGAAGGTGGTCAAACTATAGTTTGACCCCTGTAGTTTGATCAACCTTACAGTTTAGTCCCTGTATTTTTATAAGTTTTAAAAATAAGATTTCTGTTTACAAAACTTTTAAAAATAGTATTTCTGTTTTATTAAATTTTTTAAAAATTGTTTTTAATTTTCAAAAAAAATTCCAATAATGATTATTTTAATTCCGAAAATTATTTTTAATTCAAAAATAAATCTGAATTAATTAGTTAATTAATTTTAATTAATAATTAGTTGATTAATTGGTCAATTAATTCGGAAATTAATTGATTAATTGATTTCATTAATTATTAATTGATTTTAATTAGTTATTTAATTAGATTTAACTATTTAAAAATGATTTAAAAATTCCGAAAAATAGTTTCGAGCTTTAGAATATTATTCTAAATTATTTCCAAGGCTCGATAATTATTATAAAATTGTTTTGAAGCCAGAATTGGCTAATCGAACCCTGTTTATTAACCCGAAATTGATCCAACGACCCGTTTAATTCCGAAAAATGTTTTAAAAATCATTTTGAATATCAGAAAGCCTATTTATGACCCGAGACTTCTTTATAAATAATATATCATTGATTATGTGATGTATTATGTGCTATATGTGACTTTTTGATTGACTATCAGTCTATATATTCGGTATTTACTTGACTATTGCATAACTTCCGATCCGTTAATCAGATTCGGGTAAAACGAAGGGTAGATGGAAGTGTATATCGAATAGAATTGTATAAGTTAAATATTGATAGATATTTATAATGCCTAGCAGAGTAAGCAAGGCGTAAGAAAGGGAAGCAGGTGATCAGAAAATAGAATTGATATGTAGAAAATACAGCAAGTAATCAGAGGATAAAAGCGAGGCATAAGAAAAGCAGACGAGTGATTGTTGAATGGAGTCATTAGACAAGTACAAGTGAAGTGGAAATCGATTATGATAAGGCAAGTACTTCTAAACCTTTCTCGAGATTTATTGCAAATATTTCTAAATTCTCTTGTGACCTATTGTTAATATTCAAAATAGCTCTGTTTTATATTGGAAATACTTTGAATCCTCCAGCCTTGAACCTGAGCCACATCATTTGATCTTTGAGCCGTAAGCCTTATTCTTTGTGAACCATTTCTTGTGGATTTACCAAATATTAAACCACACAAATACGATACTACTCCACAAATATATATCCATCATATACCAAACACTGGAACAAAATTGTTTATATATACAGAAACTTTTATACTTAACCATATCTCGTGATATCAAAGCACTAAAACTTTGTAAAAACACTATTCATCTAATACCTGATTATCCTACCGGCTGGAGGCCACTTCTTTTATGTACTTTGGCATACCCTTTCGGTAACCATGAATTTTTATTATGCTCTTATACAAATGTTTTATTGTTATTGATTATGATCCGGTTTATTGAACTCTCTTATTTATCATATTGAAATGCTTTAGAATTGGATAGCTTTCTGTGTATGGACCAGATTCGTGGTCAGACCATATCGATGGTCAAGTTAGGCCAATGTGTGCCTTGGATCCAGTAGTCAGAGCAATGCTGTGTGCTTTGCTCGGGGTTAGTGCGTGACTGATCAGCAGCCTAACCTTGGTTTTAGAAACTTAAAATGAATATCCAATTCTATTGGTTGTTTAACAAGAAACTTAATTCCTTTAAATCACCTCGCGTATTATTGTTTAACCTCAGATATTGATAATATGACTTGCTGAGCTAGTTAGCTCATTCTTGCGAATCTTTTTATGTATTCTACAGTTAAGAAGGATACGGTTGATAGCGAGGTTTCCCAGTTCAATGTTCGAGCTAGGATTCCAGATTATGATTGATCGAGCTAGCAGAAGCTTATTGCAGTAGTGAGGTATTAAGGTTGTAAGAATAATTTCATATCAGTTGTAAATTAAATTAGTTGGGATTTGATGCGTTGTAATAAAAGTTAAAGTTGTGGCTTGTTTTCATACTTTAACCTGTTGCGATCCGTGGTTATGTAAAACAGGGTCATTATAAATAATATTTTATATACAGGTTTATATATTGAATGTGTGTTGTGGACCCCAAACTTCTGACCCGGGTTTGGAGGGCGCCACAAGTTGGTATCAGAGCTACAGGTTATAAGTCACTGAAACAAGCCTAGATTGTCGGGATTGGGTAGAGGGTTAGGATTAGGAATAGGAAATAGAAAGATAAGTCATCGTGAGGTTGAGTGTGACTGTATAGTAGGTCTCCGGCACGGTTCGTGTTGTGATTCGGGATTCTTAACTAGCGACGTGATATCTAGGCAACGACAATGGCAGATCCTGATTTCCCTACATCAACTGATTGTTAGGGAGCTTTCCGTTTAAGGATCGTCATCTTCTCCCATATTCAATTTGCGCCTTGTTCTTCCATCAGTATTAGCGGTATTACCTTCTGTTATGACAGTTGCGCCTCCCCAAGTTATTCAACGCTATTCTATCATCTCTCGATATGAGACTACCTATTCAAGAACCTTCATTTGTTTATTTTTGTTCTTTTGAACATTCAACTATGAATGTATCTTTTCTGTTTACTATACACCATATTCTATATCCTCAGTAAAAAAAAAAACCTTTCCAATGAAACAACAGCATTTGCGAGAAGGAACACGATAGCTGCAGTAAATGGTGAGTATTGAGATACAAATTAAGGTGATAAGGAGTTTGGAAAGAAGATTCAAGTGTTCTGGAGGATGGCTGTTATCAGGTTACAAGAAGCTATTAGTAATTAGGCCACTCATGACTAGCTTGTGAAATGGAGTAGATAAGTGTTGAAGAGAGAGAGAGTTAGAGGAGATTAGGGATCTGAAGATTTCTTGAAATTAGAAAATGATGTTGTAATGATGTATTATATATTTTAACAAGATGATGTGACATTAGCTGACTTGTTTATTATTAGATAGTCTGTTCCACTTAATGATTGCAAAGTGGTTAACGGGGGTACTACCAGTATGGGAGCCTTAATGTGAAGCTACAAATAAGATAACGTGCAACGACAGCGGAAGTTTTAATTGATTACGAAAAGTAATAGACCCCAATGAAGGAGAGGAGATAAATGGAAGTGAATGGACCTTTGAGTGATCGTTCTTTAACTTGGTATTTGGTCATAAGAAGGACAACAACCAACTCATATAGTGAGGACAACCAGAGGTGTGATTTTCAAAATTTTCAAAATTTTCAACAAGTTTTCGAAAAAGATTTTCCTCACAAAATTTCTAAAAGCCTTTTTGAATAAAATAAGTTTTAAACCTTGGTTGTCAAAATTACTACTTGAGTTTCTTGTTTGTTAAAAGACCCGGATTATCTGGAAGAATGTTGTTTTAGACTCAGTATTGTTAATTTAGAGAACGAGGTAACCTGCGATTATGAAGAAGTGGGTGCAAGTATTGTCTAATAGGATTAACAACAGAACCAGCACACAGAGTAACTATTCATCCAATTACTGGGATTATTAGAGTTCGAAGAATTCATTGATTAAATGGAAGCCTGAGCATGACCGAAGAAGATTGGAAAAATTTCCAGACTTTTCTAAAGGAAGAATATTATTAATAAAATGATCGTTATGTTGAATAATTTACGGATATTCCAAATTAAAAAGAGGAAACTCAAGGTTATCTGATAAGAACGCCATTATGATCAAATTGTTAAAGTATTATACGTGTAGGTGCGACGTTATAGACGTGAGACTTAACAAGTAAAAATCTACCATAATACTTAGTTGCGAAGGCATTTTAGCATACTTCTAAAGTTGTTATGTGATACAATTGGGAAATGATTGAGCAAGCTCGAAAGATGAATACAAGTGAAATGTGGATGGTGACCAATGGTATCATCCTCGTCCTCAACATTACAGCGTATATTCCTTTTTAATTCCTAAAATGTCTGAACTCCTTTTCTTAATAAATTCTTTCTGATGATATCAAAAAGGAGGATTTTGCATTCCTTTCAAACTTAATTGTTCCCCTTGAGTTTTGTTTTCTAATTGAGACAAACAGTGTTATGATAAGACACTTTGTCGGAATGACGAAGAGTCGGGTGGGACGCCACCTAATCATGTGTTGCATGCCATACGGTATGAAAGACTGGCCATCTTAAGTACTATGTGGTTGTCTCATTCATATTCAAATCATTACTTCTTCTTTCTTTTTAACTCTAAATTTATTAAAATTGTGAATCCTTCTAGTTGTTTCGTTGTACCATTGTTCCTTGTCAGAGCTTTTCCAACAAAAGTCAACATATTATACACCCAGCGGGCAAAGTCTCATCTACCTTTCATTCATGGATAGAAAACAAGGGCATATGGTGAGAATTGCAAATCACTGGCCCTAGCCAGGAATGCATTACGAGTCAAGGGAATCTACTTCAATAAGGGATACATCTCCAAGAACGAGAATTTGCGATATGTTATTTAGAATATGGATGTGATGATGTGGAAGATTATTGTGAATACCTTATGCGTTAAAGTATTGAAAGATGTGGGAGCAATTTGATCATATATCTCTCAAGGTTTTATTGATAAGATGAATTATCCTGTTGAATCAATAAGTTTATGACTAAAGGACTAGCAAGTTAAGAACGTGCAATTATTGAATAAGTAAGTACCAATGACGGAATCGATATTTCTGGAAATAAGTTGTGAAGAATTGATATCTTTTGAGATAAGAAGATTTGACATTATTTTAAGGAATGGATTAACTATTCAAGTATGATGCCCAGGTAGACCGTCATGATGGAAGATAATTTTGAAGACGCCAAATGAGAATATAAAGAAGTTTAAAGGACAAGGGAAAGTAAAGAACTTGTTAAGAATGATTTAAGATTACAGTGACCAAAATATAAGTGTTATGACGATTATAACTAAGAGCCCGGAGCGAACCGAACTTGAAGATTTTACAGTCTCAAGATATATTTCCTTTAGAGAAAGAAAATGTGTTGATAATTGATTTAGCACCTGAAATGAATCCAGTGTCCAAAGCCTCGCACAGAATAGCACCATATCATATGAAGAAGTTGCCAGAGCAAAAGCATGAGATGATTAGAAGAAAAAGTAACTGGACCTAGCGTACCCCCTAAAGTGCACCGGCACGATGTGTTAATAAGAAAGATGGAAGTGTGAGATTATGTGTTAGCGAAAGCTCAACAAATTTACTCTCAAGAACAGATATATGTTACCTCGAACCAATGATTTGAATGGAGCAAGATATTTTTATAAGATTGACTTAAGACTGGGCATATTACCAAGTGAAGCTTGAACTTATGGACATATCAAAGATAATTTTCAGAACTCAGTACTGTTGTTACAAAATTCTAGAAATGCTAGTGGAATAAACTGATATACTAGTGATATTTAAATTTGACAAGTAGAATCTTGATGGAGGAATCTGGATAAGACGTACTTGTGTTACTTAAGATCAATCATGCAACCTATATAATGATAGCTGAGGAGTCAAAGAAAAAGGAAGCGGTATAAAAAGGTTACCAGGTGAAAACTTTAATGCCAAGAAGAGTAATTTTTAGTATAGACAGTCAGTAAGGAGGAGACAAAAAGGGAATTCAGCAGAGAAGTTTAAAGATAGTATGAATGAAAAAAAAGAGAGACCAGAAGCACCAACAAAAGTAAGAAGTTTTATCGTGGACCAGTTATTATCAGAAATTGTACAAGATTTCTTAAAAGTTGCAATATTTTAAAAAGGAGAATTAGCTATGGAATTCTAGAAGTTGGAATTGAAAGTCAGAATTCATGATCCAAAAAGGAGTAAGAATGTATAAATATGACTTTTCAGTAGGAATTGTTAGAGAAGATAAAGAAATGTCAGGAAGAGGTAATGGATCGGGATATAAATCATTTAGTATGGGAAGAATAGTGCACGCAAAAAAGACGATCAAGGTATTCTTAGGTTTTCTTCTAGAATTTGGATTCCACCAGTGATGGAACTGAAGAATGAAATTTTACAGGCAGCTCATAATTTGAGGTACTCAATCCATTCAGGGAGTACCAAGATGTATAGAGATTTAAAGGAAATCATAGGTGGTTAGATATGAAGTGGGAAATTGCGGAATGAATTAGCAAATGTTATATATGTCAACAGAGTTAAAGTAGAGCATCAGAGATCAAATGGATTGCTACAGTCATTGGAAGTTCCAGAGTGGAAGTGGGAGCATATCACCATGGATTTCATAGTTGGGGTTACCAAGCACAAAAAAAAACTAATCATGATGCCATTTGGCTTATAGTGGATAGATTTACCAAGTCAGCTCATTTTCTGCCTATAAACGAAAGATTTTCGCTCGATAAGTTGATCCATAGGTGCCTGAAGGAAATTGTAGTTCATCATGAAATTCTCGTGTCTATCGTATCTGATCGAGATCCAAGATTTAATTCGAGATTTTGGAAGAGTTTTCAAGAATGTTTAGGAACAAGATTGAATATGAGTACAGATTATCACCCAGAGACGGATGGCCAAAGTGAAAGAATAATCCAGACAATCGAGGATATGTTACACATGTGTACTATTGATTCTAAAGGAAATTGGAACGAGCATTTACCTCTGGTAGAATTTGCTTACATCAACAGTTATCACGTCAGTATTGGGATGCCACCCTATGAAGCCCTTTAGGGACGCAAGTGCAGATCTCCAGTGTATTGGGACGAAGTAGGAGAACGTGAAATACTTGAACCTAAATTAGTGCAGCAGGCAAAGAAAGCTATTAAAGTTATCCACAAAAGATTGATAGCAGCACAAGATCGTCAAATGAAATATGCAGATTAATCAAGGAAATATATGGAATTCGGAGAAGGGAATTTGATATTACTAAAAGTATCACCGTGAAAGGGATTAACGAGGTTTGGAAAGAAAGGAAAACCGAGCCAAAGATATATCGAATCTTTTTGAGATTTTAAAGCACGTTGGCAAAAATAGCTTACGAGTTGTCGTTACCTCCGTACATAGAGCACATTTGTAATGTTCTTCACGTATCGATGCTTAAGAAGTATAATCCAAACTCCAGGCATGTAATAGAATATGAGCCGATAGAGCTTCAGGCAGATTTGTCATATGTAGAAAGTCCGATAGATATTCTAGAGGAAAGAGAGAAAGTATTAAGAAATAAAGTGGTAAAGTTAGTAAGAGTATTATGGAGAAACCCAAAGGTTGAAGAGTCAACCTGGGAGTTAGAAAGTGATATGAGAGCAAAGTGTCCTCATTTGTTTTCTTAGGAGATTCTGAGGACAGAATCCTTTTAAGGGGGGAAGGATGTAATATCCGGGATATATCGTGTAATTATTTTTGCTAATAAATAATTATTATGTATGTTCAGTATCTATTTTGTGAATTATTTGTTAAGTGTTAAATGTGTTTGGATGTTTAAAAATATTATTAATTGAGTATTTCAATTTTTATATGTCCAAAATAAAATATAAATAATTGTCATATCTTCCTAATTATTTTTATGTTGATTTATGATTTTATAAGAATCATACGGATTTTATAAAATCTTTTTCCGGATATTTAAAATCTATTTTATAAAAACGGGAACCAACCGACGTCATCCGTTGTTACGTTTTTGGAACCCGAAACTCTTTTGAGAACTCCTTCCTAACCTAATTGTAATATTCCGAGCATTTTCCATGTTTCGACTCTTTCGATCCGGCGTACGGTTTGTCCTGCGCGGGTCCTGGCGCAACATTTTCGATACAATATTCGTTTTGGTAAATCAATAAAACCCGTATTTTCGATAAACAGGAGCTTTTTATTAAACTATCCCAATTATCACTTCGTAATACGTGTAACCAGGCGCTGAGACCAAGACCGCAGTACAAATTGTACTGATTTGGATAATTATCTCGAAAATCGGTACCGTTTGGATCACCTTTTATAAATAAACGTACCGTTTTATATCCGGAATGATCCAACGGGATACTAATTTTCCGTAATTATAAATAGCCTCTACCTTATTTTATTTTGGTACCAGAAATCATTTGCAAACAGTATTTACATAATTTTTTTACAGAGAAAATACTTTAATTCTAATTTGTTCTTCGTAATCAAACACAAATTCGGAGGCGTTATCGATATCCGATTTTGGCGTACATATACTCAAAACGAAGCTATTGAAATCTAGAATCCAAATCTTTCATCCGTTTCACTGCAGATTTCAAGGGTAATTTCCTATTTATTTAATTAAATTCGAATTAATTTAGGGTTTATATATGAATTTTTGATTTTGATATGGTTTATGTGATTTGATGATTTCATGATGTAGAGCATGTTGTGCCATTCGTTTTCATATATTATACTTCAAATTTGGAGTTCAATAACATGTTTAAATTAGGGTTTGATTATCGAGATTCAAAATTAGGGTTTATATTCATATGAATGTTCTTGATTAATTTTTAGGGGTTTCTTATTTAGGGATTAACAGACGTTGAAAGTTAGTGGGTTTTGTTCCCCTTGGAATTTAGAATCGATTCACGTAACCTTTGTTAATCGACGATGACTGTGGTGATTGTATTTTTGTTTCAAAGTTTTCGCCGGATTTTTGAATCGGCGGCGACGTCGGGGATTTCAAGTGCAATTTCCGGATTATTGAATGTTTGTTTGTTGACATCAGCTGTATATCTCGAATCCTGGTATCGTAATCTACAAATCCCCATCGTCCTTTTGTGTTTCTGGGCTCGAAATCTGTTCGCCGGAAAGCTTGACGTCGCCGGCAATGGCGACGCCGGCGACATGGTGAAGAAGGTGGTCAAACTACAGTTTGACCCCTGTAGTTTGATCAACCTTACAGTGTAGTCCCTGTATTTTTATAAGTTTTAAAAATAAGATTTCTGTTTACAAAACTTGTAAAAATAGTATTTCTGTTTTATTAAATTTTTTAAAAATTGTTTTTAATTTCCAAAAAAATTCCAATAATGATTATTTTAATTCTGAAAATTAATTTTAATTCAAAAATAAATCTGAATTAATTAGTTAATTAATTTTAATTAATAATTAGTTGATTAATTGGTCAATTAATTCGGAAATTAATTGATTAATTGATTTCTGTAAGTCATATGTCATAGCCTATTTGTATATTCGAGGATTCAACTCAACTCAAATAAGAATGTAATAAGTAAATAGTGGATCGACCGTCAGAGAGATCTCGCAAAGTAATATCTGTCAAAGGATTCAGAAACAAGGTTCATCTACAGACTTGAGGAATTAATTTACTGGAAGAAGTTCAAGAAATTGATCATGCCTCAGTGATATAAATCAAGATCGTGGATTTAATCAAGTGACAGAGATCTCGTCAGAGTATCATTAAATACAAGGATTTAATCTGAAGAAAATCAAAGTGTCAAAGTCAAGACATGAAGAAACGTCACGGAAGTTAGTCACTCATGAACCAGACAGTACATCGAGTGTCAACATTGAAGTGGTGGAATTGATTCATAATTTTCAGTGATTTTCAGAAGATCTGCAGAAGGATGGGTGCTGTTTAAGACTAGAATTAATTCTCTATTAATTAATTAAGTCATCTAATTTAATTAAGAAAATAAATTATATCTGCGAAGAATAATTTATTTATTAATTGAATTAATTGATTAATTAATTCTGAATTAATTTTAGGAATTTTCAGAATTTAAATTGGATTAAAATCTGCATTAAATCAACAAGACAATTGAAAATGAACTAGCATGACAATCAGGATTGTCATACCGATTGTCATGCTAGGCCATTTTCAATAGTCTCACCGAAAGTTACACTAGGAGGAGGATTGTCGTGCTAGTTCATTCTGATTGTCATGCTAGTTCATTCTGATAGTCTTGCTAGTTCAAAAGATAGTCCTACCGAAAGTCTTGCTGAGCAAAAAGGATTGTCATACCAGCTTAACATTTCGGCTGTTGATTTAAAAAGAAGCAGAAGACCTTCTTTCAATTATCTATCCTTTAAACAGAAGAACAAAGAACAAGAAAAGCAGCCGCCTTGAAATATTACATTTTTCATCTGTTTAATCCAAGATCAAAATTCTAGATTGTAAAGTTAAATCCAAACCACTAGAATTATTTATCTTGTTCTTGTGTAACAATCTAGCGGATCAAAATCCCTAGAACTTAATCTCAAATCGCGTTTAGCATTTGATTCTAATTATTGCAAAAATAGAAAAAGTTCATGTCGAATTTATTCTAAATTTGTGATAATTAATTTGAGATTAATTCCTTGTAATCGATACAGTTGTTGTAACACCTTTCAAGTTTAATAATATTTTTATTTAACTTGAATTTTGTTTCACATTTTTTTTATTCCGCATTTAATTCGATTATTCGGTACTGTTTGTATTCAACCCCCCTTCTACAAACACATTGGGACCCAACAATTGGTATCAGAGCCTTCTGATTAACGAACAAATCAAGATCCTAGACTTTTGTGATTTTTCAACTCCTTGAATTTTTAATTATTCAAAAATTCATAATGACTTCACATAAAGTTGGAACCGTTAAAATTCCACAATTTGATAAAGAGAATTATATCATGTGGAAGAAGAAGATGCTATTATTTTTACAAGTTGCAAATCCCAAATATTCAAACTTGTTAAAGAAGGGTATAAAAACTCCGATGGTTATTGAACCGGAGGTAATAATAGATGGTGTGGTAACTACTGAAGCTAGAACCTATCCAAAAGAGCCTGAAGATTTTACTCCTGCTGAGAAGGAAGAAGCCTCCTTGGATGCCAGCCTTCAATTAATATTAATTGATTCCCTTGATCCCTTGATGAACAGACATGTGATGAACTGTAAAAATTCCAAACACATGTGGGAGACTATTGAGGTGATTAATGAAGGCACAGAGGAAGTTAGGGAGAACAAGTTGGAAATCCTAACCTCTGAATATGAACATTTCAAATCGAATCCAGGAGAAGGAATTACTGAAGTGTTTGAGAGGTACAATGCGTTGATCAACAACCTGAACATCAATGGAAAGTATTATTCAATCAGGGAGGTCAACAAAAAGTTCCTTTTAACACTGCCAGCTCATCTTGAACATAGAATCACTGCCATTAGAGAAGCTAGAGATCTGAGTGAGATTTCTTTGGACAGGCTCTATGGAGTGTTAAAAACCTATGAGTTGGAGCAGATTCAACAGAAGGAAGTCTACGGGAAGGATAGAATGGTCAGCACATCTACTGCACTTGTAGCTGAAGGTCAACAACAACAACAATCTCAACAGTCAGAAAGAATGGTACAGTTGTCCAAGGGTGAGGAAAATGAGTTAGTAGCAAAATATGATCCTCCTACTACAAATCAATCAAGTGATGATTTTTATTCCTTGGAAGAGCTTGAGCAATTGGAAGATGAATCAATGGCCCAAATTGTCAAGAGATTCTCCCATGTCAGATTCAGGAGGAATCCCAAGCTTAAGTACAAGTCCAACTACAACAAATTCCAGAAAGGTGGATCTTCATCCTCTAACACCAGCAGTGGTGGGTACAAAACAGGGATGGTTGATCGAAGCACCATTAGATGCTATAACTGCAATGAGTTGGGACACTTTGCCACAGAATGTAGGAAGCCAAAGCAAGTAAGAAAGAACTCTGAAAGGGCTTATCTGGAAAAGGGAAGAAGCTGGGATGATACTGACAGTGAAGATGAAGATGAAGGAAATCTTGCTCTTATGGCTATTGATGGAAAAGCTTCATCATCAAGAATAGAGGTAAAACTTTCTGATGCTGAAATGGTTTATCATCTAAGAGGTAACTTAGATTGTGCACGTCGTGATAATGAACTGTTAAGTTTACAGATCACAGACCTTGAGAAAGAGGTCAATGAATTAAGACTTGTGCACATTAATCAAGACAAATTAAAAGAACAGGTATCTTTTCTAGAGAATAGAGTTGACTGTTATAGAAAACTCGAAACTATTCTCAAAGACAAGATCACCGGTCTTGAGACTAAGGTTAGAGCCTACTTCAATTCTTGTTCGAAGGCTAAAGAGTTCTACAGTAAGCAAGCTGTTAATCAAACATCTGGAATAGGATATGATTACAATGCTGCTATTGGAGAATTAGGCATAAACTCCCCTCCTCATGTCTGTGCTAAAGGGAGGGAAGTACCACATGTGCTTAAGGGTGTTGATGAACCCCTCTATAAAGCATCAATTGCTGAACCATTTGATGCGACCTCTTCTGTTATTCAAGAGGAAATACGTGCTGAGGATCATGCTAATGAGAAGATTGTTTCCAAGTCAAGTGAGTCGAAAGTTCCAGTCAAAGTTGTGAAAGCAACTGAGACTAACTCAGACACACATGAGTTGGATAACAATAATGCCATGTCTACCATGCATAAATTGCCTGCTGTTAATCACTCTCATAAAGCATGTGGTGTTGCTAATTGTATGTCTTGTGCTTTTAATATGATGTATGCTTATTTTAATGGTAAGCATGTGTCTAATGATAAGACTACTCCTCGTCAGCATGTGAATAACAAGAAGCATGATAGGTCTAAGACTGCTAGTCCTTCTAAGGCTAGAAAGGAGACATTTGTGCCTAAGCTTAAACAGAAATTTGTTAACGCTGTTTACAAGGTCAAATGTTCAGTCATTGAGAAAGTTGAGGCAATTAAAATTAAAAATGTTGTTTTGCCTGACAAAGGACAGTTCTACAAGTATGCCGGGCCCAACCAAGTTTGGGTTCCGAAGAAGGTCTAATCCATTTGTAGTGCAGGGCATTAAACAAGTATAACCGGTAGTGTGGATTCTTGACAGTGGATCATCAAGACATATGACCGGAGATAGAGCCCTGCTATCAAATGTGGTTGAGAAAGCTGGCCCCATGGTTACCTTTGGAGATAACAACAAAGGTTTATCTGAGGGATATGGCTGTTTGCAAGCTGGGAATGTTATCATTGTAATTTTGTATATTGTGCTAGGTTATTATCAGGAAGCAGTATCTAACATATAGCACCAGTGACGAGACGTGAGAATATTACGACATATCAGACACCTGCTGCACATTACACTTGGAATTGTACTCTAGTAAGATGTGTACAAGTGTACTCCTGGTTGGTAAGTCAAAAGAGGAAGTCAATGCACCACAGTTCATGGACTTTGCAGCTGCAGATCTATTGGACTATGCAATTTCTTCTTCACAATCTCACTTCAGGTTGGTATGAACTAGTATACTGCTCAAGCAATCGTCAAGGACATGGTATGACACTCTAACAGAAGTTATAATTTTATATGAATAAGTAGAGTCGTCATATTAATAACTATCTTATCACTAAGCACAATCATATTGTTTTATATGTGCAGTGGTATATTGATTATGCAACATAACAATTAGTATCTAAAGTACTTGACAAGTATCGGTCAATGATATGTTGTTAACATTATGTTGCAGATATTTGTAAGCTTTTGACATGAATGAGAATTACTTAGACTTTACCCTAAGTGATCAATGTTTTATCAAAAACTCATTCATTTTGAAAAACAAAAATCAAACTTCTTTCTACATTAGTGATTTCTTATTTCATGTAAAATCTTTTGAAATCACTATTGTAAATCATTTTCTCTCTATTACCATATGTTCTATGATACAGGTTCAGTCTCCAATGACTTTCTTTCATTGACAGTCATGAGGTTGAAAACCCACAACGTCTATCCCAGACTGTAAAGACAAACACAAAAACAGAACCAACCAACACTCTTTTACCACTAAAAGTAGTATGAATGAGCGTGAGGGAGATAGTGCCTAGTGCACCACATAAGGAAGGTTCTGTAGTCAACCCAGTAGCTCTGTCTCCTACATAGATGAGTAGTATTTAAACCGAGACAACTGCTAGCCCCCATACATCTTCTCAAAAAGATGTAATGGCTGAAAAGGCATAAAAACAGTTACTAGATTCATTCTCTCAACAGGGTGAGTCTATTGAATTTTTCCTGTCGGCCAAGGTATCCGATGTAGTGTCACCACTTCAAACATAAACAATTCTTGATGCACAAGGAGAGCTTACACACACAAAGGATGAGTTGACGGAAACAAGAGTTTCGACCATTTTAAGGTCAGATTCGATTGTTCAAGGTTCGTTAGTGGACCAATTGCCTTTACAGGTGTTAGGAGATGATACTGATCCAAAAGCCATATGTCAGTGGTCAGTGTCTACCTCCCCAGGCTTAAATCCCCTGGATGCATCTGCGGATAGTGGATCTGACATAGGTGCAGATCGGCAACTTGTTGACAATGATTCAGATATTACCTGATAAGTCACAAGGAAATGTCTTCACAGACATTAGAAGGGAACTTTGATCTTTATGCTAAATTCGTTGGATCATTGTTTACCTTCCCAGAATTCAAATCTGGAACCCTAAAAGGGAAACTAGCAACTTGTAGATTATGACTCAGATTTATCTGACGAGTTTAACAAGGATGGGGATTTGTGAACTCCCATTGCACCACCTGTGACCTCCTTAAGGATGGCTAAGGTGATTTTCCTTGCAGGTATAGCTGATTTTTGGAGCTATGAGAGGAGTGATACACTTGTGAGAATGAGTGTAAACATGAGTGGAGAGAAGAGTGAAACACATGTGAGGTACACTAAAACACAATCACACACTCACAGTGAGGAAGAAAGAGAAACTACTTGTTATTTCTTTTCCAACCAAGTGAAATATGAGAACTCCTTCAGACGACGGCATACATTCCTTCTTTAAGGGGGAGATAAAAGCTTAAGTAATAGTTTGGAGGATTCCTCAACTAAGGGGGAGAAATAGCAGGGAGGAAGAAAAAGATCCTATATGTACACTATACCACACCATTGTTGTTTTTATCTGCGGATCCTATTGTACGGGAGAGGTGGTAAACACAAGGTGATTTCCTAGTAAGGGAAGAAGCTGTTAGGGGAGTACCATTGGTTTTTATCTGCGGATCCTATTGTACGGGAGAGGTGGTAAAACGAAGGTGATCTTCTTTAATCAGTTGATTCTCATAGGGGGAGAAGCAAGATATATGGGCTTCTCAACAGGAAATGTGGTTGTACAAATGAAGATGGAACTACTTGAAGATATGTTCACTCTAGAGGAACATCTACTTGGAATCTGGAAAATGTTAAATCTCATCCAGAACTTTTCTGCTATTTACTTTGCATTTCTGTTTATATCTTTTTCTTATTTGTTAGTTGAGTTATCCTCTAGGTATTTGTGTGTTATTGTCTAACAAACAAATAGGGGGAGATTGTAAGTCATATGTCATAGCCTATTTGTATATTCGAGGATTCAACTCAACTCAAATAAGAATGTAATAAGTAAATAGTGGATCGACCGTCAGAGAGATCTCGCAAAGTAATATCTGTCAAAGGATTCAGAAACAAGGTTCATCTACAGACTTGAGGAATTAATTTACTGGAAGAAGTTCAAGAAATTGATCATGCCTCAGTGATATAAATCAAGATCGTGGATTTAATCAAGTGACAGAGATCTCGTCAGAGTATCATTAATTACAAGGATTTAATCTGAAGAAAATCAAAGTGTCAAAGTCAAGACATGAAGAAACGTCACGGAAGTTAGTCACTCATGAACCAGACAGTACATCGAGTGTCAACATTGAAGTGGTGGAATTGATTCATAATTTTCAGTGATTTTCAGAAGATCTGCAGAAGGATGGGTGCTGTTGAAGACTAGAATTAATTCTCTATTAATTAATTAAGTCATCTAATTTAATTAAGAAAATAAATTATATCTGCGAAGAATAATTTATTTATTAATTGAATTAATTGATTAATTAATTCTGAATTAATTTTAGGAATTTTCAGAATTTAAATTGGATTAAAATCTGCATTAAATCAACAAGACAATTGAAAATGAACTAGCATGACAATCAGGATTGTCATACCGATTGTCATGCTAGGCCATTTTCAATAGTCTCACCGAAAGTTACACTAGGAGGAGGATTGTCTTGCTAGTTCATTCTGATTGTCATGCTAGTTAATTCTGATAGTCTTGCTAGTTCAAAAGATAGTCCTACCGAAAGTCTTGCTGAGCAAAAAGGATTGTCATACCAGCTTAACATTTCGGCTGTTGATTTAAAAAGAAGCAGAAGACCTTCTTTCAATTATCTATCCTTTAAACAGAAGAACAAAGAACAAGAAAAGCAGCCGCCTTGAAATATTACATTTTTCATCTGTTTAATCCAAGATCAAAATTCTAGATTGTAAAGTTAAATCCAAACCACTAGAATTATTTATCTTGTTCTTGTGTAACAATCTAGCGGATCAAAATCCCTAGAACTTAATCTCAAATCGCGTTTAGCATTTGATTCTAATTATTGCAAAAATAGAAAAAGTTCATGTCGAATTTATTCTAAATTTGTGATAATTAATTTGAGATTAATTCCTTGTAATCGATACAGTTGTTGTAACACCTTTCAAGTTTAATAATATTTTTATTTAACTTGAATTTTGTTTCACATTTTTTTTATTCCGCATTTAATTCGATTATTCGGTACTGTTTGTATTCAACCCCCCCCTTCTACAAACACATTGGGACCCAACAATTTCATTAATTATTAATTGATTTTAATTAGTTATTTAATTAGATTTAACTATTTAAAAATGATTTAAAAATTCCGAAAAATAGTTTCGAGCTTTAGAATATTATTCTAAATTATTTCCAAGGCTCGATAATCATTATAAAATTGTTTTGAAGCAAGAATTGGCTAACCGAACCCTGTTTATTAACCCGAAATTGATCCAACGACCCGTTTAATTCCGAAAAATGTTTTAAAAATCATTTTGAATATCAGAAAGCCTATTTATGACCCGAGACTTCTTTATAAATAATATATCATTGATTATGTGATGTATTATGTGCTATATGTGACTTGTTGATTGACTATCAGTCTATATATTCGGTATTTACTTGACTATTGCATAACTTCCGATCCGTTAATCGGATTCAGGTAAAACGAAGGGTAGATGGAAGTGTATATCGAATAGAATCGTATAAGTTAAATATTGATAGATATTTATAATGCCTAGCAGAGTAAGCAAGGCGTAAGAAAGGGAAGCAGGTGATCAGAAAATAGAATTGATATGTAGAAAATACAGCAAGTAATCAGAGGATAAAAGTGAGGCATAAGAAAAGCAGACGAGTGATTGTTGAATGGAGTCATTAGACAAGTACAAGTGAAGTGGAAATCGATTATGATAAGGCAAGTACTTCTAAACCTTTCTCGAGATTTATTGCAAATATTTCTAAATTCTCTTGTGACCTATTGTTAATATTCAAAATAGCTCTGTTTTATATTGGAAATACTTTGAATCCTCCAGCCTTGAACCTGAGCCACATCATTTGATCTTTGAGCCGTAAGCCTTATTCTTTGTGAACCATTTCTTGTGGATTTACCAAATATTAAACCACACAAATACGATACTACTCCACAAATATATATCCATCATATACCAAACACTGGAACAAAATTGTTTATATATACAGAAACTTTTATACTTAACCATATCTCGTGATATCAAAGCACTAAAACTTTGTAAAAACACTATTCATCTAATACTTGATTATCCTACCGGCTGGAGGCCACTTCTTTTATGTACTTTGGCATACCCTTTCGGTAACCATGAATTTTTATTATGCTCTTATACAAATGTTTTATTGTTATTGATTATGATCCGGTTTATTGAACTCTCTTGTTTATCATATTGAAATGCTTTAGAATTGGATAGCTTTCTGTGTATGGACCAGATTCGTGGTCAGACCATATCGATGGTCAAGTTAGGCCAATGTGTGCCTTGGATCCAGTAGTCAGAGCAATGCTGTGTGCTTTGCTCGGGGTTAGTGCGTGACTGATCAGCAGCCTAACCTTGGTTTTAGAAACTTAAAATGAATATCCAATTCTATTGGTTGTTTAACAAGAAACTTAATTCCTTTAAATCACCTCGCGTATTATTGTTTAACCTCAGATATTGATAATATGACTTGCTGAGCTAGTTAGCTCATTCTTGCAAATCTTTTTATGTATTCTACAGTTAAGAAGGATACGGTTGATAGCGAGGTTTCCCAGCTCAATGTTCGAGCTAGGATTCCAGATTATGATTGATCGAGCTAGCAGAAGCTTATTGCAGTAGTGAGGTATTAAGGTTGTAAGAATAATTTCATATCAGTTGTAAATTAAATTAGTTGGGATTTGATGCGTTGTAATAAAAGTTAAAGTTGTGGCTTGTTTTCATACTTTAACCTGTTGCGATCCGTGGTTATGTAAAACAGGGTCATTACAAATAATATTTTATATACAGATTTATATATTGAATGTGTGTTGTGGACCCCAAACTTCTGACCCGGGTTTGGAGGGCGCCACATTAATTCTAAACCGAAACTAAAATAAAATATAATTAATAATCCAAAATTTAATTAAAAAGGTTTATTATTACAAAAGCGCAGCTAACAGAAGTCAAAGAGTCAATATTCTCCAATTCTAAGTCCTCAAACTTCAATCATATCCAACTCTAATCTTGGACGAAACCTGAATTTGTAAGGATGGGCGGCAAAACCCAGCAATCAACTACCGTTCAATGATTCAGAATAATATTTTTAATTTTTTTCAAAATACAGTTTAGACATGCGACAAATAACATAGATCACACATGATTGCACAAATATTCGATAACAAATATCACACAATATATTTTCTAGGACAAGGATCAAAACGAATCACACAACATATTTTGTAATCCACATCATCAAAACTTTTAATCAATCAATAATTCTTAATAACAAATTCTTATCTTTAGTCCCACAGCCCTAAATCACACCTTGTGCCACACTTTTCCAGTGAACGATGTCTTATACTTTATGCCACACTTTCCAAGTGATGGGGTTCTTATTTTTATTCAATGAGGGGCTAGTTTACGTCCTTCATCAAGTGAAATCGAAGCTGATAAATATATCGATGTGTTCTGGAATGTGCACAAAATTGTTATATGTTCTATGTATCACAATACCCAGTGATCGGGTTCTAATTCTTATACATGACTAGATTGGGGAATTTCAAAAATTTGTTATATTATTACTCACATATCCATATCATACTTATAATAACGTAATAAATATCGAAGAACATCAACTCATGCATAATAAGGCGTTATATGATACATACTGAATAATAAAGATTCAATTATGTAATCAAATGGATAATTCATGTTTCAGAATATGCGGAGCAACGAAAATTTACTTACTGAACAAGTAGGCAAACAAATAATACAGAGTAACGGGAAGTTACTTACCTCAATCACAAAAACAGATAATTTACATTAGAGCACGAGTTCTATCCATATTAACTCTTTAAACACGAAATGTCTAAAATCTCGAACTTCTCCACGATTCTAATTTTGATCAGATTCTTATTTATCCTTTTTGACCCTCTAAACGATGTCTTATGGAAAAACATGAATCACCAAAGTTATAGAGAATGAAAATCCCTTTCCGAAATATCCAGAATCAACAAATTCTGACGTACGATGAGTTTTCTACGAATTTTACAAGATTACTGATTTTTGTCTATAAGTGCCCTATGAATTTTGATATTAAAGACGAGTAAGACGAATATGATGTATATATAATATTACAAAACCCTATTTCTTAACCTACAAGTTATCGATATTAAAGTCTGATCCAAATTTTTTGGTCTATTCGTCTAACTCAATTTCAAATCCTAGTTCTTATCTATTTTTAATCCTTTTATTCTATTATTCAACTATTAATAATATTCAAAAAATACGGGATATTACAATTTGGGACATGTATTAAAATTTAATAACCCCTCTATCATCATAGTTAATATTTTTCAGATATTTTTAGTATTAAACATTGGTTCTAATTTTCGCATAAAGTTATATATTTGATTAAATACACATTTATATACTTAACACATGTATAACATAGTTTTTTACACTGATTTATGATAGATTTTCTTATCTAATAACTTTTGATTATTCATGATCATATTTATTATGTTTACTTATCATTGTGATCTTCGTATTTTGAAATATGTTCATCCAATTCAATAATGTTATTGAATTTATAAGCAATTTTGATGTAAAAACGTTATTTACATATAATTTTAGTATATATTTTATAATTAAATTAAACTATGTATGTTGTATATAATGTGGTGTATAAAATAAATTTTAATTATTTTAAAGTTAAAAAAATAAATATCTTTTATGTTATAACCTCTTTAAGATGATATTTTTTTCTCAGTTTTAAAGATATCATTAAAGGGTAAGTACTAGACCCATTTCTTGGGCTGGAAATAGGTGCATAAAGATTTCTGTATAGGCCATTCGTTCTAGAATTTTGAGGCCGAGCTACAAAACTTACGTAATTACAACATCCTAGAAATGTGCAAAATGTATAATTTATGTGATAAGGTTAGAAATTATAATTTATATATAATTGGTGTAAATGAGTTAACGTGGTGTGATTTGGTCATCAGACTAATTTAAATATTTCAAAAATGTTAAAAGTCGTAAGAACAATTCGGTGCCCGATCTTACGTGACATGCCACTCTTGGGTGCCTTCCTACCGGAGTCACAAGGGTTGCAAGAAAAATTGACAACTTTTGCACCATATTGCCTTTAAATGGAAAAAACCTAATACTTACACTAAAAGTATATATTATCCGTATCAATTATATTACATCTAGCTTCTTAAATTATTTATTTGGGTACTATCTAGGCACCTCACATGTAATGTCAAATATTGGAGTTGAATGGTGTTAAATGTGAAATAAATGAAGAAATAAATTAAAAATAATTATTTATGATGAGGTGGACATGTTTGGCACAGTTAAAGGATGTCTTTACCGGAGATGCTATAACATTGTGTTCCCCAACTTCAAAAAAAAAAGAGATTGAAAATAATTAATTCTCTCTCCCCTCCCAATTTTCCCAAAAATGTAAGAAAATTTTTGAAGACAAATATAAAGAAAATTAGTTTTCTGGTCTTTATCCTTTTTTTTCTTTTCTCTCTAGAAAAATCATTGTGGAACAAATGATGAAAATATATTCTCAAAATTTATTTTCTTTTCTTCCGAAAAACGTATTTGGGACACAATATAAGAGATTAAAAACTACACATCAACGTTAAACACTCATGTAAAAATGAAATTCTCATATAGTAAAAATTTTCTAAACAGTTCTATTTTTTTATATAATATGCAATTATCTAAAATATAGATGTAAATAACAAATAAGTAAGTTAAGTTAGGATCTAATAATATGTCAACACATGAACATAATTTAAAATATAGTCAAATATAAAGAAAAAAACATAAAAGTCAAAAGATAATATTATTATAATGTATCATACTAAAATTTACATATTCAATTGTGAAAGGATTCTGATATGGAGGAAAATAAACCCTGGTTGTATAATTAATATCGCATTAATTATGCCCGGATTGGGCGAACAATAAAGCCCATTTTAAAGGGCCCAAAACCCTGAACATTAATTAATTTCATAATTAATTAATATGGGTAAAATCAGCTGACAAGTAAAGTCCAAATAATGACACAATTCCTTGGAGATTTGCCTCCAAGAAATCTCATGGGATAAGGAATCAATTTCCTGAATTATAGGACCCCAAAGTCTACTATAAATCTGAGACTTGTCCACCAAGTCTCCTAAGCCTAACCTAATTCCAAGGCATTCCATGCCTATAAGGGGTCTCACCCATAAATCAGAACTACGTTTTTGACTTGATCCTTAGCATACAGCAAGGTACGTAGGCATCTTGTTAAGGCAGATTGAGTCAGAAAACAAAAGAGCAGTCAAATCGAGCCTTGAAGCTCACGAACCCTAGCAATTAATAATACCTAGTTTTTAATCCATAACATTTGGCGTTGTCTGTGGGAAAGCATAACAACAACCATGGTGAACACATGGAGTAGAAACAACGCCCCTGAAGGAACACCGGCTGAGACAACTCAACCAATTTCGTCAGTGGTGGAGATACCCCCGCATTCAACCTACGCCTCCACCCAAGGAGGAACTCTGGTAGGAGCAACCGAGGCACAGTCTCAAATGACGAATACACTGACTTTTCAAGGGATGAATCCCCAATTTTAGCAGCTACAAGCACCTGTGAATCCTCAACCCGTTGGATATGAGTATTCAACAATTGTGACCACTAACCCCCCTTACGGGATGTTCCTATACCCAGAGGTTGGAGGGAGTGGGAACTCTAATTGGAGTGAAGCATAAGGGCAGACGCCCCCTTACATACGTGGTTTGGCTCCTATTCCGGAGGATCAAGAATTCTCTGCATTCTCTGCACCTTATACTGAAAGAGACTCTGAATCTTCGGATGATGATATGGCTCCAAGAGGGAGGCGAGCTGGTAAAGAACCGATGCCAGATGTTAATCAGCATCCCAGGAGCACCCGATGGACGAATCTCCAAGAAGTACAGGAGAGTATCAGGGCTCATGAAGCTGAGATCCAAAGGCTGAAGCGCGACCTAGAGGCACACCTGACCCGAAGAGCCCCACTTCCTCCAAAGTGGATTAAAGATCATCCTCCAATCATAGACGTGGATGGTCCATTACCAAGAAGGGCTATTGTCCCAAGGGCTGACCTAAGTGATCTTATGCCTCTAGGAGATCTTGATAATCTAACACCACCATTCGCTGAAGAAATAATGAATGCCCACATATCAAGGAAGTTTAAGATGCCCACCATCAAAGCATATGATGGTACTGGAGATCCCGCTAATCATGTTAGAATATTTTGTAACACGCTGTTGTTGCAGCCCATGAACGATGCTATTAAGTGTCGGGCCTTTCCTCAATCCCTGTCGGGAATGGCTCAAATGTGGTACAGTCGTTGCCTTTGAATTCAATTGGGTCCTTTAGAGACTTAAGTCAAGCTTTCATTAAGCAATTGATTAGTGGAAGAGTCCATGAGAAAAGTTTGGCATCTATCATGAGCATTGTACAAGGAGCAAAGGAGTTTTTGAGCGATTATTTGAATCATTTCACAAAGGAAGCCTTGACGTTCCCGGACCTTGATGACAAGGTGGCTATGATAGCACTGCAACAGAGAACTAGAGATGAGTTCTTTAAGATGTTCTTAGCTAAGCGTCCCCCTGGAAGTATGTTACAGCTCCAAGATAGGGCAGGGAAGTATATCAAGGTGGAGGAAAATATGAGGAAGACAGTAGTGAACAACGAGCCCGCTGGTGGAAAGAAGCGAAAGACTGATCTGGAATATAATGCTAAGGACAGGTTTCCTAGAACCGAGAAAGAAGTTGATTCAACCCCAAAGAAGGGAGGACCTGGACAAAAATTCACCAAAAATGCTAAGTTGAATGCTCCTAGAAGCCAGATCTTAATGGAAATCGAGATAGATAGGGATGTTCGTTGGCCCAAGCCCTTGAAGGCTGATCCTGCTAAGCTTGATAAGAGCCAATATTGTAGATTTCACAAGGATGCTGGTCATAACACCGATGAGTGTAGACAACTGAAGGATGAAATTGAATTCCTTACTCGAAAAGGAAGGCTGAGCAAGTATACTGGAGATGGAGGAGATAGGAGTAATAGTGAAAGAAGGAACTTTGATGATCGTAGAAAAGATCAGGATGATCAGGGGCGAAACCTCTAACCCCAAGGGCCGATGATAAACACCATCTTTGGGGGACCTCAGCCTCGAGGGCCAGTAATAAACATAATCTTTGGAGGACCAATTGCTGCTGGATTGTCTAAGATCTCAAGGAAAGCTTATACCAGAGAAGTCATGCACATAGTGGGGGAAGCTCCGAAAAGAGCCAGGACCGGAGTAGCAATGGTGTTTGACGATGTCGAATTGGAAGGGGTCAAGTTTCTTCATGATGATCCCCTAGTCATAACACCCATAATAGGGAATAGTCCGGTGAAAAGAGTCCTTGTAGACAATGGAGCGTCGATAGATATCTTACTCCATGATACCTTCATAAGAATGGGTTACAATGATTCTCAATTGACCCCAACTGATATGCCAATATATGGTTTCGCTGGAGTCGAGTGCCCCGTAGAAGGAATAATTAAGCTGCCTTTAACTATAGGTCAAGAACCAAGGCAAGCAACACATATGTTGAACTTTGTGTTAGTAAAGGCTGGATTAACTTATAGTACAATCATGGAAAGAATGGGAATACATGCTTTCAAGGCATTCCCCTCTTCTTACCATTTAGTGATGATTTTTCCCACCCGAAACGGGATTGGAGAAGAGAGAGGAGATCAAAAGAAGGCAAGGAGTTGTTATGTAGCCTCCCTTAGGGTTGATGGAGTTGGGGGCAGGTTTTGCCTATTGAAGATCTAGATATTCACGAGAATGATGAGAAAAGAGGGAAGCCAGCGGAAGACTTGATCCCGATCCCTTTGACCCCCAAGGATCCTGAGAAAGTGACTTTCATTGGAGCATCACTGGAGGAGCCCCTTAGAGGGAAGTTGGTGAGGTTTTTAAAAGAAAATAGTGATGTATTTGCATGGTCAGTGGCTGATATACCTGGCATAGAACCGGAACTAATCACTCACAAATTGAACGTAGACCCAAATCGAAAGACCGTGAAGCAAAAGAAAAGGAGTTTTACCCCTGAGAGGCAGGAGGAAATCAAACAAGAAGTAGATAAGCTCTTAGAGGCTGGTTTCATTGAGGAGATACAATTTCCGGAATGGTTGGAAAATCCTGTAATCGTGAGGAAGGCTAATGGAAAGTGGAGAATGTGTGTGGATTTCACCGATCTGAACAATGCATGCCCAAAGGACTGCTTCCCATTACCAAGGATGGATACATTGATAGATGCGACCGCTAGTCACGAGATGCTGAGCTTTATGGATGGATTCAGTGGATACAATCACATCAAGATGCATAAGGATGACATCCCAAAGGTATCATTCATCACTGACTTTGGTGTTTTTTGTTATCTTGTTATGGCGTTTGGTCTCAAGAATGCAGGAGCTACCTATCAAAGGTTGGTAAATTAAATTTTTAAAGATCTTATTGAAAAAACAATGGAAGTATATGTAGACGACATGTTAGTCAAGAGTCTTATGAAGACTCACCATATAACCCATTTGAGGGAAGCCTTTGAGGTCCTGAGATACCACAAAATGATGTTAAATCCCGCAAAGTGTGCTTTCGGAGTGGATCAGGAAAGTTTTTGGGATTGATGGTCTCCAAGAGAGGAATTGAGGCGAATCCGATAAGATAAAGGCCATTTTGGACATGGAGCCTCCACAAACTATCAAAGATGTAATATCTGGGATATATCGTGTAATTGTTAATTATTATGTATGTTCAGTATTTATTCTGTAAATTATTTGTTAATTGTTAAATGTGTTTGGATGTTTAAAAATAATATTAATTGAGTATTTTAATTTTTATATGTCCAAAATAAAATATAGATAATCGTCATATTTTCCTATTTATTTTTATGTTGATTTATGATTATATAGGAAATATATGGATTTAATAAAATCTTTTTCCGAGTATTTAAAAACTATTTTATACAATCGGGAACCAACTGACGTCATCCGTTTTTACGTTTTTATAACCAGAAACTCTTCCGAAAACTCCTTCCTAACCTAATTGCAATATTCCGAGCATTTTCCATGTTTTAACTTTTTCGATCCGGCGTATGGTTTGTCCTGCGCGGGTCCTGGCGCAACATTTTTGATACATTATTTGTTTCGGTAAACCAATAAAACTCGTATTTTTGATAAACGGGATTTTTTTATTAAACTATCATAATTATCACCTCGTAATACGTGTAACCAGGCGCTGAGACAAGACCGCAGTACAAATTGTACTGGTTTGGATAATTATCTCGAAAACCGGTACCGTTTGGATTAGTTTTTATAAATAAACGTATCATTTTATATCCGGAATGATCCAACGGGATACTAATTTTCCGTAATTATAAATAGCCTTTACCGAATTTTATTTCGTACCGAAAATCATTTGCAAACAGTAATTCTATAATTTTAAAGAGAAAATCTATATATTCATATAAACTTTCGAGAATCAAACAAGCTTTTGGAGGTGTTATTGAATTCAGTTTGGAAAGCTTGAGTAACCAAAACAAAGGTCTTGACGAGCTCTATCAGAATCTGTGATCCATATACCTGCAAAAATCAAGGTTATTTTTCTATAATTTTATTTATTTACGAATTATTTTAATTAAAAATATGAATTTTTGTTCGGATGATTGTTTGGATGATTTGATGATTGTATGTTGTAGAGCTTATTTTCCTGATGATTTTCATATGTTATATGACTGATTTGGAGTTCAATAACATGTTCAAAATTGAGTTTGATTTTCAAATTTTGAAATTAGGGTTTATAACCCGTATGAATGTTCTTAATTGAAATTTAGGGCTTTTTGATCTAGGGGTTATTAGCTGTTGAATTATAGTGGGTTGTGTTCCTTATGAAATTTGCAATCGATTGGTATATAGTTCGTTAACAGAGGATTCGTGAATCGAAGGGAGTTGTGCTTTGAAACTTTCGTCGAGTTCGCCGGAAACCGACGAACTTCTTGGCCATTTTCCGGCCTATTCAGGGGTTGTCTGTGTGATTGAATGGTATGGTTAGATTCCTGGTGAATTTTAGATTAAATCTGGAGCTTGTGGAGGTGTGAGGATTCCGGGAACGTCGTCTCCGGCGAGATAGGACGTTTTCCGGCGACGGGGTGCAAAATTGCACTTTAGCCCCTATTGTTTTGAAAACGATGAAGTTCAGTCCCGGAACTTTCCAGAACTTGCAAATTTAGGATTCCTGTTTTAAAAATGTTTAAAAATCATATTTTCTATTTATTTTAATTATAAAAAAATTCATTTTTAATCTCTGAAAATTCCAAAAATTATTATTTTAATTCCAAAATTATTTTTAATTCAAAAATAAATCTGAATTAATTAGTTAATTAATTTCAGTTAATATTTAATTGATTAATTGTCAATTAATTCGAAAATTAATTGATTAATTGATTTAATTAATTATTAATTGATTTTAATTAATTATTTAATTAGATTTAATTATTTAAAAATTCCAAAAAATAGTTTCGAGCTTTAAAATATTATTCTAAATTGTTTTTAAGGCTCGATAATTATTATAAAATTGTTTTGAAGCCAGATTTGTCCAACCGAAAGCTGTTTATTACTCTGAAATTGATCCAACGACCCGTTTTAATTCCGAAAAATGTTTTAAAAATCATTTTAAATACCTGAAAGCCTGTTTATGACCCGAGACTCCTTATAAATGATATGTCATTGATTATTTGACGTGTTATGTGTTATATATGACTTATTGTTTGACTGTCGATCTATATGTTCGATATTTACTTGTTTATAGCGTAACTTTCAATCCGTTAATCGGATTTAGGTGAAACGAAGGGTAGATAGAAGTGTATGTCGAATAGAATCGTATGAGTTGAATATTGATAGATGCTTATGATATGTGAGTAGAAGAGGCAAGGCGTAGGAAAGGGAAATAGATAGTCAAGGATTAAGACAGTTATGATTGGAAGTTAGTACAGTATAGCAAGCTAGTACCAGACAAGTGTTCTGAACTTTCTCGAGATATATTGTAGTTGATCGATAATCCTGTTCTATATTATAAGTGCTTTGAAGCACTGAATCCTAAACCCCGATTCCAGTTATTGATCTTGAGCCGTAAACCTTATTCTTTCTAAACCATTGATTGTTGTACACCCAAATATGAACCACAATTATACGATACTACTCCACAAATACATACAAACTAAATACCAAACATTGAACCGAATCACTTACATATTCAAACCATTGTACCTTATGCTTTGAAAGACCAAATCCTTGTAACCTTGAAACGTTGATTCCTTTGTTATCCAATTCTTTCATTACTTAACAGCTAAGCTTGGAAATTTCCATATTGATCCTTGTGAAGATTGAAACCATTTCATTATCGAACATCCAATGTTGTTTATGATTCTGTTTATTTCTTTACATTGTTTATTCTGTTATTATGTTAGAATTGAATTGTGTTTATAAAATTGTGGAACAGATTCGTGGTCAGACCATATTAATGGTCAAGTTAGGCCAATGTGTGCCTTGGATCCAGTAGTTAGAGCAGTGCTGTGTGCTTTGCTCGGGGTTAGTGCGTGACTGATCAGCAATCTAACCTTGTTTTTTTTAAAATAAAAATATAATATCCAATTCTAAATCATAATTCATTGTTCACTTGATATCATAACCCTTTTTACTTGATGATCATTATTCTCAGTTTTGTCATTGTGACTTGCTGAGCTAGTTAGCTCATTTGTGTGATGTTGTTTATGTTCTTTTCCAGTTAAGAAGGAACCAGTTGGTAGCGAGGATCCCCAGTCCAGCGCGAGAGCTAGGGGTTCAGGTTGATCGAGTTAAGCTAGTAGGCATCTTTTGAGATAATTTAAGTTTGTAAAAGTTTGTAATAATGTTTAATACTTAGTTCTGAGTTTGAATAGTTGGGATTTGAACGGTTTGTTATATAAGTGTGTGTCGGGCTTGTGTACATACTTTAACCTGTTGCGGTCCGTGGTAGTTGGTAAGTAGGGTCACTGCATATTATTATTATCTTTATTATTGTTATAAGCAGTTTATAAATATGGTGTGTGTGTGGACCCCAAACTTCTGACCTGGGTTTGGAGGGCGCCACAAAAGATGTTCAGAAACTCACCGAAAGGGTTGCTGCCTTAGGACGATTTATCTCCAAATCTGGAGACGAGTGCTTGCCATTATTTAAATCCTTGAAGAAAATAAAAGATTTTATATGGACTGAGGAAAGTCAAGAAGCGTTCGAAGGGTGGAAGAAATACATGGTCCAAGCCCCGTTGCTGGCCAAACCAGACCTGAACGAAACTTTGTACTTATATTTGGCCGTTTCAGAAAATGCCTTGAGCGCTGTATTGATAAAGGGCGATCTTAAAGTCCAGAAACCCATATACTATGCCAGTAAGATTCTGTTCAGAGCTGATTTAAATTTTTCGATTATTGAAAAGTTTGCTTTAGCCCTAGTGATGGCCTCAAGGAAGTTGCCTCCTTACTTCCAAGCTCATAAGATTGAGGTACTAACGAAATAGCCTTTGAGAAACATCATCCACAGTTCTAAAGTCAGTGGAAGGTTGATTAAATGGGCCATTAAGCTGGGAGAATTTGACATAAAGTATAAGACATGAACGGCGATAAAAGCCTAGGCCTTGGCTGACTTGGTGGTCGAATGTAATATCCCCAACCAAGAAGTCGGAGGGTAGAGAGATACAGAACCTCAGGGCATGGAGGAAAAAAGAGATAATCAAGGTAGACAGAATAAGGACAAGGAATTCTGGGTTCTCTATTTTGATGGAGCATCAAAAATAAATTCGAGTGGAGCAGGTTTAGTTTTGCAAAGCCCCGATGGATTCTTGATTGAATATGCTATGAAGTTAGATTTTCCAAACACTAATAATGAGGCCGAGTATGAAGCTTTGATAGCTAGCCTTGGCCTAACAGGGACGTTGAGAGTCAAAAACTTGAAAGTTTGTGGTGTCTCAAAGCTGGTGGTATCCTAAGTCAAGGGGGTCGCTTCAATAGAGATTAACAAACAATCTTAGATGTTAGCTACATATCGAAGACGAATAAGCACAACCAAACTAGGAAATCATAAATCACCATACACAAAGGATTATAAAATAATTAACTATTGAAATCCATAAATAAATCCGTTGGAACCCCATGATAATGATTAGTTAATAATCGAACTCATCGTCACCATGGGTTCCAATGAAAACATGATAATAAACAATATAAGAGTATTAGGGTTCAAAGAAAAATAAAAAACAAGCATCCAAAGTATCAACTATATTGAAGAATATAAAAGTCTTCTTCTCCGTAGCCGTATTGTGCTCTCTAGGTCTTCGTATCGCTCTTCTTTCGCTCCTTGTTATTAAAAGCGTCTTTTTATTTATATATATAGGCTTCTGGATGACATGGGCTTGCAAAATATTCGAATTCAAGTCAAATCAGGATTCTGAGCAAACGACCTGGCGCGACCGCCCCAACCTCCGCACGGGCACGCGCGCTTCCTGCAATCTGGCACGACCGCCCCGCCTTCCCGCGCGGGCGCACCACACTTCTGTACTTTGGCTCCATTTTTGTTTTGGCTGTATTTTGAGTTCCGTTTGTCAGAATTTGGCAATGCAATAGTCCACGCAAAGCTATCGAGATGCTCTTCAATATGAGAATAGTCTTGACTTTAGAACCTGACCTCCTTTTAGCATATTTCTTTTAAAAGCTCATTTATTCATCCAACTAATTCCTGTAATGCAAAAACACAAAAAAAACATATCAAAAATATCAATAACTTGAGTCCAAAACACCAACTTAAGCCTGTAATGAAGCGTTCTAAGTAGATATAAAATCCACTCATCGCACCCCCAAACTTGAATCGATGCTTGTCCTCAAGCATAAACAGACTCAAAAACTACAAAACATCCTAATGCATGAATAAACCTACGTGAATGCAACTAAATGATAATGCAATCGATCCCCTCAGAATAACCATAACCAACCAACAAACTAATGCCTCTAAGAATGCAATGACTTAAAATAAAGTTTGAATAAGCCCCACAAACCAACTCACAACCAGAACCTGCGAGTGTAGGATGCTTAACAGATATACTCTCGATACTAGATCAATAACCATAACTTATCTATCATCAAAACAATCACGAGTTTATAAACAGAATAGACGTTAAATGACTCACAACACCTCCTTCCTACTAGAGCTATACAAGGATTCATGATATTATTAAACACATAACAAAGATGCTTATTTGATCCTGCAATGAGTTAGGTCTTAAAAGACTTATACAATAATACTCATGTAGCGAACGTTAGGTTAGCAGATCCCAGACTATAAAGCCTTAGGTCACTAGGTACAAAGTCCCCTAGAACTTAATAACTCGAGTATTAAAGAGCTCACTCTTGATTAATTATGCATAAACACATACTTTTTTCTTTCCCTTTTCTTTTTTTTCTTTTTTTTTTAATTTTTTCTTCAACAATTTCTGAATGAGTGTGTTTCGCTCCATCTCATTCAACCCTAGACTACTCATAAATTATGAGCCAGCTACTAGCCATTTGACGCCTAGCCTTATTCACAACTAGCAATGAAATCCTACTTTTCTCCAGTTTAAAAATTCAGTGTTCTTTTATCATTACGAGAATACCAAAAATTCTAAATATAACCAAGTGATTAAATCTCAATAAATAAATAAATAAATATGATCATGATCTAGCCCAAAAGCAATTCTATAAGACTTGTGAATTTTTTTTTCTGGCATGCAAATCAATTCATTAAGACTTAAACATCCTTCTATTCGTCATCACTACACTCAAATTAACATCAACTTATCAGATAGCAATAGCTCAACCTAATGAATCATGTTATATGCATGCACATGCAACTATATGAACTCACGTAAAAATATAAACAAATATGTTCTATATGAACAATCATGCAAAAATACAAATGAAATACAACTAAACGTGCAACATGAATCTATATAAACACACACAAACTAATCCTTACATTATCACCCCCAAACTTAAAATTTTTAATGTCCTCATTGAAGGTAATAACAAGGATTTCAGGCATACCTAGTCTTCAGAAAAATCACCCTCCTCGGGTGGAGTATCAGGTGGCGGATACATAGAATCAGCACCAAACACCGGCCAATCAATCTCAACTCCAGTGGCTCGAAAAGCAGTGCCTAAAGCATGTGTTAAGTCGGCCGCAAAATGACTATGCATGTCATGCATCACATCCATGCGCCTGGCCAATCTCCGAAACTGCACATCGTTAATCCCAGAACCATCCCATGCCTCTTGCTGAGCACGCGAAGTACTAGCCTCTCCACGAGCGGCTAAACCAACTCCGTAATCATCTCCAAGAGCTTTCCATCTCTCGCAGTGGTTAAGAAACCCCTCTCCTTCACAATTGATTTGGACAAAAATCTTGTAAACTCAGCTTGTTCCTCCGAAGAAGAAAATCTAGCTACCACCACCAGCTCTTGAATTACTAGAGCTGCTACTCACCACGACTCTTGATCTTTTGGGTGCCATGAGAATCAATAGAGATTTTGTGTGTAAGTAATGAATATGAAAAACTAGGGTTTTGGAATTGAAAGATATGTAATAGATGTATGTAGGATGTATGTATATATAAAATAGAGATGGGTTTGAAGTAGGAGTGTATAGAAATAGCAATTATGGTAGAAAAAGGGTAAAAAACGGGCTGGGGTTTTGTTTTAGTTTTTCTGATTTTTCTGGTTTTTTTTATCTGCCGCGGCCGCCCCGCTCTCCCGCCCGGGCGTATCATGCTCCTGTTGAATCCGCGCGGTCGTCTCGCTTCTGGCGCGGTCGCGCCGTGCTCCTGGAAAATTAGAATTTTTTTTGCTTTTTTTTGCTTGACGAATCTACTATATAACAAACATGGGTTACCTCCCACGAAGTGCTTGGTTTATGTCACTAGCTTGACGTGAATCTTCGAATCAAGTTATTGAAAGAATGGTACTCACCACCTTGCGGTTCGCCGTATCTCTATAGTAATACTTCAATCTCTGCCCATTCACCTTGAACGCTTGATCTGGATGCGTATTAAAAATCTCCACAGCTCCATGTGAAAACACAGTTTTGACCGTGAATGGCCCTGACCACCTTGACTTAAGTTTTCCCGGAAATAGTCGGAAACGAGAGTTGTACAATAGGAACTTCTGACTGGGCACAAAAGACTTGCGCACTAATCTCCTATCATCCCATCTCTTGACTTTCTCCTTTTACACCTTGTTATTCTCATAAGCCTGTAGTCAAAACTCATCGAGTTCATTAAGTTGAAGCATTCTTTTCTCTCCAGTAGCTTCCATGTCAAGATTTAGCTTCTTCAAATCCCAATATGCTTTATGCTCTAACTCCGCAGGCAAATGACACGCCTTCCCGTATACCAACTAGAAATGAGACATACCAAGAGGTGTCTTGAATGATGTTCTATGTGCCCAAATATCTTCATCTAGCTTCAAAGACCAATCTTTTCTTGATGGACTCACCATCTTCTCCAAGATGCGTTTAATCTCCTGATTAGACATTTCAGCTTGCCCATTAGTTTGAGGATGGTAGAACGTGGTAATACGATGATTCACGTGATACTTCTCCATTGATGCAGTGAACTTACGATTATAGAAATACGATCCATCGTCACTGATTATGACTTTCGAAGTGCCGAAACGCGTGAATATATTCTTATGAAGGAAGTTAATAACCACCTTAGCATCATTGGTTGGTAAAGCTTTCACCTCAACCCATTTGGACACATAATCAACCACCAACTGAATATACTGATTATTGCAGGACAAGACAAATGGCCCCATGAAGACGATTCCCCAAACATCGAAAATATCAACTTCGAGCATTACATTAAGAGGCATCTCGTCTTTCTTGGATATATTACCAACTCGTTGGCAGCAATCACATCTCGAAATGAACTGATGAGCATCCTTAAACAAAGTAGGCCAGAAGAATCCTACTTGAAGGATACGAGCAGCTGTCTTCTCTCCACCATAATGACCACCAGACACAGTAGAATGACAGTCTCACGAGAATTCCCTCTATCTCACTGTAAGGAATACATCGCATAATAATCTGGTCAACTCCCTGTCTAAACAAGAACGGCTCATCTCATCCATACCACTTTACCTCATGTAGAAACTTCTTCATTTGAGCATAAGAGAGTTCTGGGGGAATGACATTACTCACTAGATAGTTCACAATATTTGCAAACCATGTCTCTTCTTCTTACACCCCAAAAAGTTGCTCATCAGGAAAAGATTCATTGATCAATATCTTGTCTAGTGAAGCCTTGCCTTGATCTTCCAAGCATGATAGATGATCATCTACCTGATTTTCTGTACCTTTCTGATCCTTGATTTGCAGCTCGAATTCCTGAAGTAAGAGAATCCATCGAATCAAGCGAGGTTTTGAATCTTTCTTCGAGACCAGATATCAAATAGCAGCATGATCAGTGTAAACGGTCACCTTTGTCCTAAGCAAATAAGATCAAAATTTCTCAAAACCATAGACAATTGATAGCAACTCCTTCTCTGTAGTAGTGTAATTCAGTTGAGCACCATTAAGGGTCTTACTAGCATAGTAAAACACATGGAAAATGTTCTGCTTCCTCTGGCCCAGAACTGCTCCAACTGCATAGTCACTAGCATCACACATCATCTCGAAGGCCTCATTCCAATCAGGTGCAGTAATCACAGGTGCTATAGTTAAACTCTTCTTCAAGCTCTCAAAAGCAGCTAGACACTCTTCATCGAATTTGAAGGGAACATCCTTTTCCGGCAAATTGCACAAAGGTTTAGAGATTATGGAGAAATCTTTGATGAATCACCGATAAAAACCCGCATGACCAAAAAAACTACGGACTCCTTTAACTGAGATTGGCGGAGGAAGATTTTCAATGACCCCCACCTTGGCCTTATCCACCTCAAGACCCTTGTTAGATACCTAGTACCCAAGAATGATACCATGTTGCACCATGAAGTGACATTGTTCCCAATTGAGCACTAGATTGGTCTCAACACATCTTTTTAGCACCAACCCAAGATTATGCAAGCATTCGTCATAAGAAGTCCGGAACATGGAAAAGTCATCCATGAACACCTCCAAATTAGTGCCAATCATGTCTGAGAAAATAGCCATCATGCATTTTTGAAAAGTAGCAGGCCTACCACAAAGTCCGAAAGAGACTCGACGGAAAGCAAATGTGCCAAATGGACAAGTAAACATGGTCCTTTCTTGATCTTTTGGAGCAATGCAAATATGATTATACCCCAAATATCCATCCAGAAGACAATAATACTCATGACCAGCCAACCTGTCAAGCATTTGATCAATGAATGGAAGTGGGAAGTGATCCTTCCTAGTGGATTTATTAAGCTTTCGATAATACATGCAAACTCTCCATCATGTGACTATCTGAGTAGGGATGAGCTCATTCTTCATTAGCTACAACTATAATGCCTCTTTTCTTAGGCACACGTTGACCCAGACTCACCCACGAACTGTCAGAGATAGGATAGATGATTTCTGCATCTGTCCATTTAAGAATTTTTTTCTTCACAACCTCCTTCATGATAGGATTTAGCCTCCTTTGTTGCTCAACAGTTGGTTTGCTTCCTTCCTCAAGAAGAATTTTATGCATGCAATAAGAAGGGTTGATTCCCTTGATATCTGCTATAGTCCATCCAATTGCTTATTTAAACTCTCTCAGAATTCTTAAGAGCTTATCTTCATCACTCCCTGAAAGGTCAGATGCAATAATAACAGGTAAAGTAGATGCATCACCTAAAAATGCATACCTCAAGTGATCAGGCAATGGTTTGAGCTCAAGTGTAGGAGCTTCTTCAATAGAAGGCTTGAGACGCTTTGGACAATTTTTCAGCTCTTCCAATCCAAGAGACTCGAATGGCAAATCCAACTTCATCTTCCATGAAAGAACATTCAAATACTGCATCTGCTCTTCCCCTTCTTCATCTTCACTATCAAAATCCCCCGTTAAGGCTCTTTCTAAGGCGTCAGTCCTTAGCAAGTGATCAAGCTTTGAAGTCACTACAGATTCGACCAACTCCACTTTAAAGCATTCCTTTTCATCGGTAGGAAATTTCATTGCATTGAAGACATTGAACGGGACATCCTGCCCTTGAACTCTCATGGTTAGTTCACCTTTTTGCATATCGATAAAAGTTCGGCCCGTAGCTAGGAATGGTCTTCCCAAGATAATGTGGATCTTCTTTTCTTCCTCTAAGTCCAGAATGATGAAATCAGCAGGGAAGATGAGTTTATTCGCCTTAACCAAGAGATCTTCTACTACTCCTCGCTGATAGGTGATGGAACGATCAGCCAGTTGTAAAGACATGTTCACAGGTTTTGGATTAGGTAGCCCAAGTTTCTTGAAAATGGACAAGGGCATCAAATTGATGCTACCTCCCAAGTCACACAAACACTTGTCAAACGACAGATTGCCAATGGTGCAAGGTATCATCAAGATTTATGGATCTTTAAGCTTAAGAGGTAAATTCTGTTGCAACACACCACTGCATTCTTCTGTTAGAGCAACGATTTTCAAGTTGTTACGCTAAACACGCGCTAATAATTAACGCAAGTATACGCGTTCGCAAGTAACATAGAACTTTTCTAGTTCATTCCCACAGAGACTGGCGTTGGTTAACTATTTAATTCATGCACTTAAGCAACAATGTATGGTTATTATTCAATGCTAAGACGATAACAATTTGGGTTGTTTATAACTAAGAATTAAGCTAACAATTATAACTAAGAGAATGAGATTGGTTGAATTAATATATATGACAACATGGGATTCTAACTTCATTAAATATTTCATTCAATAGCCTTATTATTCTTAACCTTAGCATGCAATGGTGATGACACTAGTCAGACAACACGAAACTGATAAACGCCAACTTTCGTTGCACGAGTACCATACTACCCGACATCCATAAATGAGATAGATGCTGAATAGACACCTATTATATTGAGACCCTATATGTCTATAGAATTTGACAACATAACGAATTAAGCACAAGTTATCTATCTTGATTACATATTCAAGTAAGATGAGTAAAATTACCTACGAATCATGCATAACAATAACACATGAACCTATGCTAGCATGGCAAATTCTAAATCCTTAAATTCACTATCGCTTCATTAAGAATTAACACACTATCTTACAAGTTCGCGACTCTTATAAGATGAATAAGCACAATTAATACTAGATTATCATACATTCACCACACACTAAGGCATTGAAATAATTTAACTAAAGAAATCCATAAATAAATCCGCTAAAACCCCACGATAACGATTAGCCCATATTCGGACTCATCATCAACGTTGGTTCCGATGAAAGCATGGTATAACAAACGTAGTCTTTATACTTAAATAACAAAACCAAGTATGAAAAAAGAGTAAAGGTTCACAAGTAAGAAAACTAGCATCCAAGTTACAACTTAAAACAAAGATTCACAAGTAAAAACAAGATCTTCTTCGTCTTCGTTGAATGGTGCTAATACGGTCTTCTTACGGCTCTCATTGCGCTCTGGTACGTCTCTCTTATGAAACTATTTTAGGGCTTATGCCCAAGCACGATGAACGTTCTTATTTGAATATATAGAGCAACCCTAATCAATCTGGAAGTCTCTCACTTAGAATTGCATTAGAATCAGGATTCAAAACTTTCACACCAGCGCGGGCGCGCGCGCTGTCATTCTGGAATCCTGGCACGGCCGCGCGCTATCACAGCGCGGGCGCGCTGTCCTTCTGGGAAACACTCTGATTTCATCTTTTTCCTTACTGCTTCGAGCCGACTTTCCACGAGCTTTTATTGCAACACCACCTTGACACCAAATTAGCACTAAAACAATGCTAATTCACCTGATTACCTAGATAATGCCTGAAATGCAAAAATACTAGAAAACACATTAAAACACTTAACAACTTGAGTACAAATGCATCAAGTCAAAGCTTATTAGAGCATAATAAAGTATCATAATTTCCACTCAATATACCCCCAAACTTGAATCGATGCTTGTCCTCAAGCATAAACAGACTCATAGAACAAGAAATAAAAATGCATGAGTGCAACTATATGAATGTCCCAATCGAATAACTCAACCACTCAACAAGCAATATATCAATAAATGCAGCTACTCGCATAAAGATCAATTAAATCATACAAATCAACTTACAAACTAGAGACGTGCATGTGTGCGGATGCTTACAGATATACTATCGCAACTAGATCGACAATCATGACTCACTACTTATCAAAACAATCGCAAGTTTATAAATAGAATAAAAGCTAGACTCAAAATAATTTATAACACTTTAATTCTTATATTGGAGTTTTATACGGATTCATGCTTTTTATTCAAAACAAAACAACACATATATGCTTATTTAATCGTGCAATGAGTGAGGTCCACAAAAGACTTATACAATAGTACCCATGTAGCGAGCGTTAGGTTAGCGGATCCCAGACTATAAAAGCCTTAGGTAACTAGGCACAAAGTCCCCTAAGAACTTAATAACTCGAGTACTAAAGAGCCCACTCGTGATCAATTATACATAACACTTATTTTTTTCTCTTTTTTTCTACTTTTTTATCTTTTCAACGAATTTCTGAATGAGTGCATTTCGCTCCATCTCATTCAACCCTAGACTACTCATATAAATATGAGCCGACTACTAACCATTTGACACCTAGCCACAACTAGCAATGAAATCCAATTTTCTCCAATTTTTAATATCCATGTCTTTTATTATTAAGAGAATATCCTAAATTCTAAATATAAACAAGCAATTACACTTTGACAAACAAACATACCATGACTATGATCTAGCACTCTAGCAACCTATAAGACTTAGTGAAATATAAGTGTCTCTAGCATACAAATCAACTTAATACGACTTAACATCTCTAAACACGACATCACTACACTAGCATCAATATCACAAGTCAACTAGAAAATATCTAAGGGATCATGTTATAATGCAAATGCATGAAAACTATATGAACAAAATAACATAAAACTATCAAAAATAAAAAAACTATATGGCAAAATATGCAAACTATATGAACTAAACTATCATGAATATGCAACTATATGAGACTCACACAAAAACATATTCCTTCAACTACTACCTCCAAACTTAAAATATTCACTATCATCAGTGAAGGTAATAGTAAGGAATTCAAGCATAGCTAATCAGAATCAGGCTTCTCACCCTCAATGAGTGGAGTGTCAGGTGTGTCCAGAGGTTGATACACGGAATCCTCACCAAAAACTGGCCACTGGATATCAACACCGGTGGCTCTAAAAGCTGTCCCCAATGCTTGGGTGAGATCACGTGCAAACCTGTTATGGTTGTCATGTATCGCATCCATCCTCCTCGCCAAATACCTGTACTGCGTCATGCTCATGCCGCCTCCCATATCATCCCCTTCATCCTCCTCATGTGCCTGCTGTGATGGCCCTGACTCATCTCCTAGCTGAGATTTCCATGCAGTCAAGCTCGCCTGAGTGGCCCCAGCAGCTGGCCTCCCACCTGGTAGGTGGTCAAAAATATAACCAAGCCCCTTCAGATCGGGCTTTCCTCCATCCCATTCTTGCATAGTAGTCAAAGTAGTGTTGTTAATAGGAGCACTCGAAATCTATAACTGCTTGTGTGCGGGCTAATGAACACCAACTGCCATGCACAGCTTCATCACCACGGACGCATACAGAATAGACCCCGTAGTACTCCCCCTCAAGAACTTCAGAATCTCCTGGTAAATCACCATCCCCAAATCTATATAATCGCCCTGAAGAATGCCCCATAACAGCCATGCACGCTCCACAGTAATCTCATACACATGTGAAGATGGCATGATGTTAGCACATATAAACGTGTTCCATGCACGGGCAAACCTGTTCATTCTGGAAGCTGGGAACGTAGAATACTCGGTCGTGCCTCTCTTGATCTTCCAGTGAGTATCGGGCTGGCACAGAGTAGAAACAATAAGATCCAGATCAAAGTCCTCTAGAGTCTTATCATTTCAGGTGTCCTGCCCGGGCTTCCTCGTGGGCTGCTCAATCGCAGTCCTGATAGCCTATACACTATACTCCACCGTCCTCCCTCGAACCACCGTGAAGCCATTCTTCTCGGCCTTGGCATTCGCATAGAACTCACGAAAAAACTCATGGGCACAGCAACGGGTGCCTCGCAAATAGGAACCCATCCCATCTCAAGAATCATCTCCAACAGCTGACCATCCTTCCCTGATGGCAGAAAACCTCGTTCCTTGATGATTGGCTTCGAAAGAAGCCTAGTATACTCCGCTTCAGCCTCGTGAGTAGAGAACCTTGGCCTTACACCACCCACACTTGATGAATCAGTGGTGCTGCTATCGACTTGTGTTCTTTGTATCTTGGGTGCCATTTGAAGTGAGTAGAGAGAATAAGATTTATGTTTGAGAGAGAATTTGTGTTTGAGAATTTATGAATTGGTGAAGAAGTTTGTGTATGAGGTGTATGTATATATAGGTGGTGAAAAAAGAATTATATATGGAATAGAAGTGGGATTTGATTATGGGAATAATGGGAGTAATGCGTTTGATTTGGAGAGGGAATTATGGGATGTGGGGGAGTAAAATTCGGTTGGGAATTGATTTAGGAACCAAATTCCCTTTTTCCCCATAACTGCCTTTTATTTTTTTCCTGAGTCGGGACACGGCTCGACCGCGGGCTGAGACAGCACGGGTGCGTGCTACTTCTGTCAAATCGGCGCAGCCGCATGCTGTTACAGCACGGGCACGCCATGTTTCTGTGAAATCAGTGCAGCCGCGCGCTAGTATAGTGCAGGCGCGCCAAGCTTCTAAAGTGAGCCCTAAATTTTTTTTTCCCGATCTTTCTGTGATTTTCTCTTTTCTTCTTGCTTCCTCTACCTACTAATGTACAATAAACTTGGGTTGCCTCCCAAGAAGCGCTTCTTTTATGTCGCTAGCTCGACGTAGAACCTTGAGCTCAAATGGACAATAAAACGACACTAACCACCTCGCGGTTTGCCGTGTCACCATAGTAATGCTTCAACCTATAACCATTTACCTTGAATGCCTAGCCCAGATCATTCTCAAAAATTTCCACCGCTCCATGTGGAAACACAGTTTTGATTATGAAGGGCCCTGACCACCTTGACTTCAACTTTCCAGGAAAAAGATGGAGACGAGAGTTGAACAAGAGAACTTGTTGCCCCGGAACAAATGATTTGAGCACTAAACCTCGATCGTGCCACCTCTTGACTTTCTCCTTATACATTTTATTGTTCTCATAAGCTTGAAGTCGAAACTCGCTGAATTCATTTAATTGTAGCATCCTCTTCTTTCCAGCCGCATCCAAGTCAAGATTCAATTTCTTCAAAGCACAATATGCCTTATACTCGAGCTCCACAGGCAAATGACACCCCTAACCATAAATCAACTGAAACGGCGACATTCCCAATGGAGTCTTATATGCTGTTCAATATGCCCAAAAAGCTTCATCAAGCTTCAAAGACAAATCTTTCCTCGACGGACACACAACTTTCTCGAAAATGCGCTTAATCTCTCTATTAGACACCTCAGCTTGACCATTTGTCTGAGGATGATAAGTCGTGGCAATGCGATGATTCACATTATACCTTCTCATCATAGAAGTGAACTTGCGATTGCAAAAATGCGACCCCTCATTACTGATTATGACTCTTGGAGTTCCAAACCTTGTGAATATCTGCTTGTGAAGAAAATTAAGCACCACTTTCGCATCTTTCATTTGCAATGCCTTAACTTCCACCCATTTTGACACATAATCAACCGCCAACAAGATATATTGATTATTACAAGATGAGACAAATGGCCCCATGAAGTCAATTCCCCAAACATCGAAGACTTCAACCTCAAGAAGCACATTAAGAGGCATCTCATCCCTTTTGGACATATTACCCACACGTTGACATCGATCACATTTCAAGACGAACTGGTGAGCATCTTTAAACAATTTCGGATAAAAGAATCCTGATTGAAGAACATGAGTTGCTGTCTTTTCTCCCCTATTATGTCCTCCATAAGCCGTTGAGTGGCAATCTCGCAAGATCCCCCCGTTTCGCTATAAGGAATACATCTCCTGATGATTTGGTCAGCTCCTTGTCGAAAAAGAAATGACTCATCCCACATATACCACTTCACTTCATGTAGAAACTTCTTCCGTTGAGCATAAGATAAATCGGGAGGCATGATATTACTCACCAGGTAGTTCACAATGTCTGCAAACCGGTTCTTCTTCTTGCACTCCAAACAGCTACTCGTCGGGAAAAGACTCATTTATCAATGTCTTATCCAATGAAGTAGCATTAGGATTTTCTAAGCGCGAGAGATGATCAGCGACTTGATTTTCAATCCCCTTTTTGTCCTTGATCTATAGTTCAAATTCTTGAAGCAAAAGAACCCATCTAATCAATATAGGCTTCGAGTCCTTCTTTAAGACAAGATATCAAATTAGAACGTGATCAGTGAAAACTGTCACCTTAGTCCTAAGTAGATAAGATCGAAATTTCTCAAAACCATAGACAATAGCCAAAAGTTCTTTCTCCGTAGTAGTGTAATATAATTGAGCAACATTAGAGTCTTACTAACATAGTAGACCCCATGAAATATAATTGGCTATCCGTTGATGGAGTAGCTTTACTTAGAAATAAGTTTACTCTTGTAGCACATTTCAGTCTCTGTATTTAAGTCATAATTCTTAGAAGTTGTGGGAAATTATAAGTCATATTGACTACTAGTGGATAAGCAAATAAGAGGGCTAATTGTAAATATTTCATGCCTTGTAATTTTGTGTAAATGAAGTAGTATCAACTGATAGATTAAAGGCCTTCAACGGATGAGAAATAAAGCTTCAACGGATGTATCTAAAGCTTCAACGGATAACATCCATCAACGGATGAGTGCATCAACGGATAAAGCTTCAACTGTTAAAGCATCAACGGATAAAGCCATCAACGGATGAAAGCTTCAACGGATGCTTAGTTCCATAGCAGTTGATAGTGACAATTCATAAGATGATAGAGGCACATTGGTTGACATAGATAATTGGAATGTGGTAGCCTCATGGAGGAATCAAGAAAAAGCAGCATTTCCATTCTGGTACAAACAAGGAAGTATTCAAAGATTCACAGATTATCTTAGATTGCATTGGATAGAGAAATGAAGAAGAAACATGTGAAGAACTATTTTATAATTGTATTTTATCTTTGTCTTCACTTGTAAACTTGGTGATATATAAACCAAGTTGCAGCTAGTACTTAGGTGTGAATTTTCCAGAGCTGTTTAGAAAAACATAGAGAGAAAATCATCTAGTTTGTACTAGGAAGCAGCTATGATCAATTCCTTGTATCACAGATTTTATGAAATACACATCTCTGGTGGAACAACAAATCCACCAGAAAAGTTTTTAAAAGCTTTGTATTCTTTACATTTGTGTTTTGAATATACATCTGTCTGCACCTGCTCAAAGCAATTCACACACATATGTTCATCATACACTTAGCTTTTGAAACTGCTCAAAACTTGAAAAAGTTTTGAGATTTACATTCAACCCCCTTCTGTAAATCTCATTGTTAGTTCCTTGGGAATAACAATTGGTATCAGAGCAAGCTCTTGACATACAAAGAGTTTAAAGATCTATTCTACTAACATCATGAGTAAAAAGGATATTGGAGTGAAGATTCCAATCCTGGAAAGAGATAATTATCATCACTGGAAAGTGAAGATGCATCTACATCTTCTCTCTCAAGATAAGATGAAAGCTACATCAACTTCATTGAGAATGGTCCTCACATCCCTCACAAAGTGGCCACAGCTGCCACTGCCATAGTTGCTGTTAGACAGTCTATTCCCAAGCCAAAAGCAGAATGGACTGATGAAGATATTGAAGAGGTTCACAAGGACAAGAAGGCCATGAACATTCTGTTTAATGGCCTAGACAAAGATATGTTTGATAATGTCATTAACAGCCAAACTGCTAAGGAAATTTGGGATATTTTACAACTTATTTGTGAAGGTACTGAACAAGTTAGAGAAAAAAAAATGTAGCTTATCATTCAACAATATGAATATTTTCATTCTGAAGAAGGAGAATCATTGAATGATACCTTCAATAGATTTCAGAAACTGTTGAATGGATTGAAGCTGTATGGCAGAGTGTACCAAGTCAAGGATTCCAACTTAAAATTTCTGAGGTCTCTGCCAAAGGAATGGAAGCCTATGAATGTTTCACTAAGGAATTCTCAAGATTATAAGGACTTCACACTTGAAAGATTATATAGAATTTTGAAGACCTATGAACTTGAGATGGAGCAAGATGAGCTATTGGAGAAGGGAAAGAGAAAAGGTGGATCAGTTGCACTTGTAGCTGAAAATGAGAGAACTGAAGCCAGGAATGAAAAAAAGACAATGCCAAGTCTCAAAATTGGCACAAGCAAATCAGAATCAAGAAAGGGAAAGGAGCAAGCAGCTGAGGTTGAAGACAATTCCAGTCAAGATGACTCTGATGATGTTGATGAACATCTGGCTTTTCTGTCCAGAAGGTTTGCAAAGATGAAATTCAAGAAAAACACTAGAGCCACTAAGCCAAACAAGAACATGGTGGACAAATCTAAGTTCAAGTGTTATAACTGTGGCACAAGTGGACACTTTGCAAGTGAGTGCAGAAAGCCAACTTCTGAAAAGAAGAAATTTGAGCAAGTGGATTACAAAAAGAAATATTTCGAATTGCTCAAACAAAAAGAAAGAGCCTTTCTGACTCAGGAAAATGACTGGGCAGCTGATGGAGCCAATGAAGATGATGATATGGAGTATGTCAACTTAGCCCTGATGGCTAATTCTGATGAAAATGAAACTAGTTCATCAAGCAACCATGTAATCACTACTGACCTCTCTCAGCTTTCTAAAAGTGAATGCAATGAAACTATAAATGATATGTCCAATGAATTATATCATTTACGTGTTTCCCTTAAATCACTGGCTAAAGAAAACACGAGAATTAAAGAGAATAATTTGTTTTTAAGTGATAGGAATGATGTGTTAGAGGGTAAGGTAATTGTGCTTGAAAAGATTAAAATCAAATGTTTATCTGTTGAGAGTGAACTATAAGAGTCTGTTAAGAAAGTAGAAGTTCTTTCTAAACAACTAGAACATGAGCAAGAGGTAATCAAGGTCTGGAAAACATCTAGGGATGTTAGTTCTCAAATTGTCAAGGTTCAAGGAATTGAATCACTCTATGAGAATGCCTGGAAGAAAAACAAAAAGGAAATGGAATTAATTGATGGACTGTCAACGGATGTGGAATCAACGGATGATGAAAGTCATCCGTTGAAGGAAGAAAAGGAGCATCCGTTGATGGCTTATCAATTGAAACATGCAAATGATTCTAAAAGGGATAATTTGAAAAATCTCAGTAAGAAGTTTGGTTCAACTTCCAAGAACTTTGTCAAAGAAGAAGCTAGCACATCAAAAGATGCCAGTAAGGTGAATATAGGACACATAACTTTAGATCAGTTGAAAAATAGGCTTAAGTTGGTTGAGGATAAAAAGGAAACTAAAAGAAAATCCAATAGAAATGGGAAGGTAGGGATTAACAAACACAACAACTACACACCTGATAAGTATGCTCCTAGAAAAAGTTATGTGCATTGTAGTAGTGTTAATCATTTATCTGCTAACTGCAAATCTGTTAAGAATGCTCCCATTCCTTTAACTCCTTCCATGCCTAACATGTCTATGTCACCACTGTATGCTATGCCTGTTATGTCTCAACAGAATCCACATGCACATTTTGCAAACATGCCATATATTAATAATCCTTATTTTGCTGCATTTAGTACGCCTCAAATGTCATACAACATGCATATATGGAATAATATGTTTGCACAATCTATGCCTTATCAAATTCAATCAAATGTGCTAAATGATTTTGTGACTAACCCTACACTTCAACCAACTACATCTGAGATCAAGGTTGACTCAAAGTTACCTAAGTCAAAAGGTGCAGGAAGTGTGAAGTCTAGGAAAAAGACTAACAAGGCTGGACCCAAGGAAACTTGGGTACCAAAATCAACTTGATTTGATTTTGTTGTGTGCAGGGAAAAAGAAGGAATCTATGGTACTTGGACAGTGGTTGTTCAAGGCACATGACAAGAGATTTCACCCTGCTCACAGAGTTCAAGGAAAGAGCTGGCCCTAGCATAACCTTTGGAGATGACAACACAGGGTTCACTATGGGATATGGCTTGATTTCAAAGGAAAATGTCATCATTGATGAAGTTGCATTAGTTGATGGTCTCAAACACAATATATTGAACATCAGTCAACTATGTGACAGAGGGAATACTGTTTCCTTCAATTCTGAAGCCTGTGTTGTCACCAGTAAAAAGGACAACAAAGTGGTTCTAACTGGAGTTAGAAAAGGGAATGTGTACTTGGCTGACTTCAACTCTACAGATGCAGAATCAATCACTTGTCTTTTCAGCAAAACAAGTCAAGATGAAAGCTGGCTATGGCACAAGAAGCTGTCCCATTTGAATTTCAAGACAATGAATGATCTAGTCAAAAAGGTCTTAGTTAGAGGAATGCCTCTAGTGGAATTCTCAAGAAATGGACTGTGTGATGCTTGTCAGAAAGGAAAGCAAAAGAGAGCATCATTCAGTAAGAAGCTTGAATCAACAATTGATGAACCATTACAACTGTTACATATGGATCTTTTTGGACCAGTCAATGTATTGTCAATTTCAAGGAAAAGATATTTCCTAGTGATTATAGATGATTTCTCAAAGTTTTCATGGACCTATTTTCTTGGATCAAAGGATGAAGCTAGTGAAATCATTATCAATCATATCATGCAAGTCAACAACCATCCAGACTTCAAAGTAAGGAATATCAGGAGTGACAATGGAACTGAGTTCAGAAATTCTACCATGAGGTTGTTCTGTGAAGAAAATGGGATCATGCATGAGTTCTCAGCTCCAAGGACTCCACAACAGAATGGTGTGGTGGAAAGGAAGAACAGATCACTAATTGAAGCTACAAGAATAATGCTTGAAGAGTCAAAACTCCCAACATATTTTTGGGCTGAGGCTGTTAATTATGCATGTTACACTCAGAATATTTCTCTAATCAATCAGGCAAAAGGCATGACTCCCTATCAATTGTTCAAGAGAAGAAAACCAACCTTAAACTTCCTTCATGTCTTTGGTTGCAAATGCTACATTCTAAGAAACCAACCTGATCATAAAGGCAAGTTTGATGCAAAGGCTGATGAAGGGATATTTGTTGGTTATTCTGCTGGAAAATCATATAGGGTCTACAATCTAAAAACCAACATTGTTATGGAATCTGTGCATGTTGTGTTTGATGATAAAAAGATTGATTGACTAACAGATGAGGGACATCATGAAGGACTCAAATTTGACAACATTGAGATATATTGTGATGAGAGTGAAGATGAGAATGATGGAGAAGACACTTCAAAAAAGATTCAAAATCTGCCTTTGGATAATGCACAAAATGATGCATCAGTTGAAAGTCATAAGTCAGCATCCGTTGACAGAAGTAATGCAGCATCCGTTGAAAGACAAAGTGCATCATCCGTTGAAGTACATAATGGAGCATCCGTTAATCATAGTTCATCAACGGATAATCAATTTACATCATCAGTTGATAGAACTCCCAGTTCCTTGTAAAGGACCAACAACTCAGGGGGAGTTTCAACCAATCAACACCCTATCTCACATCTTGACAATACTGAGGCAACCTCATCTAGAGCTAATCTACCACCTCAAAGGAAATGGACCAAGAATCATCCTTTTGAACTAATCATTGGTGATGCAACATCTAAGGTGCAAACTAGAAGGGCTACTCAAGATGAATGTCTATACAGTAGTTTTCTATCATAGGAGGAACCTAAGAGAGTGGAAGAAGCTCTATTGGATCCAGATTTGATTTTAGCAATGCAAGAGGAGCTAAACCAATTTGAGAGGAACAAAGTATGGAAGCTGGTACCCAAGCCAAAGAACAAGAGTTCTATTGACACAAAATGGGTATTCAGAAATAAGATGGATGAAAATGGCATTGTCATAAGGAATAAAGCTAGATTGGTTGCCAAGGGCTACTCTCAACAAGAGGGAATAGACTTTGATGAGACATTTGCTCCTGTTGCAAGACTTGAAGCCATCAGAATTTTTCTAGCCTATGCAGCCCATGCCAATTTCAAAGTCTATCAAATAGATGTTAAGAGTGCATTTCTGAATGGAGAATTAGAGGAAGAAGTTTATGTGAGCCAACCTCCAGGGTTTGAAGATCCAAATTTTCCAGACCATGTGTATTATCTGTTAAAAGCACTCTATGGACTAAAGTAAGCACCTAGAGCCTGGTATGAGACTTTGTCAAAATTTCTCCTAGATAATTACTTCACAAGAGGTACTGTTGACAAAACTCTTTTCTTTAGAAATATTAATGGCTCTACAATACTTGTTCAAATTTATGTAGATGATATTATATTTGTCTCTACAGATGATAAACTTTGTAAAATGTTTGCTAAGTTAATGCAAATTAAATATGAAATGAGCATGATGGGAGCTAACTTATTTTCTTGGTTTACAAGTTAAACAAGTTAGTGGTGGAATTTTCATTAGTCAAACTAAATATATTTATGATCTTTTAAAGAAGTTTGACTTAATGGAATGTTCATCTGCAAAAACTCCCATGACCACTGCCACTAAGCTTGAATTAAACAAGGCTGAAAAGTCTGTGGACATTACAAGCTATAGAGGCATGGTTGATTCACTTCTATATTTAACTGCCAGTAGACCTGATATAATGTTTTCAACATGTCTTTGTGCTAGATTTCAAGCTGATCCTAGAGAATCTCACTTAATTGCTATTAAAAGAATTTTCAAATATCTCAAAGGGACTCCAAATCTAGGAATTTGGTACCCTAGAGAGTCTGGTTTTGATCTAATTGGCTACTCAGATGTAGATTATGCAGCTTGCAAAATAGACAGGAAAAGTACAACTGGCACCTGTCAATTTCTAGGGAATAAGCTTGTGTCATGGTTCAGTAAGAAGCAAAATTTTGTTTCTATAGCAACAGCTGAGGCTGAGTACATTGCTGCTGGTAGTTGCTGTGCACAGATATTATGGATGAGGAATCAACTATTTGACTATGGGCTAAATGTTGACAAAATTCCAATATTCTGTGACAACACAAGTGCCATTGCCATTACTGAAAATCCAGTGCAGCATTCAAGAACCAAGCACATTGACATCAAGTACCACTTCATAAGGGAACATGTGATGAATGGTACAGTGGAACTTCATTTGTTCCAAGTGAAAAACAAATTGCAGACATATTTACCAAGCCACTTGATGAATCAACATTCACAAGATTGGTAAGTGAGCTAGGTATGCTTAATTATTCCTAAATTCATGTCCTAATTGTAATTTATTTTGTAGCCTGAAATGAATTTATTGCAAGAACAAAGTTGGCTTTAAGTAAAGTTTATTCTATCAATGGATATTCCCTATCCGTTGAAAGCCAAAATTGTTCTATCAACGGATGTCCGTTATCCGTTGAAAGACAAATACATTTCTGGTAATTTTATCCTTCAACGGATAAAACTGTGTTAATCTTCAACGGATAACTGTTTACCTCATCTGTTGAAGTGTCACATCAGTCGTTTTGAGTGAATCACAGCCGTTGATTCTATTTACTTAACCGTTGATACATATATATACACAGTTGTATGTATTTGTATTAAAGGCAGTTTTTAGAATACATACAGTTTTTCTTTTATTCTCAAACGGCTGTAATTCACTTAAAATATTGTTTAATCATTCTCTTTATGTTTTAATTTGAGAAAGTATAAAAGCCCCTTTGAATTCTTATTTTCACTTTACGCTTTCTTGCAATTTTCAAAAGCTTTTACTCTCTTTCTCTCCCAAAACTCTCAACATTTCTCTGCAACTTCTACCCACAACAATGGCACCAGTAGTAAAGATAATGTCCCAATCTGGGTTTGTCTATGAGAAAAACAATTTCGTAGCTTTGGTGGAAAAGAATGAAGCCCACTCAGATTATCACAAGATGATGGACTTCATCAAAAACTGCAAACTGAGCTATGCAATGCTGGAAGCCCCAATGATTTACTGTGAAGTATTTGAGGAAATGTGGACAACTGCAGAGTTCAACCCCACTGATATGACCATCACTTTCTCTCTCAAAGGTAAGGATTACTGTATTAACTGTGATGATATACAGTCCTGTTTTAAATTACCTGAAAAAAATGCCATGACACCACACACTGATAATGATGGGGTTAAATATCAAAGTGGTCATTCAACTGAACGACATGTATCAGTTTAATCATCAAAGTTAACGGGGTATCATTTGAATCACTAAAGTTATAATAAATATCATACATATACCTCAAAATATGTATTCGAGAATTAAAATTTATTTTATGGAGTTCTATATATTTTTCTTGAATCCTATTACAACCAAATGAAAATGTATGAATTCTAGTATTTTCTATAATATAATAAGATTTTTTAAAATTTATCTACTATTTATTTTTAATTTTGTAGTCATTTGCTTTATTTAAATAAAAATAATTATTAGATAAATTTTAAAAATCTCAAAAAATCATCTAAAATACTATGAATTCATAACTTTTCATTTGGTTGTAATAAGATTTAAAAAAAATGTTTAGAACTCCATAAAATAAATTTTAATTCTCGAGCACATATTTTGAGGTATCTGTTTGATATTTATTATTACTTTAGTGATCCAAATGAAACCCCGTTAAGTTTGATGATTAAACTGATATATGATCTTCAGTTGAGTGACCACTTTGATATTTAACCCGATAATGATGTATCTAACATGTTAGATTCCATAGGCTATTCCCTTGATTCTACTAGTTTAGGCAGTATTAAGAGAAAAAGACTTAGGAAAGAATGGAGTTTTCTTAGTGATGCCTTTATCAAGGTTTTCTCTGGGAAAATTAGTAATTTTGATGCAATAACTTCATCTCTTGTTAATATGCTCTATATGCTGGTTTCTAATAGGTACTTTAATTTTAGCAATTATGTTATGCTAGAATTGGGTACTAGGTTAGGTAACAAGGGTAATAGACCTCATAACATCTACTATGCTAGATTCTTTATGTTATTGGCTAACCATGTTGCTGAAGGTTTGGTCATAAATAATGAGAGTAATAAACTCAAATGCTGGGCACAAGAGAAGAGGGTCCTCGCAGACCTTTTAAGGATTAACCTCAACAATAAGGTGCCATTGGTATACTTACCAATCATGGATGCGCCTCATGTAAGTGAGGTAAATACTTCTTCAACTCCTACTACTTCCAACCCCATCATTTCTTTTCTTTCAAGTGTGGCCATGGAATATGTGTTTATGCCCCAACAGGTTCCTACCAAGGCCACCAAACCTAAAGCTTCAAAATCTAAGTCAAAGAAAGCCACCTCTGTTGTCTCTCAAAAGACAACAGTTGTAACACCTACCATAAACTTTGAGGGGAGTGTACAGGGTGTTAGTGGTGAGGGGAGGGGTGAACATCAAGAAAACCCCCAGAATAAGGTAGGAGAGGTGAGTGGTACCCAAGCTAGCCAAGCCACAGTTTCTCAAAAGATTGTGGTGGTTGAAAAGGATTCAAACTCATCCCTAGTTGCATCCTCCCAAAAGGGTGCAGCTATTGAAAATAGTCCCCAACCAGGGACACAGAACAAAAGAGGGAGGGACACTGAAGCCACACACTCACCTGTAAAAGCCTTCACAAGACGAAAGAGGGTCAAAACCCTAGTTTCCACACAGGATGCACACACTGCACAGATACAACCACCTGTATCTATGCCCTCTCAAATTCAGCTTGATGTGACTCCAACAAATGTGGAGTCACAACCCCATTCTCTCAAAATTGACACACATCAATCACCAAATTCTCCATCACCATCTCTGGATGTGGACATGATATTCACATCAATTCCTGATTCTCCCTCTTTACAACTCAGGGAGGAGCCCCACTCAAATACTGGTGATCATCATCTTTTAGATGATTTGTTGGATCATCAGCCAATTCTTTCAGACTTAGTTGAAGAATCTGTGTCACCTAAATTAAAATCAATCCATACAGATTCAACAATTATGTCACTTTCAATTTCTACTTCTTTTCCTTCTTCAACGGATATTCCTCATCCGTTGACAAGTGGTTGTTCTTCAACGGATAAGCTTAATAGCAATTATCCGTTGATACCATCAGTTTCAACTTCAACGGATATTCCTTATCCGTTGATGGTCTCTACACAAACAACTGAATTAACTCCAAGTGTAGAAGATATGGTTACTGTACAATCACTTCTAGGATTGAGGGAAGGGAGTGAAAACTTGAGTGAAAGGCTGGGTTGCTCCCAGGCAAAAGGAGAGCTTGAGAGTCTAAATATGCATGCTATTTCTTCCAGCATGGCAAAAGAAAGTGAGAGGAGTACCACCTTAGTAGGTGAAGGTGAGGGTGTGAGGAGTGTGAGCCAGGGGGAGCCCCTGATGCAAGAAAAGAGAGAAATTGAGAGAAAAGCAGGTACAGGAGGTATAAGGGTGGATCCAGCCATTGCTAGTGAGTCAATTATTGTGGATGATGCTGAAAAGGAAAGACAATTTCAGCAACATTACAAAGCTGTAATTGATAACATTTCCTTGGATGCTGACACTTTAAATCTAGTACATACTTCAGAATCTCTACAAAGGGATAAAGCTGTTGTCAATATGATGCCTTCTACAGCTGGTGAGCCATCTGAAGAATTTGGAGTAAATTCTAATGACGATGACTCTGATTATTTTGATGGAAGCATGAACTTAGGGGGAGATGAAGTCCCAAGTTCTATTCCAGAGTTACCTGAATGGGCATTGTCAAAGGAGTCTACACAAGGGCATTTTAATGTATCCTTGGTCAAACAAGTCATGGCTATCTAAAAGGCAATTCAGGAAACTTCAAATGCTGGTACCAAGGCTATTCTTCAAGCCCACTTAGATTCTCTACATTTCATGAAGCTACAACAATTAAGACAGAATCTAAGTGTGGATGAACTCAAGAAGGATATAGCGGACTTGAAGTCCTACAATTCTGAGAAGCTGGATTCAATCATGCCCTTTGGTACCATGCAGGAACTGTTACTGAGACTGAGAAGAGAATCAGATGCTGAAAAGAAGATGGCCAAATTGGAGGAAAGAGTTCAAGTTATTGAAAACTCTGTGGTCACCATACTTCACAATCAACAGTCTCAGACTAGTCTTCTAATGCAACTGGCTAAAGCACAGGGCTTGGCCCCTCTCCTTGATGATAACAAAAAGGGGGAGAATAAAGGGGAAGGGGAAGGGGAGCCATCTACACATATACAAATATCAAAAGTGCTAGTTCCAGCCATCACTACTTCTTTATGGTACTCAAGCCAACCACTAGATTCAACAAGGACTCTACAAAGAACCCTCTAAGCTTTGCTCAACTAAAAGAAGTGGATTTTCCTCTTCCAAAGCCTGATGAAGACAAAGTTTTGGGTGGTAACATCATAAAGCACAAAGAGACCAAGGATGTAGTGGAAAGAATGAATATAGCTATCATCTATAGAGAGGGAAAGAGCATCTGTGTGATGCAAGGACATCCCAAATTCTCAATAGCCAAGAGGGAAGAGACCAAGAGGCTAAATGAAGAAGCTAAAAAGCTGAAGGCTGACAAAAGAGCACAAGCAAAGCTTGAAAAACAGCTAAAGTCAAGTCAAATTGAAGAAAAGAAGAAGATTGAACACAAGAGTGAAGGAGACAAGATTGAAAGCATAAATGTGGATATGGGGAATATGGTTGGTGAAAGTGTGGAGGAAAGAAGTGAGGAAAGAAAGGAATGGCAGAAAGGGAACAGAAAGAAGGCCAAGGCAAAAAGGAAGAGTGAAGATGACACTGGGGAAACCCAATCAAAATCCAAACCATTACCTTCTATTCCTGAACCTGTTGTGGCTGATCCCAGTATAAATATTCATGGTGAAACAATCATCCCTAAAGAGGAACCTATTGATTGGGACACCATCAAATTGCCTACCTTCCTAACTACCTCTCCACCACTAAAGAAACTGAAAAAAAATCCAAATCAACACCTCCCCTAACCTCAAGTAAATTCACTCAGAAACATAAACCTAAGCCTAAGCCACAAGCCTCAAAGGATGATTATGTTCACCTTTATGACATAAAAGAATATACAGATATTGAACTCTTCCTGGATGAGCTGGAGGAAGTAAGGGGAATAAATGCCTATAGATAGCTACCAGAAAGGCTAGTGTTCAAGTATAAAGAAGTGTGGAAAGGACTTGGCCTCTTCAAAGAATTCTAAGTGAGGGCTATTCTACCTCGATTAGAGTCTACTCAGCTATCAAAAGGGATACTGGCTTTACCAGGACTGCCAAAACTGATATTCTCAACAAGATTGCCAGCATAAGGAAGAATTTGTCGGAGTCAAATTCCTTGCCTAGAACATTACTCATCCCTGAGCATGGAATTACAATTCATAAATCACCTCATTGGTTGATGGAGTTCAGAGACAATAAAGGAGTTAGAAGATTTTTCAGACTTGAAGACCAGCTTAAAATTGCCAGTAATGAAACTCTCAAGGACATGCAATCTAAGTTGGATATCAGTGAAGAAGATGAAGCTGAATTCTACAGACAACTCCAACTCCATATAGAGGAAATTGATAGGAGGCTAGGGAAGAAAACAAGGGAACAAAGGAAAAGAAAATGATTTGCTCAGACTAAAGGAGCACACTTGGAAACACTGTAAATCTTCAATTTTATCTCAGTACATACACTTTTGCAACACTTTTGAATTTCTACTTGGTTTCAACTCATATATTTGTTAAGTGTTTTGTTATCATCAAGTTAACCCTGAATTTATGCCTACTAGAGGGAGATTGTTAGGAGTATATGTATTAGTTTGATAATAAGTTAAACAAAATACTTAAGTAGAAATCTAATGTTTGTAGCCTCAACGGATAAGACCACTTTGGCTATCCGTTGATGGAGTAGCTTTACTTAGAAATAAGTTTAGTCTTTAGCACATTTCAGTCTCTGTATTTAAGTAATAATTCTTAGAAGTTATGGGAAATTATAAGTCATGTTGACTAATAGTGGATATGTAAATAGGAGGGCTAATTATAAATATTTCATGCCTTGTAATTTTATATAAATGAAGTAGTATCAACTGATAGATTAAAGGCCTTCAACGGATGAGAAAAAAACTTCAACGGATGTCTCCAAAGCTTCAACGGATAACATCCATCAACGGATGAGTGCATCAACGGATAAAGCTTCAACTGTTAAAGCATCAACGGATGTCACTAAAGCATCAACGGATAAAGTCATCAACGGATGAAAGCTTCAACGGATGCTTAGTTCCATAGCAGTTGATAGTGACAATTCATAAGCTGACAGAGGCACATGGGTTGACAGAGATAATTGGAATGTGGTAAGCACTTGGAGGAATCAAGAAAAAACAGCATTTCCATTCTGGTGCAAACAATGAAGTATTCAAAGATTCACATATTATCTTAGATTGCATTGGATAGAGAAATGAAGAAGAAACATGTGAAGAACTATTTTATAATTATATTTTATCTTTGTCTTCACTTGTAAACTTGGTGATATATAAACCAAGTTGCAGCTAGTAATTAGGTGTGAATTTTCCCGAGCTGTTTAGAAAAACATAGAGAGAAAATCATCTAGTTTGTACTAGGAAGCAGCTGTGATCAATTCTTTGTATCACAGATTTTCTGAAATACACATCTCTGGTGGAACAACAAATCCACCAGAAAAGTTTTTAAAAGCTTTGTATTCTTTACATTTGTGTTTTGAATATACATCTGTCTGCACCTGCTCAAAGCAATTCACACACATCTCTTCATCATACACTTAGCTTTTGAAACTGCTCAAAACTTGAAAGAGTTTTGAGATTTACATTCAACCCCCTTCTATAAATCTCATTGTTAGTTCCTTGGGAATAATAATCTTTCTCTAGCAAACTGCACAATGGCTTTGAAACCTTAGAGAAGTCTTTGATGAATCGCCTATATAAACCCGCATGACGAAGAAAACTGTGAATTCCCTTAACAGAAATAGGTGGAGGAAGATTCTCAATGACCCCCACTTTGGCCTTGTCCACCTCTAGACCCTTAATAGAAACCTTGTGCCCAAGAATAATGCCCTGTCGCACCATAAAGTGACATTTCTCCCAATTGAGAACCAGATTGGTCTCAACACATCTTTTGAGAACGTGTCCAAAATTTTAAAAGCATTCATCAAAAGAATCGCCAAATAATATGAAATTGTCCATGAAAACCTCCACATTCTGGCCAATCATATCAGAATAGATGGCCATCATACATCTCTGAAATATGGCTGGTGCACCACACAGACCAAAAGAAATTCGTCAGAAAGTGAAAGTACCAAATGGACAAGTGAAGGTAGTTTTCTTCTGATCTTCTCGAGCGATACAAATCTGATTGTAACCTGAATAGCCATCTAGAAGATAATAGTAATCATGCCCAGCCAATCTATCAAGCATCTGATCAATGAAAGGAAGAGGGAAGTGATCCTTCCTTGTAGCCTTGTTCAACTTCCTGTAGTCCATGCAAACTCTCCACCCCATGACTGTTCTAGTAGGAATAAGCTCATTCTTCTCATTTGCTACCACTGTAATTCCACCTTTCTTTGGTACACATTGAACTGGGCTTACCCAAGCACTGTCTGAAATAGAATAGATGATTCCTGCATCTAGCCACCTCAGAATTTCCTTCTTCACTACTTCCTTCATGATTGGATTAAGTCTTCTTTGCTGCTCGACCATAGGCTTGCTACCTTTCTCTAGCAGAATTTTATGCATACAATAAGAAGGGCTGATTCCCTTTATATCTACTATAGTCCAGCCAATTGCCGATTTGAACTCTCTCAGAATCCTCAGAAGCTTTTCCTCATCACAACCTGTAAGTTCAGATGCCATAATAACAGGCAAAGTAGATGCATCACCTAAAAATGCATACCTTAAATGCTCGGTTAAAGGCTTAAGCTCAAGAGTGGGAGCTTCCTCAATAGATGGCTTGAGGCGTTTAGGAGCTTTGTTCAATTCCTCCATTCCAAGAGATTCAAAAGGCATATCCATCTTCCTCTTCTAGGGAGAAGCATTCAAATACTGCAATTGTTCTTCACCTTCGTAAGGCTTTCTCTAAGGCATCAGACCTTAACAATTGATCAAGTTCTTAAGTAACCACGGAATCAACCAACTCCACTTTTAGGCATTCCTCATTTTCTGTAGGAAACTTCATAGCATTGAACACATTAAAAGTTACATCCTGATCCAGTACTCGCATTGTGAGCTCACCCTTCTACACATCTATTAAGGTTCGTCCTGTCGCCAAGAAAGGTCTTCCCAAGAATATGGGAATCTTCTTATCCTCCTTAAAATCAAGAATTATGAAATCAGCAGGGAAGATGAGTTTATCAACCTTGACCAAGACATCCTCCATAATACCTCGCGGATATGTAATGGAACGATTGGCTAACTGTAAGGTCATATAAGTCTGTTTTGGATCAGGTAAGTCCAACTTCTTGAAGATTGATAATGGCATTAGATTAATGCTAGCTCCCAAGTCACATAAGCATCTGTCAATAGACACTTTTCCAATAGTACAAGGAGTAGTGAAGCTTCCTGGATCTTTAAGCTTCGGAGGCAACTTCTATTGCAGCACAGCACTGCATTCTTCTGTAAGAGCGAATGTCTCTAAATCATCTAGCTTCACTTTCCGAGAGAGAATACCTTTCATAAACTTTGCATAACTAGGCATCTGCTCAAGAGCCTCAGTGAAAGGTATGTTGATATGAAGTTTCTTGAACACCTCCAGAAACTTCTCAAATTGCTTGTCCAGCTTTTTCTTCTGCAGCCGCTTAGGAAAAGGCGGTGGAGGATAGATTTGTTTCTCCCCTGTATTACCCTCAGGAGGAGTGTGCTCAACAGTAGCCTTCCTTGGTTCCACTTCTACTTCCTGCTGCTCTACTTCTTTTTTAGCATCTGCTTCTTCAGTCAACACTTGAGTTTGTTCGGGATTAGCGACCTTTCCAGACCTTAAAGTGATTGCCTTTACCTACTCCTTAGCTTCCCTCTTTTCTGGCACTTCAGTATCACTAGGTAGTGTACCAGGTTGATGATTAAGCAAGGCATTGGCAATTTACCCAATTTGATTTTCCAAGGTCTTGATAGAAACAGCTTGACTCTTGCACATAAGTTCCAACTCCTCTAATTCAGATTTTTCATTGGCTTGTTGCAGCTGGATTTATTTTCTTGGTGCATATTGTGGTTATTGAAAACCAGGGGGTTGTACTGCTTAGCTCGATACTGCTGATAAGGCTGTTGAACCGTATTCTGGGTGTTGCTCCAACTAAAATTATGATGATTGCGGTTGTTGGGATGATAAGTGGCTGGCACAGGTTGCTGCGAATGCTGAAAGTTACTCACGAACTGAGCTGATTCACTAGAAATTATGCACTGATCAGTCTCGTGGGCATTAGCATAAAGCTCACAGATACTAGCGATTTGATTAACTCCATAATTAGCCAAAGTGTCCACCTTCATCTTCAAAGTCTTAAGTTGGGCAGCTATAGCAGTTGCTACATCCAACTCCAGAATTCCTGCTACCTTTCCCTGAGTCAGTCTCTGGGAAGGATTCTGGTACTCATTAGCAACCATCAGTTCAATAAGTTCATAAGCTTCATCATAGCTTTTAGCCCACAAGGCTCCTCCTGATGCTGCATCAAGCATGGGTCTAGAAGTAGCACCCAATCCATTGTAGAAATAGTTAATAATCATCCAATCAGGCATGCCATGGTGTGGGCACTTTCTTAGCATCTCCTTATATCGATCCCAAGCCTCACACAGAGATTCTCCAGTTTGCTGAGCAAACTGAGTAAGAACATTCATGATTGCAGCAGTGTTCGCCATAGGGAATAATTTAGTGAGAAAGTTTTGAGCAGGATCTTCCCATGTGATGATAGACCCTACTGGTAGAGAATATAACCAGCACTTAGCTTTGTCCCTCAAAGAGAATGGGAAGAGTCACAGCTTGATAGCATCTTCATTCACATTATTAAATTTGAAAGTATCGCAGATCTCGATGAAATCCCTGATGTGCATGTTGGGGTCTTCAGTAGGGGAACCCCCAAACTGAACTGAGTTTTGTATCATCTGAATCGTGCTTGACTTGATCTCAAAAGTGTTAGACCTAATGGCTGGCCTGATGATGCCTGACTGAATGTCATTGATCTTAGGCTGAGAATAGTCCATCAAAGCCTTAGGATTTTCTGCTTGATCACCCATCTCTACTAAAGCTGGTTCCTAGACTTTCTCTTCTTTTTCTACCTTCTTTTCTTCCTCAAAAACTTCCCTTCGAACCACCACAAGCTCTTCCTCGTCTTTATCCAATGTTCTCTTACGAGTACGCGAACACGTATGCATACACCCTCGCTAGAGTACCTGAAATAAGACAAGGAAACAAATAAGTAACAATGTCCGAGTCAATGAACTTTAACGACCACTGATGGAAAGCACCTAAACTATAAATTAACACTGTAGTCCCTGGCAGCGGCGCCAAAAACTTGTTAGTCGTTAAACACGAGTTAATAATTCACGCAAGTATACGCGTTTGCAAGTAATATAGAATCTTTTCTAGTTCGTTCCCACAGAGACTGACGTTGGTTAACTATTTAATTCATGCACTTAAGCAACAATGTATGGTTATTATTCAATGCTAAGACGATAACAATTTGGGTTATTTATAACTAAGAATCAAGCTAACAATTATAACTAAGACAATGAGATTAGTTGAATTAATATATATGACAACATGGAATTCTAACTTCATTAAATATTTCATTTAATAGCCTTATTGTTCTTAACCTAGGCATGCAATGGTGATGACACTAATCAGATAACACGAAACTGATAAACGCCAACTTTCGTTGCACGAGTACCATACTACCAGACATCCACAAAAGAGATAGAAGCTGAATAGACACCTATTATAATGAGACCCTATATATCTATAGAATTTGACAATATAACGGTTTAATCATAATATATCTATCTTGATTACATAGGGAAAGTAAGACGGGTAAAATTACCTACGAATCATGCATAATAATAACACATGAACCTATGCTAGCATGGCAAGTTCTAAATCCTTAAATTCACTGTCGCTTCATTAAGAATTAACACGCTATCTTACAAGTTCGCGACTCTTATAAGACGAATACGCACAACCAATACTAGTTTATCATAGGATCACCACACACTAAGGCATCGAAACAATTTAACTAAATAAATCCATAAATAAATTCGCTAGAACCCCACGATAACGATTAGCCCATAATTGGGCTCATCATCAACGTGGGTTCCGATGAAAGTATGGTATAACAAACGTAGTCTTTATACTTAAATAACAAAACCAAGTACGAAACAAGAGTAAGGGTTCACAAGTAAGAAAACTAGCATCCAAGTTATAACTTAAAACAAAGATTCACAAGTAAAAACAAGATCTTCTTCGTCTTCGTTGAATCATGCTAATACAGTCTTCTTACGGCTCTCCTTGCGCTCTAGTACGTCCCTCTCATGAAAACGTTCTTATTTGAATATATAAAGCAACCCTAATCAATCTGGAAGTCTCCCAATTAGAATTGCATTAGAATCAGGACTCAAAACTTTCGTACCGGCACGGCCGTGCGCTATTATAACGCGGGCGCGCTGTCATTCTGGAATCATGTCGCGACCACGCACTATCACACCGCGGGTGCGCCGTCCTTCTGGGAAAAACTCAGATTTCATCTTTTTCCTTGCTGCTTCGAGCCGGCTTTCCACGAGCTTTTATTCCAACACCACCTTGACACCAAATTAGCACTAAAATAATGCTAATTCACCTAATTACCTAGATAATGCCGGAAATGTAAAAATAATAGAAAACACATTAAAACACTTAACAACTTGAGTACAAATACATCAATTCAAAGCTTATTAGAGCATAATAAAGTGTCATAATTGCCACTCAACATAAGTCTTCAAGTTTTAGCTTCTGAGATAGAATACCCTTCATGAATTTAGCATAGCTCGGCATCTGTTCAAGAGCTTCAGCAAAAGGTATGTTAATATGCAACTTCTTGAAAACTTCCAAAAATTTAGCAAATTGCTTATCAAACTTCTGCTTTTGAAGCCTTTTAGGATATGGAGGAGGTGGGTAGACCTGCTTATCCCCTGTATTACTCTCAGGAGGATGTCTTTCAATAGCTTTCTTCTTCGGTTCAACCTCGGCATCCTTCTACACAGCTTTTTCAGCTACAATCTCATTTTCTGGAATGGGCAAAGGTGCAGATGTACCTGTATTCTGAACAGAATCTTCATCTTGCTGAAATTGGGGGCTCGTGGCCTTTCTAGACCTCAATGTGATTGCCTTCAACTACTCCTTGACTTCCCTCTTTCCTGGATTAGCTTCTGTATCACTAGGAAGAGTTCCTGGTTGACAGTTCAACAAAGCATTGGCAATTTGCCCTATTTGATTCTCCAAAATTTTGATAGAAACCGCTTGGATTTTGCACATCAGCCTCAACTCCTCCAATTCAGATTTTTCATTAGTAGATTGTCTGGCATTCCCATGCGATTGTTGTTGAAGTTGGAGTTATTTTCTTGGTGCATATTGTTCTTGAAAACCAGGAGTGTTGAATTGCTTTGCTCCAAACTGCTGATAAGGCTGTTGTACCGCATTCTGGTTGTTGCTCCAGCTGAAGTTGGGATGATTCCGGTTGTTAAGATGATAAGTAGAAGGAACTGGTTGATGCGACCTCTAAACGTTGCTCACAAACTGAGCTGATTCACTAGATATAGCACACTGCTCCGTCTCATGCGCACCTGCACAAAGCTCACAGACACTAATGATCTGATTAACTCCATAATTAGCCAAATAATTCCACTTTCATCGTTAACGCCTTTAGCTGAGCATCTATAGACATAGTTGTATCCACCTCCAGAATTCCTGCTACCTTGGCGTGAGTTAGGTTCTGATATTCATTAGCCGTCGTCAATTCAATTAGCTCATAAGCTTCATCATAGCTCTTAGCCCATAAGGCTCCACCTGATGCTACATCGAGCATGGGTCTGGACTGCGCTCCTAAACCATTATAAAAGCAATTGATAATCATCCAATCAGGCATGCCATAATGAGGACACTTCCTAAGCATCTCCTTGTAGCGCTCCGAAGATTCACACAAAGATTCTCCCGATTGATGCACATATTGAGTAGGCGTGTTTCTGATTGCAGCTGTCTTCGCCACAGGGAAGAATTCAGTAAGAAACTTCTGAGAAAGATCCTCCCAAGTAGTGATGGAACCTGATGGTAGAGAATGAAACCAGCACTTAGCTTTATCCCTCCGAGAAAATGGGAAAACCCTCAGCTTTACAATGTCTTCAGAAACATTGTTGAATTTGAAAGTATCATAGATCTCGATGAAATCTCTAATGTGTATGTTGGGATCTTCCGTTGGAGAACCCCCAAACTGGATTGCACTATTTAAATCGTGCTACACTTGATTTCAAAAGTATTAGGCCCAATGGTTGGTCTACGAATGCTAGACTGAATGTCATTAATCTTCGGTTGAGAATAATCCATCAAAGCTTGCAGATTCGCTGTTGGTTCTCCCATTGCAATAACAACTTCTTCTGCAACTTTTTCCACTTCTTCAAAAACTTCTTCAACCAACTCAACTTCGTCTAGTGTTTCCTTACGAGATTTAGAACACGTTCACATACAAGCTCTCTAGAGTACCTGAAACACAAACAAAGTAAACAAGTAAGTAAAATATCCAAGTCATTGAACTTTAACGACCACTGATGTCAAGCACATAAACTAAATTTAACACCGATATCCTCGGCAGCGGCAACCGAAACTTGTTCGCACTAAAAGACACGCAAAAATACATGCAAGCGCACGTGATCACAAGTAGTATAAGATGTAAGTCAAGTTTGTTCCCACAGGGACTGGTTTAGGTTAAGTTCAGATTATGCACTTATGCAACAATGTATGGTTATCATTCACAGCTAAGACAAATAACAAATTGAGTGTGATTTAACTAAGAGATTATACTAATTAACATTAACGAAGAGAATTAACATTGAATTATTTATATGAGAATAAACATGAGATTCAAACTTCATTAAATACTTCATTCAAAGTTTATGTCTTTATCCTTAGCATGTGATGGTGATGACAACTAATCAGATAACACGAAATTAGTATACGCCAACTTTCGTTGTACGTATACCCTACTACTAAGCATCCATAATTAAGATAGAAGATAGCAGACACCAATTATACTTAGACCCTATATGTCTATAAGATTTGAAAATATAATAGTTGAAGAGCAATTTATTTATCGTGATTATATAAGGTGAATAAGATGGTTAAAATTACCCACGAATTATGCATGTCAATTCATACATAAACCTATGCTAGCATGGCAAGTTCTAAACCTCTATATTCATTATCGCTTCAATAGAGATTAATAAACAATCTTAGATGTTAGCTATGCATCAAAGAAGAATAAGCACAACCAAACTGGGAAATCATAAATCACCACACATAAAGGATTATAAAACAATTAACTATTGAAATCCATAAATAAATCCGTTAGAACCCCATGAAAATGATTAGTTCATAATCGAACTCATCGTCGCCATGGGTTCCAATGAAAACATGATAATAAACAAATAAGAGTACTAGGGTTCAAAGACAAATCGAAAACAAGCATCCAAAGTATCAACTATATTAAAGAATACAAAAGTTTTCTTCTTCGTAGCCGTCTTATGCTCTCTAGGTCTTCTTATCTCTTTCCCTTCGCTCCTTCTTATTAAAAACGTCTTTTTATTTATATATAGGCTTCTGGACGACCTGGGCTTGCAAAATCTTCGAATTCAAGTCAAATCAGGATTCTGAGCAAATGACCTGGCGCGGCCGACCCAACCTCCGCACGGGCGCGCGCACTTCCTGCAACTCTGGCGTGGCCACTCCGCCTTCCCGCGCGGGCGCGCCACACTTCTATACTTTGGCTCCATTTCTTGTTTTGGCTGCAGTTTGAATTCCGTCTGTCAGAATTTGGCAATCCAATAGTCCACGCGAAGCTATCGAGATGATCTTCAACATGAGAATGGTCTTGACTTCAGAACCTGAACTTGTTTCAGCATATTTCTTTTAAAAGCTCATTTATTCATCCAACTAATGCCTGTAATGCAAAAACATAAAAAAACACATCAAAAATACCAATAACTTGAGTCCAAAACACCAACTTAAACCGGTAACTAAGTAGATATAAAATCCACTTATCAGGAGTTTGAGGCAAGAGATGAAACCATGGCAAAGTATGTACGCCTAGTGAGGGCCGTAATGACTCAGTTCGATGAATGTTATGTTAAATACATTCCAGGGGAAGAAAATGCTAAGGCCGACGCGTTATCCAAATTTGCCTCGTCAGAAATAGAAGAAAGCTCTGGGAGCGTGTACTTTTATGTTTTAAATACACAGAGCATAGACGTCAAGTTAATATCCCCCATAGGACTTGAAGGGTAATTGATAGATCCAATTAAGGCTCATCTACAAACCGGATGGCTTCCTAGTGATGTTGTGGAAGCAAAAAAGTTTACCGTGCGAGCCTTAAGATATTCTCTGATTGATGGGATTCTTTATAAAAGGTCTTTCGTAGTTCCTTATTTAAGATGTCTCAGGCTGGATGAGGCTCGACTTGCTTTAGAGCAAGTGTATAAGGGTATATGTGGCCAACACTTGGGGGGCGGGGCCTTAGCCCACAAAATTACTCGCTTAGGCTTCTATTGGCCAGAAATGATGGATGACGCCAAAGAATATGTAAACAAATGTGATCGTTGTCAGAAACATGCCCTGTAGTAAGGCAACCTCCCGGAATGCTGACTTCCATAAACTCCCCAATCCCATTTGCTATGTGGGGAATGGATATTCTCAGGCCTTTCCCAATGGCTACTGCTCAAAGGAAATTCTTGATTGTTGCAATTGATTACTTTACCAAATGGATTGAAGCCAAGCCCTTGGCAAAGATTATGACTAAGCAAGTCTCTCAGTTCCTGTGGGAGAATATTATGTGCAGATACGGAATTCCCTAAATCTTGGTGACCGACAACGGAACACAATTCAATAATGAAGAGTTCAGGAAGTATTGTGAAGAGAATGAAATTGACTTGAGATTCAATTCTATTGCTCACCCTCAAGCCATTGGGCAAGCAGAGGTTGCAAATCAGATCATTCTAGACGGGTTAAAGAAGAGGATTGAAATTCCATAAATAATTGGGTGGATGAAGTACTGCCAATACTTTGGGCTTACAGAACTACATATAGAGTCACAACAGGAGCAACGCCCTTCCTGTTAGCATATGGAGCAGAAACAGTTGTACCGGTATAAATATCACATTCGTCCCCAAGGATCTAAACATTCGACGCTGAGGAAAATGAGGAGGGGCAAAGGTTAGCCCTAGATTTAATAGATGAAGTACGAGATGCAGCACACACAAAGATTGTGGAATATCATAAAAAAGCCTCTTTTTACTACAACCTGAGGGTAAAAGAGAGATTATTCAATCAAGGAGATTTGGTCCTAAGGAGGTGGAAGCTTCTGGAGTAGGGCCAGAAAGGAAAGATCGCCCTAAATTGGGAAGGGCCATACAAGGTTAAGAGCATTCAAGGAAGAGGATCTTATAAATTGGAGACCATGGATGGAGAAGAAGTACCTCGGACTTGGCATGCTCAAAACCTGGAGGTTTACTACATATAGTTCATACTTACTATGGTGGTAACAAGGTTCAAAAGCACCATGAAGCTTTTCTTGCTTAGGGTTTTATATCTCAGTTTTAGTAAGATTTACATTTTAGTTGGTGACTATCAGGGGTAAACCCATCTTATGTAAGGTTTTGAAAACTAAGTTATGTTTCAGAATAAAAGATATTCTAGACTTTGAAAAACCAGATTATGTTCTTGAGTTAAAGTTATTTTAAACTTTGAAAGATTCCAATTATTCAATGCATGACTCTTAGAACTATGTAGTTCGGATTGTTAATCTATTTCCTTGAAAGTACAAACTCCAAAAGTATTTAAAAAATTAAGGAATCAGCTAAATAAGGCAAGGAACATGACATAAATAAACCACAAGGGGTAATAAGTTCAAGATACAACAAGTTAACACATAAATCTAGAAATAGATAAAAATCTACTCATCCCTAGCAGGATCATCCTCATCCTTCTCTCTTTAAGTGTGCCCCTCCTCTGTGTTAGCAGAAGTCTCTGCATTCTTTGTTGGGGAGGAAGGAGGAGAAGTAGTGCTAGTATAGAGGATGTGTTCTTCTTGCATAAGGGAGTTAAAGAGAGCATCTAAGCTGTCCTCAGTCTCTGGCTGCTTAGGACTAATAAAATCCTTGGCTTCTATCAAGCCAGGGTGCTTCTCAGCCACGGCCTTCACTGCAGCATCCCAATCTTGCATAAACTGGATGGGAAAGAGACCCTCATCATGAATGTTCATCAAATCCCTGAACTTCTAGGAGTCCATATATTCATCGATGAGTGTTTCCTTATCACTCCGGAGTTTAATCAACTCGGCATGGGCCTTAGATAGCTCTTCGTCTTTATTCTTCAGCTTCTTCTCGAGAACCCCGACTCTCTCTTTCCATTTTTTCATCTCCTTTTCATACTCATCTGAATTCCCCTTCCAAGACCTAGCCTGGTGAAGGGCCGCTTAGAAATAGGTGTTGCTCTACACAAAAGAAGGAGGGTTTAATAAGGATTCAAAATGAAAAGGAGATTGTAGTTAAAGGATAAGAGAAAAATATTACCGAAGCTTGAGCTTGAGAACCCATAAGCTCAATGGTCTCCATGTCACTCCCCGTCACAATGTCAGTAAAATCTTGAGGAGTAATGGAGTGATAGGACCAATCCTTAGCATGTTTGGTGGACCCTACCACCGTGTCGCTTCTTCTAAAGCCTCAGTTGGGCCTAAATAAATTCCCCTTGAGTGGGGGATCCAAATCATCCCCTAGTGAAACCTCTGGGACATGAGGCTTTAGGAATGAAGGGCCATCGGGCTTGCCCCTTGGATCCCTGTTAAGCTTGGCCCTTTTTTGGCGGCCTGATTCTCCTTCCTTGAGCTTGTTAATGTTGTAATGGCCTCACAAGCCGAAAATTAAACATTGAAGACCATGAGTAATTAAGGCATAACAGAATATAAAGAAGAAATAAGGAAAAAAATAGATAGAGTTACCCTTATCAGTGGCCTGAGAGAGACCAATTTTCTTCAGGGAAAACCCCTCTAAAAGGGCCCAAGTGTCTGTTTGACCGTTATCCGCGATAAGGGCTTGATAAGCGACCTCATCTTCATCAGTTAGTCTAATACTAGAAAGGCTACCATCGACTACTTTGCAAAAGGGCCTACGAAAAAGAGTGGCCCAATCGCCTCCGGTCCAAGTCAGCCTAAAAAATTCGTCTCTCCAATTTGGGTTATTCTCAACAATAGAGTTACCATAAAAAATGTGGGGAATTTTGGGCCTTTGACGTATTAAAACCCAGTCCGGTTGATTTAAAGAACTATTATAGAATTGGAATATCTTCCTAAAAATGGCAACGGAAAGGGGAAATTCATTTCTAAGACATAAAATCGTAAAACAAATAACACTCCTCCATGCATTAGGGAGAGTTGACAAGGGTTTATTTGCACATCTGCAAGGAGACACGGGATAAACTCATGGAAAGGGAACCTAAGATCTGCAACTAGGGCTCCACGTTAAATAAAAATACTGTCCCCCTCCTAGTTACAGGTCCTATCACCAGGGGCGGCCAGAGTAATCCTAAGGTTAGGAGGGAGTTTGTATAAGGTGTTGTAATATTCTATCCTACCATCTAACTCATGAAAAGTATTACCATGGTTATAAGAATCTATATTATAAAGAGATGGATATTCATCCCCTCTAGTATTAATCATGTCTAAGAGAGAAGTATAAGAAGAGCGTATTTGAATAGCAGTACCTCTTTTAGAAGTGTTCTGATAAGTGGATTTTATATCCACTTGGAACACTTTATTACAAGCTTAAATTGGTGTTTTGGACTCAAGTTATTGGTATTTTGATGTATTTTTGTGTTATTGCATTTTAGGTATCAGTTAAATGAAGAAAGGAGCTTATAAAAGAAATATGATGATAAGTGATTATATTTGGAAGCCAAGTCCATTTTCAAGTTGTTGAGAATCTCGTTAGCTTCGCGTGGTCAGTTGAATCGCCTAATTCTGACGAGTAGAACTCAAGTTATGGCCAAAACAAGATTCATTAGAATTTTTCCAGACAGGCTGCAGGCGCCCGCCTGGGATGTGGGGCGGCTGCTTGGGAGCTGAGGCGTCCGCCTGGAGAGTGGAGGCGGCCGCCTGAGGCGCGGCTGATTCGCTGATTTTGCTGAAAAAGCCTTTTTAGTGGAATTTGACGATTTTAAGGGTCCAGGTCCAATATGGGCGTATATATACTTAAAAAAAAGGGTTTTCATCATCCGGGAAGATTGGGATACCAAGGAGAAGACCTAGAAGCACAAAACAACTCCGAAAAAGAAGATCTTATTTTCAACTTGTGATTATTTGAATTAGTTGTAACTTTGGATGCTCGTTTTCATTCTTGTTGAACCTAGATCTCGTTTATTTGTACTTTAATTATTATTCAGTTTATTAAGACCTTGTTTTATATCATGCTTTCATTGGAACCCATGGTGAAAATGAGTTCAATTATGGGCTAATCGTTGTCATGGGATTCTAGTGGATTTACTTATGGATTTCTATAGTTAATTTGTTTAGATATCTTGGTATGTGATGATTGTATGATATCTAGTATATGTTGTGCTTATCCGTCTTATGTGCGTCACGAACATATAAGATAGCCTGTTAATCTCTTGTGAAGCGAAAGTGAATCTTGAGATTTAGAACTTGCCATGCTAGAATAGGTTCATGTATTGTATGCATGATTAGTGGGTAACTCTAACCGTTTTACTTGCCCTGTGTAATCATAATGAATAACTTGCGCTTAAATCGTTATGTTGTCAAATTCTATAGACATATAGGGTCTCAATGTAATTGGTGCCTATTCAGCTTCTATCTCTTTTATGGATGTCTGGTAGAATGGTACTCGTGCAATGAAAGTTGGCTTTTATCAGTTTCGTGTTGTTCGATTAATATCATCACCGTTACATGCTAAGAGTAATAATAATAACTATTGAATGAAGTAGTAATGAAGTTATGATCTCATGTGTGTTTAATATTGTTAATTCAAGTGTTATTTAAGTGTTTTATTCTCGTAGTTAATTGTAGTTAATAATTAGTTAATCAACCTGAAGTGTTATTGTCTTGACATTGAGAAGTAATCATACATTGGTGAGTGAGTGTTAATTAAATATAATTAGTTTGAGTCTTTATGGGAATGAACTAGAAATCATTCTATATTACTTGCGAACACGTATACTTGCGTGAATATTAGCGCGTGTTTTGTGCCTAACAAGTTTTTGGCGCCGCTGCCGGGGACTCGGTGTTAATTTGTTTAGTTTATGTACTTGCCATCAGTGGTCATTAGGACTCATTGATTAAGACTTGTTACTTATTGTTTCTGACTGTGTTTCAGGTACTCTAGTGAGTGTTTATGCAAACAAGTTCTCGCACTCGCAAGAGGACTCTAGATACGACTGAAGAGACAGACTCAGTTCTTGATATTCCGGAGAAGATAGATTTTGAAGATTCAGATAAAGAAAGTGAACAGAAAGAATCGGTAATCATGGGTGATCGTATAGTTCCAGCAGATCCAGCTCTTATGGACTTTTCTCGGCCAAAAATTGATGACATTCAGTCAAGCATCATTCATCCGGCTATTCAGGCTAATACTTTCGAAATCAAGCCGAGCACTATTCAGATGGTGCAGAATTCTGTTTCTTTCGGAGGTGCTGCGACTGAAGATCCTAACATGCATATCAGGAATTTTGTCGAGATCTACAGTACTTTCAAATATAATGGTGTTACCGATGAGGCTATCAAGTTGAGGCTTTTCCCATTCTCTCTGAGGGATAAGGCTAAGGACTGGTTACATTCTTTACCAGCTGGGTCCATCACTACTTGGGAAGATCTTGCGCAAAAGTTTCTGGTGAAGTTCTATCTAATGGCCAAGACTGCAGCTATGAGGAGTGCTCTTACTCAGTTTGCGCAACAACCAACAGAATCTATGTGCGAAGCTTGGGAGCGCTATAAGAAGATGTTGAGAAAGTGTCCACATCATGGTATGCCTGACTGGATGGTGATCATTGGGTTCTATAATGGTTTGGGGGCCCAATCTCGGCCCATGCTCGATGCAGCAGCTGGAGGCGCCTTGTGGGCCAAAAGCTATACTGAAGCCTATAATCTTATTGAAACTATGGCTGCAAACAATCAGAAAACCCAACTCAAAGGATGATGCCTGGGAAAGTAGCAGGTATTCTGGAAATTGATGCAGCTACAGCTATTGCAGCGCAGCTCCAAGCGCTGTCTATGAAGGTCGATTCTTTTGCCAACTATGGAGTCAATCAGATAGCTTTGGTATGTGAGCTTTGTGTAGGCTCTCATGCTACGGATCAGTGTTCTCTTATTAGTGAATCTGTTCAGTATGTGAACAATTATCAGCGACTGCAGCAACCTGTGCCAGCTACTTATCATCCTAATAACATAAATCATCCCAATTTCAGCTGGAGCAATACTCAGAATGTTATTCAGCAACCATATCAGCAAGCTGTAAGTAAGCAGTTTAATCCACCTGGATTCTTGTAACCTCAGCAATATGCTCAAAGGCAATCATATCCTCAACAAGGAGGTGATGCTCCACCTTCTAGTACTGATTTCGAGGAGCTAAAGTTGTTGTGCAAAAGTCAGGCTGTTTCTATCAAGACCTTGGACAATCAAATCGGTCAAATAGCCAATGTCGTGCTCAATCGTCAACCTGGCACACTTCCCAGCAATAATGAAGTGCTAGGCAGGAAGGAAGCAAAAGAGCAAGTCAAAGCTATTACCTTAAGGTCTGGAAAAGTTGCTAATGCTGAAAAAGCAAAAGATGGAAAAGCTGAAGTTGTAGATGAAGAAGAAAAGCAAAAGGAGAAAGAGGCGGAACCAAGGAAGACTACTGTGGAACACACTCTTCCTGAGGGTAATACAGGGGAGAAATAGATCTATCCTCCACCTCCTTTTCCTAAAAGGCCGAAGAAGCAGAAGTTGGATAAGCAATTTGTTAAATTTATGGAGGTGTTCAAGAAACTTCATATCAACATACCTTTCACTGAAGCTCTTGAACAGATGGCTAGCTATGCGAGGTTTATGAAAGGTATTCTCTCTCGGAAAGTGAAGCTCGATGACTTAGAGACCGTAGCTCTAACGGAGGAATGCAGTGCTGTGCTGCAACAGAAGTTGCCTCCGAAGCTTAAAGATCCTGGAAGCTTCACTATTCCTTGCACCATCGGAAGTTACCCACAGCTAAAGAGGAGTGCTTTAAAGTAGAGAAAATGCAGGTTTTGAATGCACCTCCGTGGAAGAGGAAGTTGGATTTGCCATTCGATTCTCTTGGGTTAACAGAGCTGAAAATTTCTCAGGAGTGTTTTGAACCATTTATTCAAGAAGCTCCCACACTTGAGCTCAACCGAATGCCAGATCACTTGAGTTATTCATTCTTAGGTGCACCACATGATAAGGGCTTGTGATATATTTTTGATGATGTAGAGAGTGGCTGGACGGATATTCCTGTGCCTAGAGAGGGTTCTTCTCATATACAATATATAATATCCGGGATATATCGTGTAATTATTTTTGATATTAAATAATTATTATATGTGTTCAGTATCTATTCTATGAGTTAATTGTTAAGTGTTATCTGTACTTGGATATTCAAAAATAATATTAATTGAGTATTTTAATTTTTATATGTCCAAAATAAAATATAAATAATTTTCATATCTTCCTAATTATTTTTATGTTGATTTATGGATTTATAAGAATCATATGAAATTTCTAAAATCTTTTACCGGGTAATTAAAATCTATTTTATAAAAACGGGAACCAACCGACGTCACCTGTTGTTACGTTTTTGAACCCGAAACTCTTCCGAGAACTCCTTCCTAACCTAATTGTAATATTCCGAGCATATTCCATGTTTCGACTTTTTCGATCCGGCGTACGGTTTGTTCTGCGCAGGGTCCCGGCGCAATATTTTCGATATAGTATTCGTTTCGGTAAATCAATAAAAACCCGTATTTTCGATAAATGTGAGCTTTTTATTAAACTATCCCAATTATCATTTCGTAGTACGCGTAACCAGGCGCTGAGACCAAGACCGCAGTACAAATTGTACTGATTTGGATAATTATCCCAAAAACCGATACCGTTTGGATCAGTTTTTACAAATAAACGTACCGTTTTATATCCGGAATGATCCAACGGGATACTAATTTTCCGTAAATATAAATAGCCTTTTACTGTATTTTATTTCGTATCAAAATCATTTGCAGACAGATAAATATATAATTTTACAGAGAAAAATCATATATTCATAAACTGTTCCAAGAATCAAATCAACTTTTGAAGGTGTTATTGATCTTTGTTTAAAAAGCTCGAGTACTGGATTTGAAGGTCTTGAAAAACTCTATCAGAATCTGTAATCCATATACCTGCAGAATCAAAGGTTTATTTTCTGAAAATTTATTTATTTTCGAATTTATTTTATTAAAAATATGAATTTTTGTTCGGATGATTGTTTGTATGATTTGATGATTGCATGTTGTAGAGCTTGTTTTCCTGATAATTTTCATATGTCATACGTCTGATTTGGAGTTCAATAACATGCTCAAAAGTGGGTTTAATTTTCGAATTTCAAAATTAGGGTTTATAACCCGTATGAATGTTTTCAATTGAAATTTGGGGGTTTTTGATTCAGGGGTTATTAGCTGTTGATTGATAGTGGGTTGTGTTCCTTATGAAATTTGCAATCGATTGATATATAGCCCGTTAACAGAGGATGCTTGAATCGAAGGGAGTTGTGTTTTAAAGATTTACGATGTTCGCCGGAAACCGACGATGTTCTTGGTCAATTTCCGGCCAGAACAGGGATGATTAGAATGTTTTGATTGTATGAACAAGTTCCTGGTGTTGTGTAGTGTTGATCTGGAGGTGTTGGTGGGGTGAGGATGTCGGGATCGTCTTCTCCGGCCACCCCCGATTTTCCGGCGACTGGAACTGCAAAATTGCAGTTTAGTCCCTGTAGTTTTGAAGATGGTGAAGTTTAGTCCCTGTAGTTTGCAAAGTTTTCAAAAATAGGATTCCTGTTTATAAAATGTTTAAAAATCATATTTCCTATTTATTTTTTATTATAAAAATTCATTCTAAAAAAATTAGTATTTTAATTCCGAAAATTATTTTTAATTAGTTAATTAATTTCAGTTAATTTTTAATTGATTAATTGGTCAATTAATTCGAAAATTAATTGATTAATTGATTTAATTAATTATTAATTGATTCTAATTAATTATTTAATTAGATTTAATTATTTAAAAATGATTTAAAAATTCCGAAAAATAGTTTCGAGCTTTAAAATATTATTCTAAATTATTATCAAGGCTCGATAATTATTCTAAAATTATTTTGGAGCTAGAATTGGCCAACCGAACCCTGTTTATTAACCCGAAATTGATCCAACGACCCGTTTTAATTCCGAAAAATGTTTTAAAAATCATTTTAAATACCCGAAAGCCTATTTATAACCCGAAACTTCTTCATAAATGATTTGTCATTGATTATGTGATGTATTATGTGTTATATGTGACTTGTTGATTGACTATCGGTCTATACATTCGGTGTTTACTTGATTATTGCATAACTTTCAATCCGTTAATCGGATTTGGGTAAAATGAAGGGTAGATAGAAGTATATGTTGAATAGAATCCTATGAGTTGATGATTGATAGATGCTTATAATATGTGAGCAGAAGAGGCAAGACGTAGGAAAGGGAAACAGGTAGTTGAGGAGTAAGACGATTGTGATTGGAAGCGAGTGATGTGTAGTAAGCTAACACCAGGAAAGTGTTCTGAACTTTCTCGAGATATTGTAGTACTTGATAGTCTTGTTGATATTGCAAGTGCTTTGAAGCATTGAAACCCGACCCTGATTTCAGTTATTGTTCTTGAGCCATAAACCTTATTCTTTCTAGACCATTGATTGTTGTGTACCCAAACACGAATCTCAAGCATACGATACTACTCCACAATTACATGCAAACAAAATCCCAAACACTGAACTGAATTACTTATATACTCAACCATTGTATCCTATGCGTTGAAAGCCCAAAACTTTGGAAACTCTGAAATGTTGATTCCTTTGTTATCCATTTCTTTCATTACCCAACATCCAAGCCTTGAAAGTATTTTGTTGATCCACACAAGGGTTGCAACCCTTTCATTGTTAAACACTCACTGTTGTTAATGATTCTGATTATTGTTTAATATTGTTTAATTTTGTTATTATGTTAGAATTGGATTGTTTTTATAAAATTGTGGACCAGATTCGTGGTCAGACCATATAATGGTTAAGTTAGGCCAATGTGTGCCTTGGATCCAGTAGTTAGAGCAATGCTGTGTGCTTTGCTCGGGGTTAGTGTGTGACTGATCAGCAGCCTAACCTTGGTTTTTAAATTAAAAGTATAATATCCAATTCTAAATCATAATCCATTATTCACTTGATAACATAACCATATTCACTTGATGATCATTATTCTCAGTTTTGTCATTGTGACTTGGTGAGCTAGTTAGCTCATTTGTACGATGTTGTTTATACTCTTTCCAGTTAAAAAGGAACCAGTTGGTAGCAAGGATCCTCAGTCTAGTGCGAGAGCTAGGGATTAAGGATGTTAAAGCTGAGCTAGTAGGCTTCTTTTGGAATAATGTAAATTTGTAAAAGTTTGTAATATGTTTAATATTCAGTTTGAGTTTGGAATAGTTGGGATTTGAACGGTTTGTAATATATTAGTGTGTTTGGCTTGTGTGCATACTTTAACCTGTTGCGATCCGTGGTAGTTGGTAAGTAGGGTCACTGTATATATATTATTATTATCTTTATTATTGTTATAAGCAGGTTGTAATCAGTGCGTGTGGGGACCCCAAACTTCTGACCCGGGTTTGGAGGGCATCACAGGTTTGGTGTCAGAGCTACAGGTTATAAGTCATTGACACAAGCCTAGGTTGACGGGAATGGGTAGAGGGTTAGGATTAGAAGTAAGGAATAGAAAGATAGAACGTCGAGAGGTTGAGTGCTTCGGTATATCAGGTATTAGTGTAATTCACGTCGTGGTTCGAGATTCTTATATTGCGATATAATTTCAGATAGCAGCGATGGCCGACTCTTTTATTCCCGTATCAGCTGATCACTCAGAGCCTTCAGTTGGAGTGCCGTCTTCCGATCCACATCCTGTTGTTCCACCAGTGTTGGCTATATTACCTCCACCTGTGTTGCAGCCCCTACCATTGCAGGCTATTCCACCTCCAAGCGTGAGGCCACCTATCAGAGGACCCCCACCAGCTGATTCAGATTCCACTGGGCATTCAGTTGCGAGTGCCCCATTCCAGTCTACATTGCCCCCAATTCCTTATTACCGGTATGAGGCTCTTCTATTAGAGCGTGATTCCTTGTTGGCTCAGATTAGAGAGCTACAGCATATCATCAGGACTACAGATGTTGATCGTGGTGTGAGGGAGCTTCGAGAGGAGATTCATGTGACACGGGGGGTTCTTGAGGCTAGGCTACATGGAGCTACACTACCTGGCAGAGGCCCTGATGCACTGATGGGCTGGGCTACTGAGGTGATGGAGGACTTTGAGAGGCTGGCAGGACCAGAGTTTCCTTGGAGCTGAGTTAGAGATTCAGAGATGGAGATTCTGAGCAGTGTTGTTATAGTTATGTAGTATGTACAGTAGTGTGTATTAGTAGACTTTTGAGTTGTATTTATAGACTAGCTATGCTGACTAGTGAGTAGGTTGTTGTACCCTTTTTGCTTTTACTTCCGAAGCATTTTTACGCTTGTACTACCTAAAACTTTTGATCTATATATATCAGTACCTTTTTCCTTTCCAACACTGTTATTTACTTTATTACACCTGTTTTACCTTACCTTATTTATTGCACCCGTTATACCCCTGTGATACCATGTACCCTGTTTTCCATAACTGTTTATATTCTGTAAAGAAGCATGTAATTTATTTAGTTACAACTGTTTTCAAAAATAAATATTTCTGTTTTGCAAAACTCTTCTTTTATGCAAATGATTGATTCAAAAGCTAAATAAGTTGATTGATTTTTTACAGAAAATGCCTCCCAGAAGAAATACCCACACCAACACCCAGAATGAAGAAACCAACAACAATAACAACCAAGATGATACAAACCCGAATGTGAACCCAGGACCCATGGACCCAGCAATAGCCTAGATTCTTCAAATCTTGGCCCAACAAATAGTTCACCTGGCATAACAACAAAGACAGACCAACCCCCAGGTAACTTTTAAAACTTTTCAGGCAGTAAACCCACCAAAATTCAAGGGTTCCTTAGAGCCAATTGAAGCAAATGTTTGGTTAAAGGAAATAGAGAAGGCATTTGTCTTAGTGAAAGTAAAGGTAGAACAGAAGGTTGAGTTTGCAAGTTACTATCTGAAGAATGAGGCCACCTATTGGTGGGAGATGGTGAAGATATTGGAAGGTACAGATGTTATTACTTGGGAAAGGTTTAAGGAATTGTTTTTAGAAAAGTATTTTCCTCAGTTTGTTCAGGATCAAATGGAGTTGAAGTTTTTAGAGTTAAAGCAAGGGAACATGTCGGTAACAGATTATGAGGGTAAGTTTGAGGAATTGTCAAGGTATGTACCGTCGTATGTGGATACTGACAGGAAGAAAGCTAAAAGATTTCAGCAAGGTTTGAAACCATGGATCAGAGGGAAGGTAGCCATTTTTGAATTGGATACATATGCAAGAGTAGTACAGAAGGCTATGATCGCAGAGACAGAGAGTGAGATGTTCTAGAAGGAAAAGGAAAGCAAGAAAAGGAAAGTTGAGGGAAGTGAGGGTCAGCCACAAACAGGGAAGTTTCCAAATTTTAAGAAGGGTAAGTTTCATCCAGGGAGAAATTTTAATTTTAGGAGACAGAATGCAGGAGACGGAGGCCAGAGCAACCGTCCAGTTAATACAAATCAGTCAAGTCAGTTGAGACTAACTTTTCCGGATTGTCAAGTATGTGGGAAGAAGCATGGAGGAGTTTGTAATAAGTTGAATGTGGTATGTTTCAAATGCAATCAGAAACAGCACTATTCAAGGGAGTGCCGAAATCAGCCAGCAAGAGAGCCAGCAAATAAGGATCAGCCTATCCGGAATCCAGCAGTGAAGGTTCCAACCATTGGATTTACATGCTTTAAATGTGGGAAGCCAGGACATATGGCCAGGGATTGCAAGACACCAGCTCCAGTCAGTAATGCATTGAGTATTATGGGATCTACCCCAACAGTGAATGAGACTCCAAGGGCTAGAGTTTTTGATATGTCGGTGAAGGATGCGATCCAAGATACGGTTGTCGTGGCAGGTACGCTTAATTTGAATTCTTTATGTGCCAAAGTGTTAATAGATTCGGCAACAACTCGATCGTTTGTTTCACAAGATTTTGTTAGTAAGTTAAATTTTCCAGTTGAGTGTTTAAATGAAATAATGACTGTGGAATTAGCAAATCAAGAACGTGTAACTGTTGATCAAGTTTGTGGGAATCGTGAGATTGAGATCTCTGGTAGTAAATTTTATGTAGATTTGATACAATTTAAGTTAGGAGAATTTGATGTTATATTAGGGATGGATTGGTTATCGAAGCATGATGCTCAGATAGATTGTCGAAATAAGAAAGTAATGGTGAAAATGCCAGACAAAAGAATAGTAACGTTCAAATGTCAGAAACAAGTAAAGAAGTTCTTAACGATGATTCAAACCAAGAAGTTACTACGACAAGGATGAGAGCATTTCATGGCATATGTGATCAACAGAAGTCAGGAGCCAGCAAAACTTGAAAATATTCCAGTTGTAAATGAATTTCCAGACGTATTTCCCGACGAATTACCAGGACTTCCTCCAGATAGAGAAATTGAATTTGTGATCGACTTAGCACCTGGAATAGAACCAGTATCCAAGGCCCCATATAGAATGGCGCCCGTCGAAATGAAAGAATTAGCGAAGCAATTGCAAGAGCTGTTAGAGAAAGGAGTAATCAGACCCAGTGTGTCCCCGTGGGGAGCCCCGGTATTATTTGTTAAGAAGAAAGATGGAAGCATGAGACTATATATCGATTACAGGGAGCTCAACAAGCTTACAATCAAGAATAAGTATCTGTTACCCAGAATTGATGATCTGTTCGACCAGTTGAAGGGAGCCAAGTATTTCTCCAAGATCGATTTAAGATCGGGATATCATCAACTGAAGATCAAGCCAGAAGATATAACAAAGACAGCTTTTCGAACAAGGTATGGACATTATGAATTTCTAGTAATGTCTTTTGGATTGACCAACGCCCCGGCAGCATTTATAGACCTGATGAACAGAATTTTCAAGGAATACTTGGACAAGTTCATTATTGTATTTATAGACGATATTTTGATCTATTCAAAGAGAGAAGAGGATCATGCGGAACATTTAAGGACAGCTTTGGAAATTTTAAGGAAAAAGAAGTTATATGCTAAATTCTCGAAGTGTGAGTTTTGGATACAGGAAGTTCAATTCCTAGGACACATAATCAGTAACGAAGGGATCAAAGTGGACCCGGCAAAGATCGAGGCAATTACGAATTGGGAGAGACCGAGAACACCCACTGAGGTAAGAAGTTTCTTGGGATTGGCGGGATATTATCGACGATTCGTTCAGAATTTCTCAAGGATTGTAAAACCATTGACAAAGCTTATACGAAAGAATGAAAAGTTTATATGGAACGACAAGTGCAAAGAAAGTTTTCAGGAGTTGAAGCGGAGATTAATCACAGCACATATTTTGTCACTTCCAGACGATCAAGGGAATTTCGTAATTTATAGCGATGCTTCTCACAAAGGACTAGGATGTGTTTTAATGCATCACGAAAAGGTGATTGCGTATGTGTCAAGGCAATTGAAACCACACGAACAAAAGTATCCTACTCATGATTTGGAACTAGCAGCCATAGTGTTTGCTTTGAAGATTTGGAGACATTATTTGTATGGAGAAAAGTGTGAGATTTTCACGGATCACAAAAGCTTAAAGTACATATTCACATAAAAGGAACTTAATATGAGGCAAAGGAGATGGTTAGAGTTGATCAAGGATTATGATTGTTCGATTAATTATCATCCCGGTAAGGCGAACGTGGTTGGAGACGCGTTAAGTCGGAAGGAAGGGTTAAATGTGTTGTCCGTACCTGAAGAGATATATAAGGAATTTCAGAAATTGGAATTGGAAATTAGAGTTTGCAAGCCTGAGGAAGTAAAAGTGTACAGTATGATTTTCCAACCGAAATTATTAGAGAAAATAAAGAAATGTCAGGAAGATGTAATGGATCAAGATATAAATCGTTTGGTAGGGGAAGAGTTATGCACGCAGAAAGATGACCAAGGTATTCTGAGGTTTTCATCTAGAATTTGGATTCCACCGGTGACGGAGTTAAAGAATGAAATTTTACGAGAAGCACATAGTTCAAGATATTCCATCCATCCAGGGAGTACCAAAATGTATAGAGATTTAAAGAAGAATTATTGGTGGCCAGACATGAAGAGGGAAATTACGGAATGGATTAGCAAATGTTATACCTGTCAGAGCATTAAAGCAGAGCATCAGAGACCAAGTGGGTTGTTACAGCCATTGGAGATTCCAGAGTGGAAGTGGAAACATATTACCATGGATTTCATAGTTGGATTACCAAGGACAAGGGCTAATCATGATGCCATTTGGGTTATAGTGGATAGACTTACCAAGTCAGCTCATTTTCTGCCTATAAACGAAAGATTTTCACTCGACAAATTAGTCCATATGTACCTAAAGAAAATCGTAGTTCGTCATGGAGTTCATGTGTCTATTGTATCTGATCGAGATCCAAGGTTTAATTCAAGATTTTGGAAGAGTTTTCAAGAATATTTGGGAACAAGACTGAATATGAGTACGGCCTATCACCCCCAGATGGATGGCCAAAGTGAAAGAAGGATCCAGACAATCGAGGACATGTTACGTGTTTGTGCTATTGATTTCAAAGGAAGTTGGGACGAACATTTACCTCTGGTAGAGTTTGCTTATAACAACAGTTATCATGCCAGCATTAGGATGCCACCCTATGAAGCCCTTTATGGACGTAAATGTAGATCTCCATTATATTGGGACGAAGTAGGAGAACGCAAGATACTTGGACCTGAACTGGTACAGCAGACAAAGGAAGTTGTTGAACTTATCCAGAAAAGATTAATAGCCGCACAAGATCGTCAGAGGAAATATGCAGACCAGTCAAGGAAAGACATGGAATTTGAAGAAGGAAGCTTGGTATTATTGAAATTATCACCGTGGAAAGGACTAACGAGGTTTGGGAAGAAAGGAAAGCTAAGCCCAAGATATGTCGGACCTTTTGATATTTTAAAGCGCGTTGGCAAGGTAGCTTATGAGTTGGCATTACCACCGCACATGGAGCACATTTACAATGTCTTTCATGTATCAATGATTAAGAAATACAATCCAGACACCAGGCATGTAATAGAATATGAGCCAATAGAGCTTCAGGCAGATTTGTCATATGTAGAGAGTCCGATAGAGATTCTAGAGGAGAGAGAGAAAGTATTGAGAAATAAAGTGGTAAAGTTAGTAAGAGTATTATGGAGAAACCCAAAGGTTGAAGAGTCAACCTGGGAATTAGAAAGTGATATGAGAGAAAAGTACCCTCATTTGTTTTCTTAGGAGATTCTGAGGACAGAATCCTTTTAAGGGGGGAAGGATGTAATATCCGGGATATATCGTGTAATTATTTTTAATATTAAATAATTATTATGTGTGTTATGTATCTATTCTATGAGTTAATTGTTAAGTGTTATCTGTACTTGGATATTTAAAAATAATATTAATTGAGTATTTTAATTTTTATATGTCCAAAATAAAATATAAATAATTGTCATATCTTCTTAATTATTTTTATGTTGATTTATGGATTTATTAGAATCATATGAAATTTCTAAAATCTTTCTCTGGGTAATTAAAATCTATTTTATAAAAACGGGAACCAACTGACGTCACCCGTTGTTACGTTTTTGGAACCCAAAACTCTTCCGAGAACTCCTTCCTAACCTAATTGTAATATTCCGAGCATATTCCATGTTTCGAACTTTTCGATCCGGCGTACGGTTTCTTCTGCGCGGGTCCTGACGCAATATTTTCGATACAGTATTCATTTCGGTAAATCAATAAAAACCCGTATTTTCGATAAATGGGAGCTTTTTATTAAACTATCCCAATTATCACTTCGTAGTACGCGTAACCAGGCGCTGAGACCAAGACCGCAGTACAAATTGTACTGATTTGGATAGTTATCCCGAAAACCGATATCGTTTGGATCAGTTTTTACAAATAAAAGTACCATTTTATATCCGGAATGATCCAACGGAATACTAATTTTCCGTAAATATAAATAGACTTTTACCGTATTTTATTTCGTATCAAAATCATTTGCAGACAGATAAATATATAATTTTACAGAGAAAAATCATATATTCATAAACTGTTCCAAGAATCAAATCAACTTTTGAAGGTGTTATTGATCTTTGTTTGAAAAGCTCGAGTAGAGGATTTGAAGGTCTTGAAAAGCTCTATCAGAATCTGTAATCCATATACCTGCAGAATCAAAGGTTTATTTTCTGAAAATTTATTGATTTTCGAATTTATTTTATTAAAAATATGAATTTTTGTTCGGATGATTGTTTGTATGATTTGATGATTGCATGTTGTAGAGCTTGTTTTCCTGATGATTTTCATATATCATACGTCTGATTTGGAGTTCAATAACATGCTCAAAAGTGGGTTTAATTTTCGAATTTCAAAATTAGGGTTTATAACCCGTATGAATGTTTTCAATTGAAATTTGGGGGTTTTTGATTCAGGGGTTATTAGCTGTTGATTTATAGTGGGTTGTGTTCCTTATGAAATTTGCAATCGATTGATATATAGCTCGTTAACAGAGGATGCTTGAATCGAAGGGAGTTGTGTTTTAAAGATTTACGATGTTCGTCGGAAACCGGCGATGTTCTTGGCCAATTTCCGGCCAGAACAGGGATGATTTGAATGTTTTGATTGCATGAACAAGTTCCTGGTGTTGTGTAGTGTTGATCTGGAAGTGTTGGTGGGGTGAGGACGCCGAGATCGTCTTCTCCGGCCACCCCCGATTTTCCGGCGACTGGAACTGCAAAATTGTAGTTTAGTCCCTGTAGTTTTGAAGATGGTGAAAATTAGTCCCTGTAGTTTGCAAAGTTTTCAAAAATAGGATTCCTGTTTATAAAATGTTTAAAAATCATATTTCCTATTTATTTTTATTATAAAAATTCATTTTTAATTTCTGAAAATTCTAAAAAAATTAGTATTTTAATTCCGAAAATTATTTTTAATTCAAAAATAAATCTGAATTAATTAGTAAATTAATTTTAGTTAATTTTTAATTGATTAATTGGTCAATTAATTCAAAAATTAATTGATTAATTGATTTAATTAATTATTAATTGATTCTAATTAATTATTTAATTAGATTTAATTATTTAAAAATGATTTAAAAATTCCGAAAAATAGTTTTGAGCTTTAAAATATTATTCTAAATTATTATCAAGGCTCGATAATTATTCTAAAATTATTTCGGAGCCAGAATTGGTCAACCGAACCCTGTTTATTAACCCAAAATTGATCCAACGACCCGTTTTAATTCCGAAAAATGTTTTAAAAATCATTTTAAATACCCGAAAACATATTTATAACCCGAAACTTCTTCATAAATGATTTGTCATTGATTATGTGATGTATTATGTGTTATATGTGACTTGTTGATTGACTATCGGTCTATACAATCGGTGTTTACTTGATTATTGCATAACTTTCAATCCGTTAATCGGATTTGGGTAAAACGAAGGGTAGATAGAAGTATATGTTGAATAGAATCCTATGAGTTGATGATTGATAGATGCTTATAATATGTGAGCAGAAGAGGCAAGACGTAGGAAAGGGAAACAGGTAGTTGAGGAGTAAGACGATTGTGATTGGAAGCGAGTGCTGTGTAGTAAGCTAACACCAGGCAAGTGTTCTGAACTTTCTCGAGATATTGTAGTACTTGATAGTCTTGTTGATATTGCAAGTGCTTTGAAGCATTGAAACCCAACCCTGATTCCAGTTATTGTTCTTGAGCCATAAACCTTATTCTTTCTAGACCATTGATTATTGTGTACCCAAACACGAATCTCAAGCATACGATACTACTCCACAATTACATGCAAACAAAATCCCAAACACTGAACTGAATTACTTGTATACTCAACCATTGTATCCTATGTGTTGAAAGCCCAAAACTTTGGAAACTCTGAAATATTGATTCCTTTGTTATCCAATTCTTTCATTACCCAACATCCAAGCAGTGAAAGTACTTTGTTGATCCACACAAGGGTTGAAACCCTTTCATTGTTAAACACTCACTGTTGTTAATGATTCTGATTATTGTTTAATATTGTTTAATTTTGTTATTATGTTAGAATTGGATTGTTTTTATAAAATTATGGACCAGATTTGTGGTCAGACCATATAATGGTTAAGTTAGGCCAATGTGTGCCTTGGATCCAGTAGTTAGAGCAATGTTGTGTGCTTTGCTCGGGGTTAGTGCGTGACTGATCAGCAGCCTAACCTTGGTTTTTAAATTAAAAGTATAATATCCAATTCTAAATCATAATCCATTGTTTACTTGATAACATAACCATATTCACTTGATGATCAGTATTCTCAGTTTTGTCATTGTGACTTTCTGAGCTAGTTAGCTCATTTGTGCGATGTTGTTTATACTCTTTCCAGTTAAAAAGGAACCAGTTGGTAGCAAGGATCCCCAGTCCAGTGCGAGAGCTAGGGATTAAGGCTGTTAAAGCTGAGCTAGTAGGCTTCTTTTGGAATAATGTAAATTTGTAAAAGTTTGTAATATGTTTAATATTCAGTTTGAGTTTGGAATAGTTGGGATTTGAACGGTTTGTAATATATTAGTGTGTTTGGCTTGTGTGTATACTTTAACCTGTTGCGATCCGTGGTAGTTGGTAAGTAGGGTCACTGTATATATATTATTATTATCTTTATTATTGTTATAAGCAGGTTGTAATCAGTGCGTGTGGGGACCCCAAATTTCTGACTCGGGTTTGGAGGGCGTCACACAATAGGTATCTGGTAAACTCATCTACTATGACAATAGCATATTTTATCTTTGCAATAGACATGACATTCACGGACCAAATAGATTAACATGTAGTAGGTGATAAGGCTCAAGAATTGATGATTCAGTCTTGCTCTTGAATGAAGATTTTCTTTGTTTTGCCTTCTGACATGAATCACAAAGGCCATCAGGAGCAAATACTGATTTTGGCAGTCCTGTCACAAGATCTTTCTTGACAAGTTCATTTATATTGTTGAAATTTAAATGAGAGAGTTTCATGTGCCAATTCCAGCTTTCTTCAATTGATGCTCTACTTAACAGATAGATTGCAGAACCATCAGAACTTGTTCAAAGCTTGGCTTCATAAATGTTACCATGCCTGTATCCTTTCAGAACAACTTTGCCTGTAGATTTGCTTACAACTTCACAGTTCTTCAAAGAAATCCATATGATAACCTCTGTCACAGATTTGACTAACACTCAGCAAATTGTGTTTAAGTCCTGAGACAAGAGCTACTTTTTCAATGATGACATTCCCAAGATTGATATTGCCATATCCCAGAGTTTTTCCAATGTTGCTATCTCCATAAGAAACACCTGGGCCAGCTTTCTCCACAAAGTCTGATAGCAGGGCTTTATTTCCAGTCATATGTCTTGAACATCCACTGTCCAGAACTATGATGTTTTTCCTGTTGCCCTGCAATCACAAAGACCACTAATGATTAGTTTTAAGGACCCAGACTTACTTGGATTCTTTGGCCTTATTAAGTTTGTTAAAATTTGCAGCGGATTTAGCATCAGAGTTTATATCAACAGTTTTCTTATCAGAATTTACAATATCAGACTTTATATCAGAACTTACACTAGAAGGAATAATGCTAACTTTCTTTAAAGAAGGTTTTATTTGATAATAATCATAGTACAAACTATGATATTCCTTACAAGTATAAATGGAATGCTATAAACTACCACAATGAAAACAAGGATTTTATGGCCTATATCTAACAGACTGACTCTTAACTCCTGACTTTGAAGGTAAGGAGTTTATGTTCTTATTCTTCCTGCAAAAAGAAGCTAGATGGTTAGAATTTCCACAGTTATAACATTTCTTTCTAGGAGCATTATGAACAGGCTTATAATCATTACTTTTATTCATACCTTCCTTTCCATTCGTATTTTTCCTAGGTGGTTTTACCTTGTTTACATTCTTAACATCTTTCAGCTTATGCTTAAGCTGCTTCTTTGTCATTAAGCCTATGTTAACTTCAGTTGGCTTATCTTGTTTTGGTTTGTCAGAAGTTAATTTCTCTTTCACTTCTGATTTATCAATATCAAACTTTACAGCTACAAACTTAACAGGATTTACCTTTGGCTTTTGTTTAACAACTATAGGCTCAATTTCCACAGTTCCTTTATCATTCTTATCATCTCTATAACCTAAACCCTCTTTCCAGTTTCCACTACTTAACAAATTCTTCTGCCAGAGTTAGTCCAAATCCTGATAATCTCTCTTTCCTTTTCTAACTCAGTTTTTAGAGATTCATTCATTTTAAGTACTTCATCCCTAACATAAAAGGCATCATCTCTATCTTTCTGAGTTTGATGGAACATGACTAACTCTTTTTTTAAATAATCATTCCTCTTTTTATAAGCAAGATTTTCAGAAGTTAATCTTTCACATGTTAAAGTTTGATCTCTATAACTAATGAACATGGTTTTAAGATATCTTCTCAACTCAGTAATATCATCAGTATGAAAGGCATAAGTAGTTTGAGGTACCTTTAACTCAGCAGCATCAGAACTGCTATCGACATTTGCCATTAAGGAATAGTTCACCTCACTTTCAGAATTTGAAGTGTCTGTCCAGCTTTTCTTTTTATGACAAGTGTCTTTCCTTTGTCACTCTTCACTTTCTTGCAATCAGGAGATATATGGCCTTTTTCACCACAGTTGTAGCATTTGACATTTGATTAATCTCCTATGTCAGACTTTCCTCCTTTGCCTTCAGATTTTCTAAAACCCTTCTTATCAGAACTTGCACCTTTCCTGGAAAATTTCTTTCCCTTTCTGAATATCCTGTATGCAATCCTTGTGATTCCTTTCACCATAAGAGCACACAGCTTCATCATCTCTTCATCAAGATCCATCTCAGATAAGCTTTCAGTTTCTGAGTCATCATCACTTTCAGATTTTGATGACTCAGTATCAGACTTTGTGATGCGAGCTTTTCCCTTTCCTTTTCTTGAGGCAGCTACTTTGGGGACATCCTCCTCAGCCTTAAGAGCAACTGTCCTTGACTTCCTTCCATTCCTCTTGCTTTTTTGTTCCATCTCAAGTTCATGAGTCTTGAGCATCCCATAAATTTCATCAAGAGTTGTTTCATCAAGAACATAGTTGTCTCTTATAGTGGTGACCTTCAAATCCCAACTTTCAGGAAGAACTAACAGGAATTTAAGATTTAAATCTTCAAGTTCATATTCCTTGTCCACCAGTGACAGATCATTCAAGAGTTTGACAAATCTGTCATATAATCCAGTTAATGACTCATCAGGTTTTGAGTCAAAGTGTTCATATTCTTGAGTGAGTATAGTCCTCCTGTTCTTATTAATTGAATCAGTTCCCTGACATCTTGTTTCCAAGGCATCCCATATCTCCTTTGCAGTCTTGCAGTTGATTACCCTGTTTGACATGACATTATCAATGACACTATGCAGCAAATGTCGTACCTTTACATCCTTAGCAATAGATGAGATATCTTCAGCTATATATTCACTTTTCTCCTTTGGTACTGTCTGTGCTGGCTGATCTGCAACTACAACAGATAGCTTGGTTGGCTTATGTGGTCCTTCATTGATTCTGTCAAGGTATTCTGGATCTGTAGCTTCCAGAAACATAGACATCATCACCTTCCATATGGGATATCCAGATGGTTTCAGTATGGGAACCCTAATAGTCTCATATCGATTATGGATTTGAGTCTTTGGAGGTTCTTCAGTTTTGGTGGGCTTGGTTGGAGTTTGTGTTTCTTCAGACATAATTGATTTTTGATCTTAAACTATTTGTGTGTTAACAGATTGCTCTGATACCACTTGTTAGGTCACACACACTGTAGAAGGGGGTTGAATACAGTGTTTACTACAATCAAATCGAATTAAGAACACAAGTAACTAAACACAGATTTTATTCAACACAATAAACTCTGTTACAATATGGAACTTTCCTCTCTCAGTGATGAATAAATTATCACGAGAGCTTCTAGGGTTACAAAGAATAATAATCTCGATTAAGATAACACATATAGTGTAAACCCTATGTCTGTGTTTATATACTACACAGTTACAAGATAATCTTCTAATTGATATTGAATATAATTCTGCTTCCTAAAATATATCAATCAGTAATCTTTTCTTCCATGTATTCTATTCTTCATAGAATTCCTTCTTCATGCATATCTCTTCTTGCGTTTGTCTTGATCTTCTTTCCTTTCAATCAGCCGCCTTCCTTATCTGAAAGTCTCCTTAAGTCCTGATATTATCTCCTGATAAATATCTCCTGATAACTTAAGTTCTGATATCTTAAGTTCTGACTTTAGTATAAGTATTGATTTCCAGTTAAGTACTGATTTGTCCTATTAAATAAGATCTGAAAACTAAACACAAATCATATTAGACATGACATCACAAATATATCTAACAATCTCCCCCAACTTGTAAATTAGTATAATATACAAGTTCAACAAATATTTGATGATGTCAAAAACATTAAGTACAAATGCATGAGAATTTGACTAGATAACTACAACTTACAGTCCTTATAGCTTTACCATCCTTAAAGTCTGATATCTGCTTCAGTCTGTATACATTTCAGAATTTAGGCAGTTATAGATCTTTGACTTGGCTTCAATTTCTGATCTCTATGATGTCAGGAGTTGTTCTGAGATAATTCTTCAAAAGACATCTCTCAGCATATTCAAGTTCATTAACCATCCTCCTTTTAGCAATTTTCAATTCAGCTGTATCTTCACTAGTTTGAAGAATAGCAGCCCTGAGATCATTTATTTTAGCTTTCCTTATGTCCTGATCTAGTCTGATCAAATATGCCTTGTCATACTCTAGATTGAATTCCACAGCCTTATAACCCAGTAAAGTAGTTATGATCTTAGCAGTGTTAGGCTTCATTTCAACAATATCACCTTTGTGATCTTTGTACTTGGGAAAATATGGGTTGTCAGACTTTACAGAGTAAAGCTTCTTCTGTCTTTGAATTTGTGACTTTAAATAACCTCCAGCACCATCTGTTAATCTATTTTTCACTTGAAGTAAAAAAAGAACATGTTCCAGTTCTTCAAAATACTTCAGTGGAATAGCATTCTTCCTGATCTGGAATACCCTATCATCTATCATAAAATATAACATGATGTGTTCTTTCAAAATAGAATGGTAAACCATTTGTACAGATTCAAGTTGATTCAATCTTTCAGGAGTTGCTCCTACTCCTGGTTCACTTAAGGAAGTTGGATCATTGGTAGTGTTGTGTATTCTCCTTTCATCAGAACTACCCAATCCAGATTTATCTCTTGCTTCCTTTGCTGTAACAACTCTTGCTTCAAAACCACTTGTTGTAGTCTTCAAAGGTTGAGTCTGTTTAGCTTTTGTGGATCCTGGTAGGAGTATCTTTGAAGGTTTAACATGAGCAATGTCAGAGGTTTCCTTTTTCTTAACTTCTGATATCAAGTCAACTTAAGTTATGTCAGAGGTTGCTTGCTTCACTGTCATATCAGAACTTACTACATCTTGACTCTGAACAACATGAGCCATGTCAGAGGTTATTTGAGAAATATTCTTTTTCATCAGAGTAAGACTAGCATATTCTTCATCAATTATTTCTTCATCCATGACTGGCATATAAACCTTTACAGGTTCATCAACTTTTTCTTTGCCCTTGGACCTTGGATCTACTTCCACTTGTGATTTAGCTTTGGTTGCCTCAGAATTTGTTCTTTCTTTTATCACAACAGAAGCTTGATTTTGTCTTGACACTTTCTGCTTTGAGTCTAGCTTCTTCTTCCTTTAGACTCTCAAAGTCCATTCCTGGATTTTCTTTAAGAAATAATTTCTTTGAAATTTCTTCATCAAGTTCCAGATGTTCACCAGAACTTATCCTTTTACCAGTATCAGAACTTATTCTTCTCCCAGTATCAGAACTTGTTCCTTGACTTATAATTCTAGTTTTACTTGATGAAAATCCTTTGCCTTGACCTTGACCTCTACCCTTATCAGAGTTTCCCTGGTCATCATTTCCATCATCCTTTCCTTTCAGTGTCTGAATAGATTTGTATTTGGACTTAATCACTTTCTTCGCCTTTTTAGCATCAGCAGGTAAAAGAAGAGAGACAAGCAATTCCACTGAGGATTGGATTTCATTGAGTTGAGTTTGCTGAGAAGCTTGATTCTTTAGAATTTTAGCAATTTGAGTTTGTTGCTTCTCCTGAGTTTTCTCAATGTAGGCAATTCTGTCAAAGGCAGGCTTGAAAAATCTGTTCTTTTCAAGTTTCACATTCATATCTTGCTGAATCAAGGTTTCTTGAATTTTATTCACCTTGGCATGAGTTGTTGAGTGTTGACCTTGAAGGTGCCTAGTACTCAATGCAGTAACTCTCAGTTGTGCCTTGAAATCATCATTTATCAGCATTTCATCAGCTTTTTCCAGATGCTCAGCAAGAATCTTTTTAGAAGGAACAAAACTAACTGTGTTCCATTCCTTAGTCCACTCCTTTCCTCTAGGAGTTTCACTCCAAGGTACTGGTGCTTCCCCTCTAACAAACTTCTTGACTAAATCAGCTTTATTAACTATTTGTTGAGGTGAATGTCCTGATGGACCAGCTGCATCAGCATCTAGATTAGTAGCAGCTTTACCAATAGTTTCAGCATTATCAGCATCAGAACTTATAGATCCAGCAGTATCAGCATCCTCTGATAGAATAGCAGTATGTGAGGCAATCGAGGTTTCAACATCATCCTCTAAATTCTGATTTGCAGCTAAGTTCTGATCAACATCCAAATCTTGATGCCCACCTAAAGTCTGATTTCATCATCCAGATTCTTAATTGGTGTAGTTGGAACATCTTCATTGAAATCAGCATCATGAATTGGTGTTGTTGGTGGAGTGAATTGAGTTGTTGGAGCTTCCAAGTACAGAACCTCAGGCACAATCAAGTTATGAATATCAATTTCAGCACTTGTACCTGGGTCTTCAGTATGTACTTGTTCAATTATAGGTGACACAGGAGGTGTAGGCACTCTGTCTTGAGCAGTTTCTGGTTGTGCAGAAGGAAGTGATTCAATAACAATTGGTTATTTTGGGATCAGAGATTCCTGACCCCCTTCCTTTGCTGCTTCCTCATCTTCTGAATCTGACTCATCTGTGTCCCTGTGAGCTCTTTGCTTTTTCATTTTCTTCAAGGGTGGAGACACTGTAGGAGCTTTATCATCAGGATTTAGCTTTCTAAGCCTTTTGAGAGGCCTAGAACTCCCAGTTACAGTATCTTTCTGAGAAGAGACCTTCTCAGCTTCTACAACAACAGGTTCTGATATGGGAATCTGTTCCTCAAATGTTTTCTCAAATCATATAAATTTATTATTGACCATTATTAAATCAAAACATTCATCACAGGATAAAATTTAAAATTGATGAAGTAAAGATTAACAGATGGCAATTAAAACATGCACAGTCACAGAATTTGAGAAACAAAGATCAAATCTTGCAATTAAATAAAATTTCATTCACATATCAGATGATTACATTTGATGAAATTTATCAATTACATGCAAAAGTACAAGATAGACCTAATCTTAGAATCTTAACATCAACAGCCTTAGTCCTAGTCTAAGAAGACCTAATGACTAGCTTCTTCTACTGCTGACGAAGAGCATTGCAAGATGAATGATTCGTTCTTGCTGACGGAGAGCTTCTCTCCTTTCCTCTTCCAGAAGATCACAATGGAGATGATAGTCCATATAAAAGAATAAGAGGTCTGTGTGAACCTCTTGTTGAACTGAGTTCCAGATCTCTTCAAGAATGACAGTTACATGCCACTCCTGTCGCCAATCATCACAACTCAACTCGATATTAAAAGTATCATAGTTCAGGAGCAAGTTGAAATGAACCATGTTTTTGATGAGTTTGAAAAAAAATGAGTTTATGAGAAAATGAAAGATGATTGGCTGGAATGAGTAGTTGGTTTAAATAACCAATAGGATACCAAGAGACGCAAGAAATATCGAATAGTTACAGGTAAAAGTAATGATACCTCGTATCCCTAAACCAATGTGTAATAATAACAGTCATTAAGCGATCTAAAGCCAGAGTTAATGAGCACGGAAATAATAACAATTACTGTGCACATGTAGGTTTTCAAGACATACACGCTAATCACTAACCCATAATGATTATGACTGATTTATCTTACATAAACCAATATTCTGTAAAAATATGACCGTTCAAGTAATGACAAAAAATAAACCAAGTAAATAAATACTGTCATGTTAGCATCAGAACTTGATTATTAACGGAATTTAAAAGTCATCAGAATATGGCTCCTTTACTCAAAAAGTGAATGTTTATTCCTGTAATTCTTCACACAAATACTGATATGGATTCAACAGAACTTAGTCATCAGAACTTCCATCATAACTTGTCCTCAGAATTTATGCAACTGACACTTAAACTGTTCATCTAAAACAACATTTATCATCACAGTAATTTTCATCATTCATATGGAGTGTATGTGTGTGCAATAAGCTAAATATCAGACAAAGAGTAAAGTCTGATTCACTTCAGTACATCTTAGAAATAAGGCATAACTAAGAACTTTGCTCAAAATCTGTCATTATTCTGAAGTCTAACTATAGAATGAGTTCATGCATGAGTCCACCTCAACTATTTTGTGCTCATTTTATGCATCTTTTGAAATTCCTTTTTATAGTGGCTTCTCAGTGTAAGTGAGTCACGACTGCTTATCAGAATTTACGCTGTTATCAGAGTATTTCTCCAGTAATCAGAGAATATGAAAAGTCACCAAGAAAATTTTATGTTGCTTTTCTAATGCATATTACTTAATACCAGCAATGCACTTGGGTCTTCCCTTCCACATTTTTACTCTAGATCTCAAAGGAGTACCTGATATTTATTTCTTTTCTCTTCTTTTTTTGATAAGTGAGGCTTATCATCACTTAGTACATCCATCAGATTTACTAACATCAAAACTTAACAGATAAGAAGCACTATTCTAGTTTTTGACTTAGTAATAAGATACACAAAGTAAACTTTAACTAAGCTCAATATCAGAATTTGATTGTGTCAAAAGATTTCCACATAAACAATTACTTCAAACATGGGATCTTTAGTATGTTAAAGACTACTAGGTCAGCATCTAGCACAGTTATCCTCATTGGATTGAATAGTCACAGAAACATTCATATCACTATCAGAGTTTAGAAATTCACATCAGACAACAATCAGCACTTAGAAAATTTCAATTTAAGCACAGAATACACAAAGATAGTAATATCTGTAATACTGATCATAAATTCTGATGTATCAGAACATAAACTAAGCAGATTTAGAGAAAGAACCTAAAACCATTCCAAGTTTATTTACCAATCTTGTAAAAGTAGCTTCATACAGTGGTTTTGTGAAGATATCTGCTAGTTGTTGATCTGTTGGAACAAAATGCAATTCCACTGTACCTTCCATCACATGCTCCCTTATGAAGTGGTACCTAATGCTGATGTGCTTTGTCATTGAGTGTTGAACTGGATTACCTGTCATAGCAATAACACTTTGATTATCACAGTAAATAGGGATTTTAGAATATGTTAACCCATAATCCAGTAACTAATTCTTCATCCAAAGAATCTGTGCACAACAGCTTCCTGCAGCAATGTATTCTGCTTCTGCAGTTGATGTGGAAATTGACTTTTTTTTCTTGCTAAACCAAGAAACCAATCTGCCTCCAAGAAATTGGCAGCTTCCACTTGTGCTTTTCCTGTCATTTTTGCATCCTATAAAATCTGCATTTGAGTAACCTATTAGCTTAAAGTATGATTCTCTAGGATACCACAATCCTAGATCAGCTATACCCTTAAGGTACTTGAAAATTCGTTTTACAGCTGTTAAGTGAGGTTCTCTTGGATCTGCTTGAAATCTTGCACAAAGACAGGTAGCATACATGATATCAGGTCTACTTGCAGTTAGATAGAGTAGTGAGCCAATCATACCTCTGTAATCAGTTATATCTACTGATGTACCAGTATCCTTATCCAATTTTGTTGCAGTGGCCATATGAGTGGATGCACTTGAACAATCTTGCATTCCAAACTTCTTCAACAAATTTCTGGTGTACTTCGATTGACAAATAAAAGTTCCTTCTTCATTCTGCTTGACTTGAAGGCCTAGAAAATAGCTATGTTCTCCCATCATACTCATTTGATATCTTGACTGCATTAGCTTGGCAAACCTTTTACAAAGTCTGTCATTTGTAGAACCAAAAATGATATCATCAACATATATTTGTACCAAAAGTAAGTCCTTTCCATGGTTGAGATAGAATAAAGTTTTGTCAATAGTCTATCTGTTAAATCCATTTTCCAGAAGAAACTGAGCTAATGTCTCATACCATGCTCTTAGAGCTTGCTTAAGGCCATAAAGTGCTTTATCAAGTCTGTAGACATGATGAGGAAATTTTGAATCTACAAAATCTGGAGGTTGTTCAACATATACTTCTTCTTCCAATTCTCCATTAAGAAAAGCACTTTTTACATCCATTTGAAAGACTGTAAACTTTTTATGAGCAGCATAAGCCAAAAATATCCTTATGGCTTCCAATCTAGCAACTGGTGCAACTGTTTCATCATAATCAATCCCCTCCTGTTGAGAGTATCCTTTTACAACCAGCCTTGCTTTATTCCTTGTAATTATGCCATCACTATCAGTTTGAATTCTGAACACCCACTTTGTACCAACAACAGATCTGTTCTTTGGTCGTGGCACTAGGGTCCACACTTTATTTCTTTCAAATTCATTTAACTCTTCCTATATTGCTTGCACCCAATCAGCATTTTGAAGAGTTTCTTCCACTTTCTTTGCTTCAGTCTGAGAAAGAAAAGAATGATAGAGACATTCATTTGATATAGTTGTTCTAGTTCTGACACCTGCATCAGGATTTCCAATAATTAAGTCAGGTGTATGTGCTTTAGTCCACTTCCTTGCAGATGGAAGGTTATCTCTAGAACTGGATGCTCCCCCATGATCCATGCTTTTTCTATCAACATTTTCTGATGCTCCCCCTGAAATTATGCTCTCTGAGTTGGATCCTTCAGAATTTGAGTTTCCAGAAATATCAGAACATGAGTTTCCAGAATTATCAGAACTTGGGCCATCAGAACTTGATGAATCATAACTTGAAGAGCCTGTTGTAGATTCTGATGCTTCTTGAGATGTGGTTGGATCTTTAATATGCCCCCCTGCACAGGTGCATCTTGCTTTGGCGTAGTCACCACAGTTTCAATAACATCAGAGTTTAATCCATCAGAGTTTGCAGTATCAGGATTTAGACTGTCAGGATTTACAGAATCGGAATTTAAAACTTCATTTTCAAATCTCAGCTGATCATGATCATTGAAATCTTCAAGTCCAGTAATCTTCTTATCATCAAAAGAGACATTGATAGATTCCATGACAACCCTTGTTCTTAAATTGTAGACTCTGAAGGCTTTTGTGGAAAGTGGATATCCAACTAAAATTCCTTCAACAGCTTTTAGATCAAATTTGGATAGTTGTTCAGGATGAGTCTTAAGAACAAAACACTTGCATCCAAATACATGAAAATACTTCAGATTTGGCTTCTTTTTCTTCACCATTTCATATGGTGTCTTTCCATGCTTCTTGATAAGTGTTGCATTCTAGGTAAAACAAGCAGTCTGCACAGCTTCAGACCAAAAATAGGTTGGTAACTTTGCTTCATCAAGCATAGTTCGTGCAGCTTCAATAAGAGTTCTATTCTTTCTTTCAACAACTCCATTTGTTGTGGGGTTCCAGGAGCAGAGAATTCATGCTTTATTCCATGGTCTTTGTAGAACTCTTCCATAACCAAATTCTTGAACTCTGTGCCATTATCACTTCTTATGATTTTCACAGAGTCTTTGACCAATTTATCTAGTTGTTTGACTTGATCAATCAAGATAGATGTAGTTTCACTTTTTGTGTGCAAGAAATACACCCATGTGTATCTGGTAAACTCATCTATTATGACCATAGCATATTTTTTCTTTGCAATAGACATAACATTCACTGGACCAAATAGATCAATATGTAGTAGGTGATATGGCTCAAGAATTGATGATTCAGTCTTGCTCTTGAATGAAGATTTTCTTTGTTTTGTCTTCTGACATGAATCACAAAGGCCATCAGGAGCAAATACTGATTTTGGCAGTCCTCTCACAAGATCTTTCTTGACAAGTTCATTTATATTGTTGAAATTTAAATGAGAGAGTTTCTTGTGCCAATTCCAGCTTTCTTCAATTGATGCTCTACTTAACAGACATATTGCAGAACCATCAGAACTTGTTCAAAGCTTGGCTTCATAAATGTTACCATGCCCGTATCCTTTCAGAATAACTTTGCCTGTAGATTTGCTTACAACTTCACAGTGTTCTTCAAAGAAATCCACATGATAACCTATGTCACAAATTTGACTAACACTTAGAAAATTGTGTTTAAGTCCTGAGACAAGAGCTACTTCTTCAATGATGACATTCCCAAGATTGATATTGCCATATCCCAGAGTTTTTCCAATGTTGCCATCTCCATAAGAAACACCTGGGCCAGCTTTCTCCACAAAGTCTGATAGCAGGGCTTTATTTTCAGTCGTATGTCATGAACATCAACTGTCCAGAACTAGGATGTTTTTCCTGTTGCCCTGCAATCACAAAGACCACAAATGATTAGTTTTAAGGACCCGGACTTACTTGGATCATTTGGCCTTATTAAGTTTGTTAAAATTTGCAGCAGATTTAGCATCAGAGTTTATGTCAACAATTTTCTTATCAGAATTTACAATATCAGACTTTATATCAGAATTTACACTAGAAGGAATAATGCTAACTTTCTTTAAAGAAGGTTTTATTTGATAATAATCATAGTACAAACTATGATATTACTTACAAGTATAAATGGAATGCCATAAACTACCAAAATGAAAACAATGATTTTATGGCCTATATCTAACAGACTGACTCTTAGCTCCTAACTTTGAAGGTAAGGAGTTTATATTCTTATTCTTCCTGCAAAAAGAAGCCAGATCGTTAGAATTTCCACAGTTATAATATTTCTTTCTAGGAGCATTAGGTACAGGCTTATAATCATTGCTTTTATTCATACCTTCCTTTCCATTCCTATTTTTCCTAGGTGGCTTTACCTTGTTTACATTCTTAACATCTTTCAGCTTATGCTTAAGCTGCTTCTTTGTCATTAAGCCTATGTTAACTTCAGTTGGCTTATCCTGTTTTGGTTTTTCAGAAGTTAATTTCTCTTTAACTTCTGATTTATCAATATCAGACTTTACAGCTACAACTTAACATGATTTACCTTTGGCTTTTGTTTAACAACTATAGGCTCAATTTCCACAGTTCTTTTATCATTCTTATCATCTCCATAGCCTAAACCCTCTTTCCAGTTTCCACTACTTAACAAATTCTTCTGCCAGAGTTAGTCCAAGTCCTGATAATCTCTCTTTCCTTTTCTAACTCAGTTTTTAGAGATTCATTCATTTTAAGTACTTCATCCCTAACATAAAAGGCATCATCTCTATCTTTTTGAGTTTGATGGAACATGACTAACCCTTTTTCTAAATAATCATTCCTCTTTTTATAAGCAAGATTTTCAGAAGTTAATCTTTCACATGTTAAAGTTTGATCTCTATAACTAATGAACATGGTTTTAAGATATCTTCTCAACTCAGTAATATCATCAGTATGAAAGGCATAAGTAGTTTGAGGTACCTTTAGCTCAGCAGCATTAGAACTGCTATCAACATTTGCCATTAAGGCATAGTTCACCTCACTTTCAGAATCTGAAGTGTCTGTCCAGCTTTTCTTCTTTGTGACAAGTGCCTTGCCTTTGTCACTCTTCACTTTCTTGCAATCAGGAGATATATGGCCTTTCTCACCACAGTTGTAGCATTTGACATTTGAGTAATCTCCTCTGTCAGACTTTCCTCCTTTGCCTTCAGATTTTCTAAAACCCTTCTTATCAAAACTTGCACCTTTCCTGGAAAATTTCTTTCCCTTTCTGAATTTCCTGTATGCAATCCTTGTGATTCCTTTCACCATAAGAGCACACAGCTTTATCATCTCTTCATCAGGATCCATCTCAGGTAAGCTTTCAGTTTCTGAGTCATCATCACTATCAGAACTTTATGACTCAGTATCACACTTTGTGATGAGAGCTTTTCCCTTACCTTTTCTTGAGGTAGCTACTTTAGGGACATCCTCCTCAGCCTGAAGAGCAACTGTCCTTGACTTCCTTCCATTCCTCTTGCTTCTTTGTTCCATCTCAAGTTCATGAGTCTTGAGCATCCCATAAATTTCATCAAGAGTTGTTTCATCAAGAACATAGTTGTCTCTTATAATGGTGGCCTTCAAATCCCAACTTTCAGGAAGAGCTAACAGAAATTTAAGATTTGAATCTTCAAGTTCATATTCCTTGTCCCCCAGTGACAGATCATTCAAGAGTTTGACAAATCTGTCATATAATCCAGTTAATGACTCATCAGGTTTTGAGTCAAAGTGTTCATACTCTTGAGTGAGTATAGTCCTCATGTTCTTCTTAATTGAATCAGTTCCCTGACATCTTGTTTCCAAGGCATCCCATATCTCCTTTGCAGTCTTGCAGTTGATTACCCTGTTTGACATGACATTATCAATGGCACTATGCAGCAAATGCCGTACCTTTGCATCCTTAGCAATAGATGAGATATCTTCAGCTGTATATTCACTTTTCTCCTTTGGTACTGTTTGTGCTGGTTGATCTGCAACTACAACAGAGAGCTTGGTTGGCTTATGTGGTCCTTCATTGATTCTGTCAAGGTATTCTGGATCTGTAGCTTCCAGAAACATAGACATCCTCACCTTCCATATGGGATATGCAGATGGTTTCAGTATGGGAACCCTAATAGTCTCATATCGATTATGGATTTGAGTCTTTGGAGGTTCTTCAGTTTTGGTGGGCTTGGTTGGAGTTTGTGTTTTTTCAGACATGATTGATTTTGGATCTTAAACTGTTTGTGTGTTAACAGATTGCTCTGATACCACTTGTTAGGTCATACACACTGTAGAAGGGGGTTGAATACAGTGTTTACTACAATCAAATCGAATTAAGAACACAAGTAACTGAACACATATTTTATTCAACAAAATAAACTCTGTTACAATATGGAACTGTCCTCTCTCAGTGATGAACAAATTATCATGAGAGTTTCTAGGATTACAAAGAATAATAATCTCGATTAAGATAACACATATAGTGTAAATCCTATGTCTGTGTTTATATACTACACAGTTACAAGATAATCTTCTAATTGATATTGAATATAATTCTGCTTCCAAAAATATATCAATCAGTTATCTTTTCTTCCAAGTATTCTATTCTTCATAGAATTCCTTCTTCATGCATATCTCTTCTTGCGTTTGTCTTGATCTTCTTTCCTTTCAATCAGCCGCCTTCCTTATCTGAAAGTCTCCTTAAGTCCTGATATTATCTCCTGATAAATATCTCCTAATAACTTAAGTTCTGATAACTTAAGTTCTGATATCTTAAGTTCTGACTTCAGTATAAGTACTGATTTCCAGTTAAGTACTGATTTGTCCTGTTAAGTAAGATCTGAAAACTAAACACAAATTATATTAGACATGACATCACAAATATATCTAACATAACTCTAACCGTTTTACTTGCTCTGTGTAATCATAATGAATAACTTGCACTTAAATCGTTATGTTATCAAATTCTATAGACATATAGGGTCTCAATGTAATTGGTGCCTATTCAGCTTCTATGTCTTTTATGGATGTCTGGTAGAATGGTACTCATGCAACGAAAGTTGGCTTTTATCAGTTTCGTGTTGTTCGATTAATATCATCACCGTTACATGCTAAGAGTAATAACAATAACTATTGAATGAAGTAGTAATGAAGTCATGATCTCATGTGTGTTTAATATTGTTAATTCAAGTGTTATTTAAGTGTTTTATTCCCGTAGTTAATTGTAGTTAATAATTAGTTAATCAACCTTAAGTGTTATTTTCTCGACTTGAGAAGTAATCATACATTGGTGAGTGAGTGTTAATTAAATATAATTAGTCCGAGTCTCTGTGGGAACGAACTAGAAATCATTCTATATTACTTGCGAACGCGTATACTTGCGTGAATATTAGCGCGTGTTTTGTGCCTAACATGTTCATCTTTGTCAGCCTAGCAAGGTCGCGATCTGTCATTGATGTTCTGGGGAAGGAGGCTCGAAACTTAGAAAATGGTTGAAGGTGGTGGAGCGACGGTGGCAAATAACGCCGAAAATCGCCTTCCTAAGAGAGAGACTAGAGAGAAATTTGCGAGAGTGTTTGTAAGTGAGAAGTGAAATGAGGAATCCTGCTTTTCACCACACTTATATAGAAGAATTTTGGGAAATAAATCGACAGAAGCCCATTGAAGCACGACCCAATTAAGGAAGGCCCATGAAAAAGACGCTTCTGGGACAATCTAAAAGGATGGAAGGAATTTGAAATGTCCATAATCGACCAGAGTTCTGATCGATGAAAAACTGATTTTGATCGAATGCTTGTTCGACTAGAGTGGTAAAAAATCATATAAGTCGACCAGAATTCTGATCAATAAAAAAAGTGATTTTGATCGAATGTTTGTTCGACTAGAATGGTAAAAAATCATATAAGTCAACCAGAATTCTGATCGATGAAAAAAGTAATTTTGATCGAATGTTTATTCAACTAGAGTGGTAAAAAATCATATAACTCGATCAGCGTCCTGATCGAATCGATCAGGAATCCTGGTCGAAATCCAATTAGACCATAGTGTCGAAAATAGAGATAAGTCGATCAGCGTCCTGATCTAATTGATCAGAAATCCTGGTCGAAATCCAATTAGACCACAGTGTCGAAAATAGAGATAAGTCGATCAGCATCCTGATCGAATCGATCAGGAATGCTGGTCGAAATCCAGTTAGACTATAGTGATAAAATTAGATTTATGTCGACCAGGATCATGGTCGATTTCGATCAGGGTTCCTGATCGAAATCACAGTCGACCAAGATGGCAAATTAGAAGATAATTCGACCAAGATCCTAGTCAATTTTGATTAGGAATCCTGGTCGATCTAGCATGAGTCCTGCTCGAAATTATTGGTAAAAAAAATGATAAATAAAAATAAGGAAAAATTCCAGAAATTAAGGGAAAATTTCTAGAAAAATGGAAAATTCTAAAAATTAAGGGAAAATTCCATAAAAATAAGGGAAAATTCCATAAATTAAGGGAAAATTCCTGAAAAATACCAGAAAACTCCTAAAAAGGAATAAGGTAAGAAAATAATAGGGAGTTCCTAAAAATAACCTGAAGCCACGTACAAGGCAAATCATTGTAAATGTGTAGGTCGCTCTACACTTTACGCAGAAAACGATTTCCTGTAAGGGATTAAATGAACTTAACTTCTGTGAACTTTTTTACGATTTTCCAGGAGTTGGGGGGCAAATGATAGGGAGGAAAATAAGCCCTGGTTGCGTAATTAATATCGCATTAATTATGCCCGGTTTGGGCGGAAAATAAAGCCCATTTTAAAGGGCCCAAAACTCTGAACATTAATTAATTTAGTAATTCATTAATATGGTAAAATCAGCTGACAAGTAAAGTCCAAATAAGGACACAATTCTTTGGAGATTGGCCTCCAAGAATTCTCATGGGATAAGGAATCAATTTCCTGCATTATAGGACCCCAAAGTCCACTCTAAATCTGAGACTTGTTCACCAAGTCTTCTAACCCTAACCTAATTCCAAGGCATTCCATGCCTATATAAGGGGTCTCGCCCAACAAATCAGAACTACGTATCCTTGGCATACAACAAGGTACATAGACATCTTGTTAAGGTAGATTGAGTCACGAAACACAAGAACAGTCAAATCGAGTTTTAAAACTCACGAACCCTAGAAATTAATACGACCTAGTTTTTAATCCATAACAGATCCATAAACAAATAATAAAATAACCACCAACAAAGTCAACAATTTTAAAATATAAATAAAGTAATGTAAAATATTAAAAATAAAAAATAAATTGAACAAATTCATGTGTTCATATTAATTTAATTAATAGTATACCATTTAGGACTGGTCCGTAGAAAGGTTCTCTTTCTATTTATTTTTACAACCATTTTAGAGAGGGTAAATACAAATTATATACAGGGGAGTCCTCTGGGGTCTTCCTCCTCCTATTCGTGTTACAAACTTGGGCCTCTTGGGTCTATTTTAGGGCCTTCTTATTTCTTAATGTCTTAAGGTTTTCTTTTTCATGGGCTTTGGCCCAACAGTATGTACCGACAAGATTTGCAACTATCAACATGACAATGCTCCACCGCAGGACACAAGAAATGAAATGACTTGATTTTTCAATTAATTGTTATCTAAGAGCATCTTTCGACGAGGCAAGTAGGCAACCTTCGAGGCTTAGCCGAGCATTTCTAATACAGTGTAATTTTTATAGTTTCTATTATATGTTAATTGTTACAAATTAGTATAAATTAGTATAAGTGAATTTACGTTATATAGGTGTTTAGATATTTTTTTTCATAAATTAGAGTTTTTTAGTTAAATGAATTAAAATAAATAAATTTTAATTACCTGGTTCGTGATTTTTAAATTTGAAAAATATTTAAAAATATATAATTTAAAATTAAAGTTAATAAAAAATAAAAATAAGCTAAGTAAAAACACCTCATTAATAATATTTTATTTATAATTTAATAAATTATAAAATTTTACTCATAAATTAGGTAGATAAAATGACCTCGTGGCATCCCCTTTCAGCTTTCAGCTGGTTTAAATGACCATAAAGTTCGTTTGCATTTCTGACCTCTGTTTGACAAATTTTGTAAACGAGCGTTTTGTACCCTCAGAAATGTTAAGCAGGATACAGTATGTAGGTTGTGTGCTTTCATCCTGTATTAACTATGCACAATTTTTACTATGTAAGCGGGCACTAATTTTTATTGATCACTAATATTTAATAGAAGCTAACTATATTGTTATTTTAATATATTAAATTTTAAATAAATTACTAAAAATATTAAAAAAAAAATTATGAATTTTTTACATATAAATAGAATCAACTAAAATCAAGCAAGACATGCAAAAACATGCAACTAGTTGAATAGAGTTTTTTAGTTAGAATATCTTGTTGTACGAGTTTGTTTGGAGTTGTAGAATCTCGTTGAAGATTATATCTAACTGAATCGAGTTGCATAAAACATATTTTTGTAATTGTTTTTTAAAAAAAATATTATTTTTTGCAAATAATAAGGTATATTTGTATTTTTTTTTAAAAAGAATTATAGTATTTTTACAAAAATGTTATTAATTTTGGGTATTTTTCGAAAAAGTCCTAGATGTTACTTCTAATAAATTTTAACAAAAATTAAACTTCAAATGAAATAGCAAATATTCTAGGAGAAAAATTTATCATATATGCTCTTTACATAGATTGGTTGTTGAAGAGATATTTGAATTTGAATAATTTAGTAGCTTGTATTTCGATATTTTTGTTTTAAACTTCATCTGTTTAGTTTCATATTTATGTATTAAATTTTTTAATTAATATTTAAAAATTTATTTTCATCTTAATGAATAGTGTGTATTATATAATTTTATCCCCGAATCATTATTCCTGTTTTAAACCTTTTTATATGAAGGTATCAAAATTATTAATTTATGTAATTTGTAATTTACATTTTAATTTTGTTTCAAAAAAAATTTATCTTATAAATTATGATTTATTAAACACATTATCAAATTATAAGTGATTTATACATAAACTTATTCAAACTGTTATATAATTTAAAAGTTATCATATTTATATCACTTATATTATAATTTTCAACTTTAATTCATAAATACATTTTCTAAGAAATTTTGAACATTTTCAAACACTCGTCAACAATCAGCTTAAATCATAAGCTATGACTTATAAGTCCCTAAGACAAACGGGTATACATATATGTTAATTGTTGCCAAACACTTTTAAATCTTGTTCCACTAGCAGTTTCTCAATTTTTTTAAACAATAAAAATTCCACAGCTCGTTCTTATGTAGATAAGAAATGTTGTTCTTTTTCTTATTAATTTGGATAATCTTACGATAAAAGAAGATGTGGGTTATGACTTTGTGGGTTGTAGTGTGCATCCAAAACGCATATTCGGATGAAAGCGAAGGAAGTAGGATAGAATTTATTTGTTTTTGCGTTGCCAAACTGCAGCAGCCTATTATATTGTGCCAACTTTCACTCTGTTGCTGCTTGTTTTTCATTGTTTGACAAGGACATAAAATTCCTTATTCAATGAATCGTTTATGGTCAAATTTTCGAAAGTCAGGGTTTTACATTATCCTGGCGGCTGGCGAGGCCGGATTTGATTTCGATGCTACCCCATAAGCTTAACCCGAGTGCTTCATACATAATTTTACATTTCCTATCAATTCAAATGATTATTAATTGATAAGATTTCATTACGAAATTATTCTTTTCCAGAACGGTTAAAATATATGAACATTTTATAATTAGATTAACGTAAATTTCTCCTTCTGTTTGACTATATCACTTATAAATTACTTATAACTAGCCTATAACCCGTGCGATGCACGGATTGTTTTTAACATTCGATAGTTTTTGATAAAATATTTTATAATAAAATTTTCAATAGTTGAAACATAAATTGAAGAATAGATAAAGTTATAAAAATATATATATTTTATAATAATTTGAGACTTAACTGAAAATAAATAATATAATATAATATGTTATTCACAGGACCCGAGCCCTAACCCGTAAAAATTGTTAAAATAAAGAATATAAAAGTTTAAATATAATAAGTTGTTGACGGGGTTCGAACCCTGAATCCATGAGAGCAGTTTAAATATTAATATAATTATATTTTATTATTGCATCCAACGGTTCTCTTCTTTCTGACTTTAGATCTGACGGTTGTTATTTGTCGTACCAAACAACTATACCGAACAACTGATTACCAAATAGAGGGTGTTCTGCTTACAATAATATATTATAGATAGATAGATGTGTCCGTTTGACAAAATTTTAAAACAAATAATTTATTAATTAAAATTAATAATAACTTATAAATGATAAGTTGATAATTACTTATAAGTTATTTAAGTATATAAATATTCATCTACTTATTACCTTTATATAAGCGTTTGAATAATTTTATTTATAAGTTAATTTATTTTTATTTAAATGAACCAAAAAAATAATTTATAAATATAATTATGCCAATTCGTGAATTTTAAATTAAATTACATTTTAAAGCATATATTTTAAAATTAAAGTTAATAAAAAAGCAAAGTTTTAATATATATTAAGAAAAAGTACGTCGTTACCAACATTTAACTTATCAGCTTATAAATTATAAATTCGACTTATAAATTGAGTTAACAAACAATTATCTACAAATTTTTACGGATTAATAAATTATTAAATTATAAAGACAAGCATGCCCAATGTGGTCCTCAAAAATTAAAAATACACATATATACTTATAAATTATATGTAAAACATTTCAAACCTCATTGGTGAATTGCATAAGCTGACTTGCATGTATGAGCTATGATGTGCTCGAATATTTATCGAACATATGAGTCTATTATTTAAGAAAATTTGTTTCTTATTTAATAATGCAATCCTTATAAATGTGTTTTAGCTCCCCTTTTATAGGAAAGCTTTAAAAGGCTTTTTTATTACAATTAGGCTTTTTGGGCCTTAGACTAAATATGATCTATATATTACAATAAAGTTATCTCGGCCTTTTGCTTTGAGTCCATATTCCAACATTTGTCCCTCCTGTTTTGAGCAATACCTTTAGATTTGATTATGGTATTTTGATTCTGAAAATTGGAAAAGAAGAATAACGATATAAATAAGGTTAGAGTTAGGATAAAACGTAATTAAAATCATGATTAGTGTAAAAAAAATAAAAGGTGACAAATAAAACATAAGTGGGGCCTCATTGTGTTTTGTTTGTCGGTTGTTGTTTCATTTGTTATTATTTTTTTAGATTATGTATATATATATATTCCGCATATATATATATATATTTATTTATTTATTTTTAGGAGGCATTTTCTTATTGGAAAATTGGGCAACCGTTCGGCTTCCTTCACGATCATACATAACCGCCGCTAGACTGAAACCACTCCATTTCCTTGCTATCTCTGTAAGTTCTCATTCTTCATCTTTTTTTTTCTTTACCAAATTCGATCTATATACTCTCCGATTGTATCTATCATATCTCTTCCTCGTAGTTCTTATCTCTTCCTCGTAGTTCTTGTGTTAAAGATAATACCTTTTAGTATAAATCATGAATGTAGTTAGTTCTTCTTCTTCTTCTTCTTCTTCTTCTTCTTTCAAGACTATATCTGATCAGAACCCTGAGAAAAGGCCCCTCGAGGAGGGTGACCAAGAGTATTCGTGGAATCTGAATCACTTGGAGATTTCTTATGATTTAACACAGTGTCATTCTTTTGATTTTTTAGGTGAAGATGAGCTGTTGAAGGGTGTTCTTGTCGAAAGTCAAGTTTCTGCTCCAAAAAGTCCACGAACCTTGGCCCTTCGGAGGCATGTTTTGGAGGAAAGTTATTGTTTGAGAAGGGAGAATTTTTAGATAAGTCTAGTCTTAACTACCTTAGCCATTAAATAAACAAAGAGGTCCCGCTAAAAAAGTTGGAGACGTACGTCGATTTAGCTAACGGGTATAGGTATCGAGTCCCGACAACTGGTGAGCGTGTTTGGATAATGCCGGAATATGGCATGCATGGTATCCCGATGTTTTTGTTTCATTTCATCCTTCGGCTGCCGATGCATCCCTTTTTCCTGGTGGTGTACGCAGCTATAGGGTGTGGAGTTGACCAATTGGCGCCTAACTCAGTTGCTCAGATCAGTGGTTTTATAGCCTTATGTTGTGATAGAGATATGGTTCTTTCTATCAAGTTGTTTATCTCAATATATGGGGTGCGTTATCACGAGGGTTAAGTTTACTTTGACACGTGCCACAAAAGGATGAAGATTGTGAGTTGTAGATCGTCGAACTCAGGCTATCATGCTAAATGGTTGTACATCGGGGGTCCATACTTTTAATTTGTGAGGCCGTATAGGAAGATCAGTGAGGCTACCAAACCATATCGATATACACTCATTTGCAATTGAAAGATCCTCATTTCTTGGAAATGCATGATTGTAAGAGAAAGGATATTAACATATTTTGACTATCATATATTACGCTTGGTTTTTTATTTTTTGATTATAAATATCTTAATTTTCGTCTTGTGTGTTATTTTCATATCCCCCTTATGTCCTGACTAACTTTTTCATTCTTTCTTTCTCGTCTTGTTGTAGTAGCCGAGACTTCTTTAAAGAATATTTTAAATAGTGGAGTGCGAGGTGAAATGGATAAGGCCATGCTTTTTTTGGTGCAGAGAGCCTCGGGGGGTGCCGTCGATGCTGCTAGGGTCGGGCCCTCAAAGCCTAATCATTCAGTTTCAATCGAATCGAACTTTTGGATGAGCGTGGCGAGAAGTTTGTAGAGGATGTTGGACAAGTGGTTGCTGATGTCGTCCTTCCGGGAGATAACCCAGATAAGCGTCATCGTGGTGATGTGGAGAAGAGTAATGTTGGCGAGGTTGAAGCAGCTGTGACGGGAGTAAATAAGACTGTCACTCTTGTCGGGAATAGAATTTTTATGTCTAATATTGTCGACCCTCGTGATGTGGAGAGACTGGCGGTTCTACCGTTCCTCTCCGAGCTTTTAAGATTTTTAATTTACCTTAGGATTTTGTAGCTTATGAGGGTAGGCGAGGAGATGAAATCATGGATCGGTGTAAGGGGCGAATTGGACGGGTAATATAGTTAGTTTATTTATTTTATTTTTTTTTGTTCAATTATCGTGTATCCTACTTTTTTTATGTTATTATTGTTTCTTTGTCATTTAGATCTTTTAGTGTGGCTATGCAGTTTCTTGCTGATCTCATGCATGTTTTGGAGGAGTATAAGGATGATGCTAGTAGCGAGGTTCGAACAAAGTTGGAGGCTGACGTGTCAGCATTGAAGGAAGAGAAGAAAAAGTTAAAGGTGAGTGTAACACCCCCAAATCCGGGGCCAGGGATCCGGGTTGTCACGAGTTCCATTTCCCTTAATAACACTCAATCTTAATAAACAACCAACTACTGCGTACTGTGACCCCACAATATACATACACACCATAACTTATAGTCTCAAAAATGAATACCAAAAATAACACAAGTCATTTTATTCCACAATTATAAACCATTACACCTTAAAAGGGTTTCTGAATAAATTTATATTTTATTTGCCATTATTACAGTTCATAAATATACATAAGTCTGGTACATCAACAGTTAAAAACCTAGCTCATTGGTAGATCCTACCTCAGCTACAGCGGCATCAACGCCTACAGGAAACCGCAGAACGTTTCCTATCCGCTTGCGAATTGGGAGCTCGGTCCTGTTCATCTTGTCTATCTATTGTTGTGTGATGAAAGAAGAAATCAAGGGTGAGCAACAAGCCCACCGAAATAATATGTATAATAATTAACAATATATGAGCATTCTCATAGTACTCATGAAAGTGTTAGTCAAGAAGAAATGAACTAAGTTTGATATCTTAATGCGACCAGGTCGCAAAATATTCAGTATATATGTATATATACTTTTCAAAATCTTGGAAATCCTCTTCTGTAACACCCCCAAATCCAAGGTCGTGAATTCGGGTCATTACGATCACTTATCAATTAAATAATTCTCTTTTCATAATATTACTCGACCTTTTATTTAAACTCACACACACAGAGGTTATATGCTTGGAAACAGTATCAAATAAATCATCTCCACTTATCTACCTGACGGGGCTGGCGCACAAAAAGCCTACGGAACTCACGAGCGTTCCTTACCCGCCTACGGACAGCAGTCCTGATCTGATCCATGCTGGTAGTCTGTTGTGATATGATATATAAAAGCAAGGGTGAACATTATAGCTCAGCAAGGTATATATCCCCATAATTAAGTATGTAAGGATAAATAAAACCAATAATTATACTTTGTATCTCCAAAGCGTTCTGAAAGTTTATATGCTTGTCAAATTTATAGTATTCTCAAAATCAACTACTATAGTATATCCACTGAATACTTGTATTCATCTCTTTCTCAAAATCATTTTATACTCGTACTCATTTTATTTCAAAATCTCAAGATGTTACTCGAACAAGATTCTCAAATGGGTGTGATATATATTCGTCAACATCCCAATTTAAAACTCAGCCTTATCGGCAGATTTCTCAAATGGATTTGATATATAATCATTAACATCCTTATTTAAACTCAGCCTTATCGGTAGATTTCTCAAATGGATTTGATATATATTCATCAATATCCTTGTTTAAAACTCGGCCTTATCGGCTCTCTGTTGTATATTTCACAACAGTTTTTTTTTTCAAAATGGAAGAAAGGGACTATACTGGAATAAACCACGTATCGGTGATCAGCCGAATACGAAATTTTCTCTACTAGTAGAAGGAATACAAACCTAGCCGCCTTTGGGCTCATCAAGACACTACACGGTGGTTGCCCATTGTCGTGCAAGTCCGAAAATCAATGGTCACATAGACCATATAACCGTACAATGCGCCACTCCGCGCTTGCATAATGCGCCACTCTGCGCCTGGTCATTGCCCGATACCACTCCGTGCCGGGCAGGCCACATTCCAGTCCCAAAACAATTATATCTTTTGCTCAAAATCCTTTTTCGAAGGAATAGGTCGTTAAAAGTTGACCTTTAAATCAGATGATTTATTCATCACTTTTAACTCAATTGATCTTTGGGAGTTGTCGGAGTGTTGAATTTAAAATCATTTTCAAATCCCTATCTGTAGTAGGGTGACACATATATTACTCACTTGTTCTTTATTGAACGAGGAAGCAAAACTCTTATACTTCTAGACTAAGTTTCCTAAGGTTTTGATACGTTTCAAATGATTAATCTCTTTCAAGAGTTTTGAATAATTTAGAAAGTACCTTTGGGAACTATGTCTATTTTTAAATAAGTTTTTAGAAGTCCGAAGATACTAAATATCTAAGGTCTCAAAATAATTTAAGAGGGATTCAATGAATTGATAAAATCTCATAAATAAAACATCTCTGTATAAGGTTCAATGAATTAATAAAAACCTTAAATACAAAATATTTCTGAATAAGGTCCAACGAATGGAGACACCTTAATCAAATAATCAAAACCGGATTTGGTATCCTAATATTGCTCTTTAAATAGTTAAATCTTTATCAAATAACGTGAAATGATTTATAAACTATTCAGTATATTTTTAAATACTTTCTGGATATTTAATAATCCCTTAAGTATCGCTTTATAAAATAATCAATCAAGTAAGGGTGTCCCTTAAATGAATAAACCAATATTTCTCGAAGTTTAAGTCAAAATCTCAATCGTTCGCTTGATATATATATTACGCGAACGTACTTTGTTTATCGAAATAGAAATCTTTCGCGTCCGCCTCTCTCCGGAATTAAATCGTTATTAAAATATCTCTGACTCCCATTATCATATATTATATTTGAAATACATTTCAATTTCTCATACTCGTGTAAAACAAAATTTTTTTTCGTAAACAATCGCATAATTCGTATGTATTGATATCATAGACAAGCATATATATATATATTTGAACTGTAAATCATGGCATCAATATCACAACAGTATATATATAGCATGGATAGTATGAGATAGGGTTTCGAAAACTTGCCTCGAGTAATTGAAGTGGTATGGTCTCTGGTGTTTGGTTGGCGATCTATAAACAAGAACCAACGGTCTAAGTTAGTACGCGATTAATGTCTCTCTCTTATTAAGCAACTTTCGCAACTACTCAAGTATAACGAATCTCCGATCGTCACATTCTCAACACTTATATTCTCACTTTATAGCATGGTCGAGTTTTGAAATCGATCGATTTCTTTAGAAAGTCCATTTCGAGTTTTAAGCTCGAACGTGAGAAAATGCGCGTCAAAACTAGGTTTCTAATGCGTTTCTCGCTTGCGCTCGCTTTACCAAAATATTTTTATAAAATCGAAAAATTAATAATTTCTCAAAATTCTTTTTGGACAGTCTTCTCTACTATCATATCCATTTTTCATAATTTTTCCAGAATCTCGAAATTATTTTAAGTCCTTCAAAATCACCATACAAGTGGACTTAAGTGTAGTTGGCTAATCGCAGAGATGTTTTACACTAAAACGACCATAACTCCTAAACCGTAAATCTCCTCATGATGATCTACACATGTATAGAAACTACAAAACATGATCTATTTAGTCATGTGCAGTGGTTTTCAAATTTTAACCATTTTCATGGCCTAATGTCCTCATAAAACAGATCAAGTGCAAGAATGCCCAAACTCAATTTCTACTACTTGATCTTAACACAATCACTACCTATAACCATCATAAACACAAGTACTTATCAAGATCCACCCACATACACCTTATATGCTCTATCCAATACCACATACATGGATTACAACTCAACATCTCAAGCCTTTAGCAAGAACATAATCAATACAAACTCAAACAAACACAATCATTTGGATCTTAACACTACAACAAACATAACTTTTAAATCCAACCATAAAACCTTAAAGGGTTGAAAGTTATACCTTCTTGGACACTAGGAAGGTTAGTTATAGGATGATTGAGGCTTGGTTTGCTTAGAAAACACTTAGAAGGGCTAGATCCTTAAGAAACAAAACCAAGAAACAAGTTAGAATTTCGGAGTTACCTTTCAGCACCTCATTCAAACATTTTTATAAAATTGAAAAAAAAATTGAGGCTGAAATTTGGTACGAAGCTTAACCATGATATAGAGAAGCTATGGTAAGAATTTTATGATATTTGAATGAGTATATTTTGAGTTATGAATTTTTCTTTCTCCCTTGCTCAGAAAATCCGAACTGCTGGAATGAAAAATGGGAGAGCTTTAAGTGAGGGAAAAGGGGTTGTTTTCTTTTGTGGCTAAAGTGTGGGAGTGTATAATGAATATATGAGATGTATGCAGCAGATTTGACAATAATTTTCAAAGGTATGGGTTGGTTTGATTGTGTGGTGAAGTGAGAAAAAGGAGAAGTATGGCTTGTGTACTTGTTTGTCTCCCATCACTATTCAACACTATTCCACTAACTATTCTAGTTAGCTTCTAATCATCTAGTTACACTCCTAACTACTAGTTAGGACTTGGTTATGCATGGCCAACTTGCATGAGATTTAATTTCTCATTCGTTTATTTATCGTAAACGCAATCGTCGTTCCATTCCGATAGCTTCCACGTATAACGCTTGTTTCGTAGCGATTTCTTTTATCGCTTATAATCCTATAACCAATTCCATTCCTTCTCTTGATCATAGAAACACCTTTATATATTATTTATTTCACGTAGTATTCCCGGTTCTACGCCATTCTTTACGGATACGAAAACACGTAGTATAATCGTGAATCTTCGAATTCCGTCGGCTTTTACATTCACTTATTTTCCTCGATAAACAAGAATATGATCTCGGATTCTCAGAATTCCACTATTCATTTTATGATGATCCCCATACGTATTACTTAATCAGCTCAAGTTACTATTCATAGAAGTTTTAAAATATTACAAAAATCAGGGTTCTTACATCTTCCATGCATAATATACACAGAGTTCTAGTTTATAATTGTATAAAAATATCGTTGCAAGGTGATCTCATATATCTAACCTTGCCTCAACGTTTTTCTGAAAATCTTTGTCATGCATAAGATAATCATTAACTAGATATAAGTTGAAAAGATGAAGTTACAAGATACTCCAATATACCTATATCTTTTCCGACTACTACTTGAACTACCACCGTTCAAGGTATAAATAGTTCATCCCATAGATGAAGCTACAAGACAAAATTTGTATAGAATCAATCTTTGAAATATCATCAAAATGAAATGAATTTACGAGATACTTTATTTGATGAAAATATCATTTTGAAAACTCGACCCTGCCAACACTCAACAATCGCCCAACCGTAGCTTTTCTATCGAAATGCTCTGGGTAGTGTTGCAGAAATATCCAAACTAGATGATGAACTTATTACGGGAGTTTGCCGCGCCAGGAAGACCACTCACGATGATCAGTCGCAGTAGTGCAACCCCACCATTTTCTACATGTAGAGGAGAACAGTCGGATTTACTTGTCAACCAAACACTGGACTCCTAAGGAATGGACCGTCTTAGCGGAACTTCCGGGCCATTTGGGCCAATATAATAAGGATGGGCCGGCGCCACTCGACCACTTACGCCACTCTTAGTTCAGATGAAATCCATGACTCTGAAACGTAAAGCTCGTCCCCTCTTTCTCCCAGTAGAAACTTGTTGATACGGCTCCACCGAGAAGTCGTATCTAGTTGGAAAGGAAAACTCACTGATATTTCCCAGGCGATGCCTGTTAATGGATTAACTTATTCCAAGAATTTTACTTCCCGAGTGTTGGGTAAGTAATCAAAAACTCTTTTATCAAAACAGCAACCTTGTTGCGACTATAAAAATACATCACGGAGCCGGATCCTTTAGATTTTTGAGCGAGTATTTAAATCCCCTTTAAAAGGAAGATCTTAAATTTGAAAACGAGTTTTGGGATTCGCTCTAACCTTCCAAAAATAGTTTTGATAAAGTTTGAAAATAATCTCTGGAAATATTTAAAGTAAGAATGATTTGATAGTATCAATCATTTTCCGAATACTTGGAGAATATTGACACATTATTCTTTAAGAAAATAAAGAATATTATTTAATAAAATAAGCGGAGTCATAACTCCTTGAATGAATATTCAGACTAATATTCATTAAATAAAATAAGCGGAGTCATAAGATCTCGAATGAATATTCAAACTAATATTCATTAAATAAAATAAGCGGAGTCATAAGTCCTCAAATAAATATTCAGACTAATATTCATTTATTAATAGAAATAAAATAAGTTTCATAACTAGAAACTCTATTCAATAATTAAACTAGTCTTTGTCGCAATAGGAATCTTAAATGAATATTCAAAAAATAATATTCACTTATAATATAAAACTATCGAATAAACATTATTCGATTAATAGTTTTGAAAACTCTTTATATATATATGTTAGTCCTTAACAATGCAACAAGAATTACAGAAGGAGGGGTTGAATGAAATTCTTGAAACTTTTTCAGAAATAAAAAGTGTTCTAACTTATATATATATATATCAGTGTGAATTGATTTGTAGAGTGCGGAATAATAACTTGAAATGAATCAAAACCCAAGTAATTAAAAACACAAGTCTTTAAAAACTTTCTGGTGGATTTGAATGTATCCACCAGAGATATATAATATATCAAGAGAACTCTGTGTAGTAATATAACTTACAAATGTTTCTCTCTTGGTCGCTTAGTTAATTGTTCTATTTGCTACTTCTTGGTTTATATAACACCAAGATTATAAAGTAACAAGATAGGATAATAAAACAAAAACTATCAAGTCTAATACTATGCTACTTCATTACTCTTTTCCAGCATCTTTGAATATCTTCATAATAGCATGAAAATGGCAATGCTTCTTTGTTCTCTAAAATCCAGTTGAATAGGCTTCCACATTCCATTTGCATACACTCGACGCATGTGACTGTGTTGTCACTGTCAACAGATGTTTGAATTCTTTATCCGTCGGGTTCATGATCATCCATCCAGTTCATGATCATCCGTCGGGTTGTCTTGTTGATCATCCGTTGAATGGCATTGTTGTTTATCTGTCGGGTAGCAATCTGGCACTTGACTTCATTTCATTTATGCAGAATTACAAGACATCATCTATGTACAATTAATCAACCTATTCTGTATATCTAGTTAAAGTCAACATGACTTGAGTACTACTTACAGAATCTAAACAATGTGTATGCAGAAATGTGCTACAGACTTATTGTTACACAAGCTACTCACTCGATGAATAATAAAACATCATCCATCGGGACTATATTGAGTTATCCGTCGGGACTATAATCCTTATCCGTCGAGTGCTACATTTTTCATTAAGTAAAATCTACCAAGGTATTTTGTTAATGAAATCATCAAGTTCACAACATATCCACAACAATCTCTCCCAATATATGTCTACTGGAATTGTAGCCATAAATTAAGAGAGACTTGATGATAACAAAATACCCTAAAAATACAACTTTGAAAGTAAGTAGATAAAATTGTAAAGTGCTTCAATTAACAAAATGTTTGCTCACAGTCATTTTCAAAGTGCTCCTCTAGCCTGAGCAGATTAATCTATTTTCTTGAAGATTTGGATCTCTTTCCAAGCTTACTGTTGTTTTCTTCTATCTGATTTTGGAGCTGTTTGTGGAATTCCAGTTCATCAGATTATGAGAGATTTAGCTTTTCTTGCATTTCCAAAAGAGTCTCATTGCTAGAGATGCTCGATTGGTCTTCTAATCTGAAAAATCTTCTCACTCCTTTGTCATCCATGAACTCCATCATCCAGTAGGGCCTTAGATGCACTCTTCTCCCTGTGTAGGGAATGATTAGAGTCTTTGGGAGTGTATCTTTAGCTCTAATACTCCTCAGTTCTTCAATCTTCTTTAGAACTAGTCTTCTTGCAGTTACATTGAATCCAAAGTTTTTCTTGAAGGATGAGTAAACCTTTATCAACACAGCCTGGCTTTCTTGAAGGATCCTGTGAAGTGGCCATTGAATCTCCTTTCCTCCCTTGTACTTGAAAACCAACCTTTCAGGTAGATTCCTGTAGACATCAATTCCTCTCACTTCTTCTAGTTCATCTAGATAGAGATTTATATCAGAGAATTCCTTGATATCACATAAGTACATGTAATCTCCCTTGTTGACTTTGGATTGAGCTTTAGTTAGAGATTTGGATTTGAGAGGTGATAACTTCACTTTCTTGACTGCTCTTGACTTTATTCTTTTTGGCTTGCTAAGGATTGGAAGATTGAAGTCAGGAATTGGTAGGGTCTCCCGGTCTATTGGTTCATCCTTAGGCACAATAGGTTCATCATGAATGTTCCTGTATCCACCACCTTGATGTCTTCAAATACCACAGAGGGTTTTGATGCTTGAGTTGTAGTTGGAGTGGATTCCTTGGAAAACTGATACTCCAATTCCTTATCAACAAAGTCCAATTTCCTTTTGGTTCTTTTGGCCAATTCCTTGTATCTTGGAGCTTTCTTCTGTTGTGGTTCAACTTGCTTCTTTGGATCTTGAGATTCAGTGATTTCAGATGGCTGAGCAGGAATTTGTTGTGTTGGTTTTCTAGCTTGTAGCTTGGCCAAGATAGCAGCTTGCTCTTTCTTTTGCTTAGCCTTTTTGGCATCTAGAGCAACTTGCTTCTTTTCTTGATTTAGTCTTTCCTTTTCTTCTCTCTTTGCTTGAGAAAATTGAGGATGTCCAGCCACCACACAAATTTCTTTACCATTTCTGAAAACTTTAGCAATTCTCCTTTTTAAAGCTGAATCAGCTGGATCCTTGTAGAAGGCAATTGATCTTGACAGAAGCTTCTTCTCATCAGGCTTAGGTGTGTCATACACTGTATCCAAAGGGATGATGATTTTGGATAGTTCACCTTTGGCTTCAGAATTATTTCAGCCTTTGGAGATTTGATGCAAGATGGCTGTCCTCTTTCCAGATAGTTCATGCTCATTTCATTCACAAAAATCTGCTGAACTTAAGAGTGATGAATGGCTGACTTTTCTGGCTTCTTTACTAGCCCAAACTTCTTTTTTATGTCCTCATCAATTTTCTCCCAGTTGATTGGACTCAACTTCTTCTTTTCAGCTGCTCTTATGTTGGCTGTTGCTTAATTGATCAGATCAATACTGTCTGTTACTGGTGGCTTGGTGAAAGCAATTGTAGGTGCAATTACTTTATTGATTTGAATATGAAGCTTCTCCCCCTCACTTGGTCCTTTCTCTCCTTTTTGTTATCATCAAGTTGAGTAAATGAGGAGGTTTGTGCAGCCACAAGTTTTTGAAGCAAGTTTGTCTGTTGAGCTTGATGCAGATGAATGGCTATTAGAGATGCTTCCATAGCTGACATTCTTGTATCCAAGGCATCTATCTTTATGGAAAGATCAGAATTTTTCCTGAGTTGTCTCTTGATGTCAAGCATTGTAGCTTCTGGAAGTTTAGAGTCCATCTTGTCAGAAATAGCTTTTTTATTTCATCAATATCACCCTTGATGGTGTTGACATCTCTAGCATGTTGGAAGCCTTGAATCTGTTATAGTTGCAGAGAAGCAAGATGTGCTTGAAGGAGTTTCTTGATGTTGGCATTTGTAGTGGTTTGAAGAGCAGAATTTGTTTGATTTATGAGTTGGATCAGGGTTGTCTTGAAGTAGTGTTCATCACAATATTTTGAAAATACCCATTATGGCATGCCTGATCTTGAACTGGAACCTACTTCTCCCCTATGTCCAATGACTCTTCTTCACTATCTCCAAATTCATCTCCAAAGAAATCTGTTGAACCACTAGTCTCATAATCAACATCACCTGCTGTAGAGGGCAAAGCTGTGATGGAATCCTTAGCTCTTAGCATTGACTGAGTGGTATGCACCAAATTGAGCATCCTTTCTGCATTGTCATTGCCCTATTCGGCTAGAAGTTGATAAGCTGGAACAGGGTAAGTAAATTCCTCAGCATCAAGGGAGGTGGAATCTATAACAACTTGAAGTTGCTGAGATAGTCCCTCCCTGTCTGCATCCTGGATATTCATTAACTCACTAGCAATGACATCCATCCTTATAGCTCATGTACCTGCATTTCTCTCTTGTTCTCTCTTTTGTTGCATCAGGGTCTCACCCTGGCTCCCCACCCTCACACCCTCACCTTCACCATCTAAGGTGGGACTCCTCTCACTCTCTTTTGCCAATCCTGAAGAAATGGATTACATATTTTCACTATTTTCCTCTCCTTTTTCCTGGGAACAACCCAGACTCTCACTCATAACACTCTCTTCCCTCAATCCTAAGAGTGACTATACAACCACTAAGTCTTCTGCACTACAGATAATAGATGAAATTTGAAGTTGTGCAGAGACACTCGACGGATGAGGAATATCCATCGGGTTAGCAGTTTGACTATCCGACGGATAAATGTTGTTAAGCTTATCTGTCGAGATACAATCACTACTTGACGGATGAACAATATCCATCAAGAGAGTAGAAATGAATGAACTTGGAATTGAAACTATTATGGACTCTGTGCTGATTGATGAAATTTTGGGCACAAATTTTTCAACAGTTCCTGAAAGAATTGGCAAGTGAGCCAACAAATCATCCAAAAGATGATGCTCACTTGCACTAGATTTTGGCTTCCCCAACAAAGTTAAAGAAGGGGAATCAAGAATTGATGTGTTGATCATATCCACATCCAGAGAGTTTGTGGGAGAATTTGGTGATTGAGATGCTTCTATAACTAATGATTTTGGCTGTGACTCCATATTTATTGGAGCCACAGCAAGCTGAATTTGTGAAGGTGCAGTGAATGTGTCTTTAGCACCAGTTTGCACAGTGTGTGAACCCTAGGCATCCCCAAAGGTTTTTGATTTCTTCTGTCTGGCATAAGTTTGGGGTGAGCTAGTGTCCCTTACCCTTTTGGCCTGTGCTCTTGGCTGAGAGCTTTGTTCAATAGCCACATCCTTTTGGGATGATGCAGCTAAAAATTAGCTTTTGTCCTTTTTAAGCACTGCAGTTTGTTGGGAAACTGCAGTGTGGCTAGGCTGGGAAACACTCACCTCTCCAACCTTATCTTTAGGGTTTCTTTTATGTTCACCCTGTCCCTCACCTACCTTTCCCACCTTCACACTCCCCTATTTGGTTATGGTGGATTTTACAACTGGCATCTTTTGAGAGATACCAGAGGGGGTTTCTTTGATTTGGATTTTGAAACTTTTGATGGTTTGGTAGCTTGGGTAGGTAACTGTTGGGTCATTGATACAGTTGTCATAGCTACACTAGAATTCAAAGAAATTTGTGATGATGGAATAGTAAGGACATATGAACTTACCTCACATACCTGAGGTGCTTCCATTACAGGGAAATAGAAGATTGGCCTCTCCTTGTGATGATTTGCCCTGTTCTAATCTGCAATAATTCTTCTCTCTTGAACCCAACAATCTAATTTGTTGTTTGGGTTCTCAAGCACAATTTCCTCAGAGAGGTGGTTAGCTAACATCATGAAAAATCTAGCATAATAAACATTTTTACCCCTCTTATTTAACTCCCCTAATATAAACCCCAACTCAAACAAAACAAGATCACTAAAATTAAAGAACTTATCTGTAACTAGCATGTAGAGCATGTTAAGCATAGAAATATTGATAGAATCAAAATTACTGATTTTACCAGAAAAGACCTTGGTCACTACATCACACATGAAACTCCATTCCTTCCTAAGACCCAATCTCCTAATGTCACTTAACTTAGAAGTAGAGAGCGTATAGTTCATGGAATTAAGCATATTAACTATATCAGTGTATGTGTGTGGTGAAGTCACAGTATTATCAGGAATCTTGAAACATGCTTTGATAACATCACTATTAATACATAATTCCTTACCTTCAATGGTGAGTGTGATGGTCTTATCTGTCGAGTTGTAGGAAGTAGTAGTCCACATCTCTTTAACAACCTCACAGACAAATGGTGGGTGATTCTAGCATTGCATAGCTGAGTTTGCAGTTCTTCACGAAATCCATCCTTTTGTGGCAGTCACTTGAATGTTGAATCCCCTTGTTTACCAGAGCCGTGAAGTTATTCTTCTCATAGATGTATCCAGTTTGTGACATGATCTTGACTACTGGTGCCATTGTTAGAGAGTGGAAATTGCAGAGATTGAGATGATAGTTGCTTTTGAGAAAGAGAGAATTTAGAGCAGATGATTTGAGAATGATAAAAGAAAAGTAATGGAAATGAATTAAGCATATATACTATCTCAAAAATAACTATAAAAAATAATAAAGTAAAATAAAGTAACCAATGAAAATTGCCTAAAATAGCCGTTTAAAAATAAACTGTAAAAATTCAACCAATTATCCGTCGTGTTATGCTTACAAACTGTAAGTATACTCGATGGATAGAGTTCAGGGAATTAACGGCTAAGATTCAGACAATTCGACGGATGAGAGTAAGTCAGTTATCCGTCGAGTTATAAAATATTCCAGAAAAGTAATTGATTTTATTAATAAAATATATACCGACGAATGATCAAACTCGATGGATACTGATCATCCGTCGAGATGTAAATTTTGACTTAGCCAAAATTTCATCCAAGACTATAAAACCAATTATATTTCTGGCTGCATTACAACTTGCAAATTATCTGAAAAGATTTAAGAATAACTGAGCATACCTAACTCACTTACCAAACTTTAAAAGGTGGATTCATCCAGTGGCTTGGTAAAAATATCTGCAAGCTGCTGCTCACTTGGAACAAAATGTAGTTCCACAGTACCATTCATTAGATGTTCACTTATGAAGTGGTACTTGATGTCTATGTGCTGTCCTTGAATGTTGTACTGGATTTTCAGTGATGGCAATTGCACTTGTGTTATCACAGAAAATGGGAATCCTTTCAACTTGCAAACCATAGTCTAGTAATTGATTTTTCATCCACAAAATCTGTGCACAGCAACTGCCAGCAGCAATATATTCAGTTTCAGCTGTAGAAGTAGACACTGAATTTTGCTTTTTACTGAACCAGGACACAAGCTTGTTTCCTAGAAATTGACAGGTTCCTGTTGTACTTTTCTATCAATTCTACAACCTGCATAATCTGCGTCTAAATAACCAGTTAGATCAAAACCAGAATCTCCAGGGTACCAAATGCCAAGTTTTGGTGTTCCCTTAAGATATCTGAAAATTCTCTTAATAGCTACTAAGTGAGATTCTCTAGGATCAGCCTGAAATCTAGCACACAAACATGTAGCAAACATTATATCTAGCCTACTAACTATTAAGTACAGAAGTGAGCCAACCATGCCCCTATAACTTGAAATATCCACAGACTTTTCAGTAGTGTTTAATTCAAGCTTAGTTGCAGTGTCCATGGGAGTTTTTGCAGATATGCAATCCATTAGATCAAACTTCTTTAAAAGATCATAAATGTATTTAGTTTGATTAATGAATATTCCATCACTAACTTGCTTAACTTGCAAACTAAGAAAGTAAGTTAGTTCTCCCATCATACTCATTTCATACTTACTCTGCATCAATTTGACAAACTTTTTGCAAAGTTTTTCATCTGTAGAGCCAAAAATAATGTCATCTACATAAATTTGAACAAGTATACTAGAGCCATTAACATTTCTAAAGAATAAAGTTTTATCTACAGTACCTCTTGTGAAGTGATTTTCCAAAAGGAACTTTGATAAAGTGTTATACCAGGCTCTAGGTGCTTGCTTCAGTCCATAAAGTGCTTTCAAAAGATAGTAGACATATTCTGGAAAATTTGGATCTTCAAAACCAGGAGGCTGACTGACATAGACTTCCTCCTCCAAGTCTACATTCAGAAAGGCACTTTTGACATCCATTTGATAGACCTTGAAATTGGCATGGGCTGCATAGGGTAAGAAGATTCTGATGGCTTCAAGTCTTGCAACAGGAGAAAATGTTTCATCAAAATCTATTCCTTCTTGTTGACAATTGCCCTTAACAACCAATCTGGCTTTGATCCTGACTACTATGCCATTTTCATCCATCTTGTTTCTGAATACCCATTTGGTGTCTATTGGATTCTTTCCTTTAGGCTTGGGCACCAACTTCCATACCTTATTCCTCTAAAATTAGTTTAGCTCCTCCTGCATAGCTAAAATCCAATCAGGATCCAACAAAGCTTCTTCTACCTTCTTTGGTTCTTCCTTGGAAAGAAAGCTGCTGTATAGACACTCTTCTTGAGTTGCTCTCCTTGTTTGAACTCTAGAAGATACATCACCAATGATGAGCTCAAAGGGATGATCCTTTGTCCATTTTCTTTGTTGAGGTAGATTAGCTCTAGATGAAGAGGCCTCATTGTTGTCTTGATGTGTGATTAAGTTTTGATTGTTAGAAACTCCCCCTGAGTTAATGGATCTTTGATTTGAGAAAAGGGAGCTTTCTGTAAGTGATATATTCTGACTTCCAGCTTCTTTTCATTACCCGACGGATGGAGAATCTTGAGTACCGACGGATGAAGCCGGTTGTCTCCCGACGGATAAAGCAGATTGTCTCCCGACGGATGAAGCATTTTACAACTCGATAGATGTGGAATTTTGTGCTTCATTGGTAGGAGATTTTTCTGCATTATCCTTTGATACTATTTCTTGATCTTTTTCATCATCACTGTCATCAGTAACCATCTCCACATTGTCAAATTTGAGGCTCTCATGGTAATCTCCATCTTGCAATCCTTCAATCTTTTTATCATCAAACATAACATGTATTGATTCCACAACAATGTTGGTTCTTAGATTGTAGACTCTATATGCTTTACCAACAGCATATCCAACAAAAATTCCTTCATCTGCTTTAGCATCACACTTCCCATTCTGATCAGTCTGATTTCTCAAGATATAGCATTTGCATCCAAAGACATGAAGAAAATTTAGAGTTGGATTCTTGTTCTTGAACAATTGATAGGGAGTCATGCATTTTTCTTGATTAACTAGAGAAATATTCTAAGTGTAGCATGCAGTATTTACAGCTTCAGTCCATAAATATGTTGGTAACTTAGACTCTTCAAGCATTGTCCTTGCAGCTTCAATAAGTGATCTGTTTTTCCTTTCTACTACTCCATTTTGTTGTGGAGTTTTTGCTGCTGAAAACTCATGCAAAATCCCATTATCTTCACAAAATGCTCTCATGACAGAATTCTTGAACTCCATTCCACTGTCACTCCTGATTCTTCTAACTTTGAAATCAGGATGATTATTGACTTGCCTTATGTGATTGATGATGATTTTACTAGCCTCATCTTTAGATTTTAGGAAATATGTCCAAGAGAACTTTGAGAAATCATCTACAATTACTAGGCAAAATCTTTTCCTTGAGATGGACAACACATTGACTGGTCCAAACAAATCCATGTATAGTTGTTGCAAAGGTTCTTCAATTATTGAATCAAGCTTCTTCCTGAATGATGCTTTGATCTGCTTTCCTTTTTGGCAGGCATCACACAATCCATCCTTAAAAAACTCCACTTGAGGAATGCCTCTAACCAGTTCTTTCTTTACTAGTTCATTCATGGTCTTAAAATTTAGATGGGATAGCTTCTTGTGCCATAACCAACTTTCATCCTGACTTGCTTTGCTGAGAAGACAAGTGACAGATTCTGCATTTGATGAGTGGAAGTCAGCTAGGTACACATTTTCTTTTCTCACACCAGTGAGAACCACTTTGTTGCTCCTCTTGTTAGTCACAACACAGGCTTCTGAATTGAAGGTTACTGAATTGCCTTTATCACAAAGCTGACTGATACTCAACAAATTATGCTTGAGACCATCCACTAAGGCAACCTCCTCAATGATGACATTGTCTTTTGAAATCAAGCCATATCCCATAGTATAACCCTTGTTGTCATCTCCAAAAGTAATACTAGGGCCAACTCTCTCCTTGAACTCTTTGAGCAGGGTAGAATCACCAGTCATGTGTCTTGAACAACCACTATCCAAGTACCATAGATTCTTTCTGTTTCCCTGCACACATCAAAATCAAATCAAGTTGATTTTGGTACCCAAGTTTCCTTGGGTCCTGCCTTGTTAGCTTTCTTTTTCTGTTTCTTAGGTTTGATCTCATTTAACTTGGGGATATCAGATTCATCCTTAGTCTTTTGAGTTGAACCTTTGAAACCATTCATTACAGCAGAATTATCATGCATATTTTGATTAACAGGGAATGGCATGCTATTAGTAAACATGTTATTCCAGTAAGGAATGCTAAATGGCATTTGTGGCATACTAAATGCAACATAATAAGGATTAGGTGTAAATGGCATATTAGCAAACTGTGCATTCATATTCTGTGTAGACATAGCATTCATAGGCATAGAAGGCATGGCATTCATGTTGGGAAAGTGAGGTGGCACGGATATGGAAGTAGGCATGACAGATTTACAATTAACAGAAAAATGATTTAAACTACCACACTTGACACAGATTTTTCTAGGAGCATATTTATCAGGTGTGTAGTTATTGTGTTTGTTAATCCCTACTTTACCATTTCTATTATTTTTCTTTTTAGCCTCTATTTTAACCTCAATCTTTTCAAGTCTGTCACTCAATTGCTTGACAGTCATATGACCAACATTAGCCTTCTTCTCCTTCTTCACTTGACTAGATTCTCCTGGAACAAAATTCTTCGAAACTGATCCATATTTCTCATTTAACTTGACAAGCTTGGCTTTACTCACAGGCTTGCTCACAGTCGACGGATGAGGATTTATGTCACTCGACGGATAACCCTTTTTGTTATCCGGCGGATGACCCTCATCATCCGTCGAGTCTACATCTGTTAGCAATCCTTCAATCAAATTGGATTCCAGCTTCTCCTTATCCTTCTTCTAGGCCGCATCACAAAAGGACTTAATACCTTGAACTTTGGTGATTTGAGCATGAACATCTCTAGATGTTTTCCATGCCTTAATCACCTCCTGTTCTCGTTCAAGCTGCTTCTTTAAAATCTCTTCTTTCTTCAAGGACTCAGTTAATTCCTCCTTGACAATCTTACACTCAATTCTTAATTTTTCAAAATCAATGAACTGAGACTCTAGCACATTATTCCTCCCACTTAAAAACAAATTGTTTTCTTTGATTTTAGCATTTTCCTTAGTAAGAGACTTAAGTGTAACACACAAATGATATAATTCTGTAGACATGTCATTTATAACATCATTACACTCAACTTTAGATAAATGTGCAAGGTTTGTAATGATTACCTGATTACTTGAAGAACTTGTATCTGCTTCATCAGACTTGGCCATTAGGGCTAGATTGACATAGCTGACATCTTCATCTTCATCCAGACCATCTGCTGCCCAGTCATTTTCTTGTGTAATAAAAGCCCTTTCCTTTTGTTTGAGCAGCTCAAAGTATTTCTATTTATAATCCACAGGCTCAAACTTTTTCTTGCTGGAATATGACTTTCTACACTCACTGGCAAAGTGCTCTGCCAAGCCACATTTGAAACATTTGAATTTAGATTTATCCACCATGTTTCTATTTGGCTTGGCTGCTCCAAAGTTCTTCTTGAACTTGAGCTTGGAAAATCTTCCGGAAAGAAATGCTAGATGTTCATCAATATCCTCCATGTCATCTTGGCTCAAGTTATCTTCATTTTCTGCTACCAGCCCCTTGCCCTTGTTTTCACAGACCTTTGAAGTTGATTCAACAGCTTCTATCTTCATCTCCTTCTCTTTCTCTAACTCAGCAACTAGTGCAATGGATCCTCCTTTATTCTTTCCTCTCTCCATCCTCTCATCTTGCTCTATTTCAAGCTCATAAGTCTTCAGGATGCCATACAGTATCTCCAAAGTAAACTCCTTATAATCTTGAGAGTTTCTCAACGAGACTGTCATTGGTTTCCATTCCTTTGGAAGAGATCTAAGGAACTTCTGATTGAAGTCTTTTGTCTGATAGACCCTTCCATGCAACTTCAGAGCATTTAGTATTTTTTGAAACCTACTAAAAATGTCAGTGAGAGACTCACTTTCTGCACTATGAAAATGCTCATATTGCTGAATCAGTAGTTGCATATTGTTTTCTCTAACTTGCTCAGTGCCATCACAGATAATCTGTATTGTATCCTAAACTTCCTTGGCAGTTTTGCGATTGATGATGTTGTCAAACATATCACCATCAACTCCATTGAACAAGATATTCATGGCCTTCTTATCTTTCATGACTTGTGCAATATTAGGATCAGACCATTCATGCCTTGGCTTGGGGATAAATGGCTCATTTCAAGTTGCAGCTCTCATTGGTATATGAGGGCCTCTCTCTATGCAATCTACATAGGCCTGATCTTGAGAAAGTAAATGAAGATGCATCTTTACCTTCCAGTGATGGTAATTATCTTTATCCAGAAAAGGAATCTTGACTCCAACATCCTTCTTGTTCATCTTGCTGTTTTGTTGTGATCTTTAAACTCTTTGTTCTTCAAGAGCTTGCTCTGATACCAATTGTTAGTCCTTAACAATGCAACAAGAATTACAGAAGGGGGGGTTGAATGGAATTTTTGAAACTTTTTCAAAAATAAAAAGTGTTCTAACTTAAATATATATATATATATATATATATATATATATATCAGTGTGAATTGATTTGCAGGGTGCGGAATAACAACTTGAAATGAATCAAAACACAAGTAATTAAAAACACAAGTCTTTAAAAACTTTCTGGTGGATTTGAATGTATCCACCAGAGATATATAATATATCAAGAGAACTCTGTGTAGCAATTAGCTTACAGCTGCTTACAATTTTTAACAACTAAGATTGCAGAGAAATGCTAAGAATACAGCTTACAAATGTTTCTCTTTTGGTTGCTTAGTTAGTTGTTCTATTTGCTACTTTTTGGTTTATATAACACCAAGATTACAAAGTAATAAGACAGGATAATAATACAAAAACTATCAAGTCTAATACTATGCAACTTCATTACTCTTTTCCAGCATCTTTGAATATCTTCATAATAGCATGGAAATGGCAATGCTTCTTTATTCTCTAAAACCCAGTTGAATAGGCTTCCACATTCCATTTGCATACACTCGACACATGTGACTGTGTTGTCACTGTCAACAAATGTTTGAATTCTTTATCCGTCGGGTTCATGATCATCCGTCGGGTTGTCTTATTGATCATCCGTCGAATGGCATTGTTGTTTATCCGTCGGGTAGCAATCTGGCACTTGACTTCATTTCATTTATGAAGAATTACAAGACATCATCTGTATACAATTAATCAACCTATTCTGCATATCTAGTTAAAGTCAACATGACTTGAGTACTACTCACAAAATCTAAACAATGTGTATGCATAAATGTGCTACAGACTTATTGTTACACAAGCTACTCACTCGATGGATAATAAATCATCATCTGTCGGGACTATATTGAGTTATCCGTCGGGACTATAATCCTTATCCGTCGAGTGCTACATTTTTCACTAAGTAAAATCTATGAAGGTGTTTTGTTAATGAAATCATCAAGTTCATAACATATCCACAATAATCTATATATATATATAATTTACTCGGGAACATCGCCTTCCGGTTTAGAAAGATGTTAACCTTTGGGTCCACAATACTAAGGGTATACGCAACTACTGCTTATCTCTATCATAGGTATTATGCAGTTTATAAGCATTTGAATTGATAATAAAATATCAAGATTTCATAACATGCATATATATACCATATCAACATGCTCCAATATATCGCAAGATTTGCTAATAACAACCATGCACTTATCTCAAGATAATGCATCAATATATTTACATCACAACAACAGTATAACGGGTAGAAAACTTGACTGAGTGTTCCGGGATAGACTTAAGCTTAAAATGGGTCTGGTAACCTATGAACAACAACATAATCCTGAATTAGACCACGGTCTCTTAAGAAACTAGTTAAAACTCACTCATACCCTAACAGTTGCTTATACGCTTAACGATTTACGTTAATTGCTTGCGTACCCTCGGCTCCACCAATTTTAGTAAATTAACCGTTACGAATTTTAAGGCAAATCTTTTATGAGTACTTTGCCAACTGCCTAATCCACCATACATAATTGTTTCGTGTTTCGATTAATCATTTACGGGTCTCGATTATGGTCTCAAATTTACTCGAGGTTTCGGGGTTCGCTCGCGAAACGCCATTACTTAAAATGGTCGTTTCTCCTAAACCGTAAATCGGATCTAAGAGAATGACATATTAAAATGAAGATTGAATCATAAAATTTCTAAGCATGATAATGGTCAGTTCATGGAAGTGAGTGTTTGGGTGCAAAAGTCATGCACAAAATAGTCTAAGGAAAATTGGGCATTACGATGGCTATAACTTAGCGATTCCCAAATTTTACCAAATCAATTCAATATCAAACCACCACCAATCAACACCATTCCACCATCATTCAACCACAATACAAGATCATTCAACCATAACTCAAGATCTCAACTTATTCATCTAAACCAAGTCAAAATGTGACCAAGAACTTCAAATCTAACAAGTATCACTCCTAACTCCAAAATCAACAAAACCACTTACTAAACAAAGCTCTAAACATGATTACACACCCATTATACTAACCCATCATCTAAAAATTAGGATATTCAAACAAACAAAACTTAAGACTAAGGGTTTGAGAAGTTATACCTTCCTTGGAGAGTGGAGAATCACTTAGGAAGCCTTGAATAACCACTAACTATCTCTACTAAGCTTGGATCTAGAAGAAAACATAAGAAAACACAAAGTTAGTTTCTTGAAAACACTATTCATCAAGAACTTTGATGAATTGATTAGCTTAGTAAACCTTGGAATCTTGGCTTCAAACTCATAACATAACTAAGTCATGAATTATGGAAGCTAAGGAAACAAACCTCTTAATTTTTGAAGGTGTGTAGCTTGAGTTTTAAAAATTTCTCCTTGCTTTTTCAAGAAGAAGTTGAAGCAAAACAATGGGGGAAGAAGAGAGAGTTTTCTTGGTTGATTTTGGGAAGTGTGAAATGAAATGCTTGGTTGCTTTTTTTTGTCTTGGCAAATTATTAGCTTTTACCATAGTAAGTTTTACTTGGCTATAAATCAACCAACAAATCAAAACTCCTTGTCATGATTATGTCACCATGCTTGTGTCATATTTTAACACATGGCTTCTCCTTGTGATGAGATGACATCATCATCCACTAACCTCTTTGATTAACCCTTAATGCTTGGCTAATGACCGCTTATCTGTTATACGGTTCGCTTAACTTTCGTTTTCGTTCATCGTTTGAGGGATCATATCCGAGATCTTATTACTTGGGTTCCCCTAAACCTTTCTCAATATTTTATATTCCTTTTATGATCCTTTCTTATAATCCTTGAATTTAAATCATTTTAATCATGTTACCTTATACTCAATTCTTTCGGTATTTGGTGGATTTTCGGGAAAAATCAAAGTGTCCGGATTCGAATTCTAACGACCTTTACATACACTTATTTACTTTATGGAATACTAATATGATCTTCGAATTTCCATAACAGTATTCCTATATAGCGTGGTTTGATAATTTTCCTTAATCAGCATCATCAGCAAAAATTACTATTCATCAGGGTTTCAAAAATTTCCAAAAATTGGGGTTATTACAGTGAGTTTTATTGAAGTCGATAGGCGTGCAGGTGATCTTTTTAATAAGATTACTGCTCTATCTAAGTGGGTTGGAGAGCTGGAGACTTCCGAGAAGTCTTTGGTTGATAAGGTGCAGGAACTCGAGACTCAACTTCGGGAAGCGGAGAAGGGAATGGATGCTGAGAGAACCAAATGCGAGGGTTTGGAGCTTCAGTTGGAAGGAATTAATAAATGTTATAAGTTGAATGTTGAGGAAAATGAAAAGCTCAAAGTAGAGGTGCAAAAGGGGGTAGAGGATTTCACGTTGGCCTTCGGAGATGGATATGACCGATGTGTTCGTCAGTTCGCTGATGCTGGATTTAACATCGAAGGTCACCCTTTGAAGACTATATTCGGGACTTCGCATCCTCGCAAGTCGAGAATCCGGCTGGAGGGGATCATGTCGATGGTGGAGGTGTTTGAAGGTGGGGTATGCCCCATGATGGTTGTAATCCTTATTTTCCTTATAGATTGAACTTATTTTTCAGCTACTTGGTTTTTATTTTTTTCGGATTATTTATGATATTTGGGTTGGATTTGGATTTTATTTCTTTTCTTTCCGCTAAATTCCTCACAGTAGGAGTATTCGTAGAAGTAAAGTGTGATTGTTTATATTTCCTACAAATAGCTAGTTTGCACTAGAGACGCAAATTGTGTAGTCCATAATGACTTATGGTTAACCACATTTTCACAAATTACTTTTAAGTTTTTCAAAATTTAAAGTTGTACAGAGTTTTTCTTGAGCATATGAAACTTTTTCCAATAAGATGTGAATGTTTACTTCAACTTTAAGATGGGTATGTTTGTGGTCGTTTATTTACTATTTGCCGGGAAGTTTTGGTGTCATGTTGCTACATCAATTTGACTTATTCCTGCTTCTCTTTGAAATGGAAATTGGTGGATACAATACATGTGTCATTTTATTGCTATTTAACTATTTTCAAGTCATGGCATAACGAATTTAAGGAAACATTTTGAAGCTTATATTTTCAAAATTAATGATCCCTCGATGGGGGTTTAATAAAGACCATCATTGTATCAAGGGTTGATTTTGACTTGATAGATAACGTCTCATAAGTTTTGAATATTATATATTAAGGTAAATTACTGGTAAAATTTCTTAAGATGAATTCCATTCCAGGCATTTTTAACTAGTTGACCGTCGAGGTGTGCTAGTTCATAGGTCCCTGCGCTGACCACCTTCGAGACCCAGTATGGACCTTCCCAAGTTGGCTTGAACTTTCCCGACACTGTGGGTTGCGATGCTGCGGAATCACAGAGTACTAGGTCATCGACCTTAAGATTCTTGGCCTTGACTTACTTGTTGAAGTACTTAGCCATTTTCTCCTATTGTGCAAGCATTAAGATTCATGATTCCTCTCTTATTTCTTCAAGCAGGTCATTGTGAAAATGTAAACCCTCGAGGGCTAGTGAAGGGTCGAAGACCTCGACGCGAGGAGAAATTAAGCTTATTTCAACGTGTAGAACTACATCGATACCGTACGCCAAACAAAATGGCGTTTCACAAGTTGCGGACTGGGGTGTCATCCTGTAGGACCATAGAACGTTAGCGAGCTCGTCGATCCAATAGCGAGCGATTTTTTCAATGCTTTTCTTTAATCCTTGTAGGATAGTTCTATTTGTCACTTCCGCTAGCCCATTAACTTGTGGGTATGCGACCGAGGCTTTGATGTGCTGGATCTTTAGTTCATCTAAGGCTTTTTCAAAGTGGGTCCCCACAAATTGTGTGCCATTGTCGGAAACGAGAATCCTTGGTGTAACACCCCCAAATCTGGGGTCGGGGATTCGGGTTGTCACTAGTTCCATTTCCCTTATCAATACTTAATCTTAACAGTCAACCAACTACTGCGTGCTATGACCCCACAATATACACACACACCACAAGTTATAGTCTCAGAGATGAATATCCAAAAATAACACAAGTCATTTTATTCCACAGTTGTAAACTGTTACTCCTTAAAAGGGTTTTTGAATAAATTTACATTTCTTTTCCATTATTACAATTCATATAGATACATAAGTCTGGTACATCAGAAGTTGAAAGCCTAGCCTATTGGTAATTTCTACCTCAGCTACGGCGGCATCAACGCTTCCAGGAAACTGCGGAACGTTTCCTAACCGCTTGCGAATTGGAAGCTTGGTCCTGTTCATCTTTTCTATCTATTATTGTGTGATGAAAGAAGAAAGCAAGGGTGAGCAGCAAGCCCATCGAAATAATATGTATAATAATTAACAATATATGAGCATTCTCATAGTACTCATGAAAGTCTTGGTCAAGAAGAAATGAACCAAGCTGATATCTTAACGCGACCAAGTCGCAAAATATTCAGTATATTTATACATATATACTTTTCACAATCTTTGAAATCCTCTGACATGTATAATATACACAGAGTTCCAGTTTATAACTGTATAAAAATATCGTTGCAAGGTGATCTCATATATCTAACCTTGTCTCAACGTTTTTCTGAAAATCCTTGACATGCACAAGATAATCATTTACTAGATATAAGTTTAAAAGATGAAGTTACAAGATACTCCAATATACTTATATCTTTTCCGAATACTATTTGAACTACCACCGTTCAAGGTATAATCCATTTCAAAAGTTCATCACACAGATGAGACTACAAGATAAGACTTGAATAGATTCAATCTTTGAAATATTATTGAATGAAATGAAGTTAGGAGATACTTCATTAAGTCCCGATATATATATATATATATATATCCATATATATTGTTAGGAATATGTGTATTAGTTTGATGATAAGTTAAACAAAACACTTAAGTAGAAATCTAGTGTTTGTAGCCTCAACGGATAAGACCGTCTTGGCTATCCGTTGAAGGAGTAGCTTTACTTAGCAATAAGTTTAGTATTGTAGCACATTTCATTCTCTGGATTCAAGTTGTAATTCTTAGATGTTGTAGGAAATTATCAGTCATGTTGACTACTAATGGATATACAAATAGGAGGGCTAATTGTAAATATTTCATGCCTTGTAATTTTGTATAAGTGAAGAAGTATCAACGGATATTGAAGACCTTCAACGGATAAGAAACAAAGCTTCAACGGATGTCTCTAATGCTTCAACGGATAATATCCATCAATGGATAAGTGCTTCAATGGATAAAGACTTCAACTGATAATGCATCAACGGATAAAGCTTCAACGGATAAAGCCTCAACGGATAAGGCATCAACGGATGAAAGCTTCAACGGATGCTTAGTTCATTAGCAGTTGATAGTGATAATTCACAAGCTGATAGAGGCACATGGGTAGAAAGAGACAAACTGGAATGTGGATGCCTCTAGGAGGAATCAAGAAGATGCAGCATTTCCATTCTGATGTAAACAAGAAAGTATTCAAAGATTCACAGATTATCCTAGATTGCATTGGATAGAGAAATGAAGAAGAAACATGTGAAGAATCTTTTTAATTGTATTTTACAGTTTTGTCTTCACTTGTAAACTTGGTGATATATAAACCAAGTAGCAGCTAGTAATTAGATAAGAATTTTCCTGAGCTGTTTAGAAATATCCAGAGAGAAAATCATCTAGTTTGTACTAGGAAGCAGCTGTGATTTAATTCTTTGAATCACAGATTTTCTGAAATAACACATCTCTGGTGGAACAACAAATCCACCAGAAAAGTTTTTTAAGTTCTTTGTGTTCTTTACATTTGTGTTTGAATATATATATCTGTCTATATTAGCTTCAAGCAATTCACACACATTTGTTCACTTAAACACTTAGCCTTAGAAACTACTCAAAACTTGAAAAAGTTTTGAGATTTACATTCAACTCCCCTTCTGTAAATCTCATTATTAGTCCACTGGGAATAACAATTGGTATCAGAGCTAGCTCTTAACATACAAAGAGTTTAAAGATCTATTCTGCTAATATCATGAGTAAGAAGGATATTGGTGTAAAGATTCCAATCCTGGAAAGAGATAACTACCATCACTGGAAGGTGAAGATGCACTTACATCTTCTCTCTCAAGATGAAAGCTACATCAACTGCATTGAAAATGGTCCTCACATCCCAGACAAGGTGGCCACAATTGCTACCGCAACAGTTGTTGTTGGACAGTCTATTCCCAAACCAAAGGCAGAATGGACTGTTGAAGATATTGAAGAGGTCCACAAGGACAAGAAAGCCATGAACATTCTGTTTAATGTCCTGGATCAAGATATGTTTGACAATGTCATCAACAGCCAAACTGCTAAGGAAATTTGGGATACTGTGCAGCTTATCTGTGAAGGCACTGAGCAAGTTAGAGAAAACAAAATGCAGCTTCTCATTCAACAGTATGAATATTTTCACTTTGAAGAAGGAGAATCATTGAATGATACCTTCAACAGATTTCAGAAACTGTTGAATGAATTGAAGCTGTATGGGAGAGTGTACCAAGTCAAGGACTCTAATTTAAAATTTCTAAGGTCTCTACCTAAGGAATGGAAGCCCATGACTGTTTCTCTAAGAAATTCTCAAGATTATAAGGACTTCACACTTGAAAGATTATATGGAATTTTGAAGACTTATGAACTTGAGATGGAGCAAGATGAGCTGTTGGAAAAGGGAAAGAGAAAAGGAGGATCAGTTGCACTTGTAGCTGACAGTGAGAAGGTTGAAGCCAGGAATAAAGAAAAGACTATGGCAAGTCTCAAAATTGGCACAAGCAAATCAGAATCAAGCAAGGGTAAAGAGCAAGTAGCTGAGGATGAAGACAATTCCAGTCAGGATGACTCTGATGATATTGATGAACATCTGGCTTTTCTGTCCAGGAGGTTTGCAAAGATGAAGTTCAGGAAAAATACAAAATTCACTAAGCCAAACAAAAACATGGTGGACAAATCCAAGTTCAAATGTTATAACTGTGGCATGAGTGGACACTTTGCAAGTGAGTGTAGGAAGGCAACCTCTGATAAAAAGAAATTTGAGCAAGTTGATTACAAAAAGAAGTATTTTGATTTGCTCAAACAAAAGGAAAGAGCTTTTCTCACTCAAGATGATTGGGCAGTAGATGGGGTCAATGAAGATGATGATGTGGAATATGTCAACCTAGCCCTGATGGCTAATTCTGATGAAAATGAAACTAGTTCATCAAGCAACCAGGTAATTACTACTGATCTCTCTCAGCTTTCTAAACATGAATGCAATGAAGCCATAAATGATATGTTCAAAGAATTATATCATTTGCGTGTTTCCCTTAAATCACTAGCTAAAGAAAACACTAGGATCAAAGAGAATAATGTGTTTTTAAGTGATAGGAATGTTGTGTTAGAGAATCAGGTAATTGAGCTTGAAAAGATTAAACTTAAATGCTTGACTGTTGAGAGTGAACTAGAAGAAGCTGTTAAGAAAGTAGAAATTCTTTCTAAACAGTTAGAAAGTGAGCAATAGGTAATCAAGGCCTGGAAAACATCTAGAGATGTTAGTGTTCAAATTGCCAAGGTTCAGGGAATTGAATTATTCTCTGAGGATGCCTGGAAGAAGAACAAAAAGGAGTTAGAATTAATTGATGGATTGTCAACGGATGTGGAATGAACGGATGATGAAAGTTATCCGTTGAAGGAAGAAAAGGAGCATCCAATGAAGGCTCATCAATTAAAACAGGCAAGTAATTTTAAAAATAAAAACCTTAATAAGAAGAATGATTCAACTCTCAAGAACTTTGTCAAAGAAGGAGCTAGCACATCCAAAGATGCCAGTAAGGTGAATATAGGTTACATGACTTTGGATCAGCTGAAAAATAGGCTTAAGTTGGTTGAGGATAAGAAGGAAATTAAAAGAAAATCTAAAAGAAATGGGAAGATAGGGATTAATAAACATAACAATTACACACCTGATAGGTATGCTCCTAGAAAAAGCTGTGTGCATTGTAAAAGTGTTAATCACCTATCTGATAATTGAAAATCTGTTAAAAATGCTCCCATACCTTCAAATCCCTCCATGCCTAACATGTCTATGTCACCTCTGCATGCTATGCCTGTTATGTCTCATCCCCATGCACATTTTGCAAACATGCCATATATTAATAATCCTTATTTTACTGCATTTAGTATGCCTCAAATGCCATATAATATGCCTATGTGGAATAACATGTTTGCACAATCCATGCCTTATCAAATTCAATCAAATGTGCTAAGTAATTTTGTGACTAACCCTACACTTCAACCAACCACATCTGAGATCAAGGTTGACCCAAAGCTACCTAAGTCAAAAGATGCAGGAGGAATGAAGTCTAGGAAAAAGACTAACAAGGCTGGACCCAAGGAAACTTGGGTACCAAAATTAACTTGATTGATTTTGTTGTGTGCAGGGAAAAAGAAGGAATCTATGGTACTTGGACAGTGGCTGTTCAAGACACATGACAGGAGATTTCACCCTGCTCACAGAGTTTAAGGAGAGAGCTGGCCCTAGCATAACCTTTGGAGATGACAGCAAAGGATTCACTATGGGATATGGCTTGATTTCAAAAGAAAATGTCATCATTGATGAAGTTGCATTGGTTGATGGTCTCAAACACAACTTATTGAGCATCAGTCAACTATGTGACAGAGGGAATACTGTTTTCTTCAATTCTGAAGCCTGTATTGTCACAAGTAAGAAGGACAATAAAGTGGTTCTAACTGGAGTTAGAAAAGGAAATGTGTACCTACCTGACTTCAACTCTATAGATGCAGAATCCATTACTTGTCTTTTCAGCAAAGCAAGTGCAGTTGAAAGTTGGCTATGGCACAAGAAGTTATCCCATTTGAATTTCAAGACAATGAATGATCTAGTCAAAAAGGACTTAGTTAGAGGAATGCCTCTAGTGGAATTCACAAGGGATGGACTGTGTGATGCTTGTCAGAAAGGAAAGCAAAAGAAAGTATCATTCAGTAAGAAGCTTGAATCTGCAATTGATGAACCATTACAACTGCTACACATGGATCTTTTTGGACCAGTCAATGTATTGTCAATTTCAAGGAAAAGATATTGCCTAGTGATTGTAGATGATTTCTCAAAGTTTTCATGGGTCTATTTTCTTGGATCAAAGGATGAAGCTAGTGAAATCATTATCAATCATATCAAGCAAGTCAACAATCATCCTGATTTCAATGTAAGGAATATTAGGAGTGACAATGGAACTGAGTTCAAGAATTCAACCATGAAGTTGCTCTGTGAAGAAAATGGGATCATGCATGAGTACTCAGCTCTAAGGACTCCACAACAAAATGGTGTGGTGGAAAGGAAGAACAGATCACTAATTGAAGCTGCAAGGACAATGCTTGAAGAGTCAAAACTCCCAACTTACTTTTGGGCTGAGACTGTTAACTGTGCATGTTACACTCAGAATATTTCTCTAATCAATCAGGCAAAAGGCATGACTCCCTATCAACTATTCAAGAGAAGAAAACCAACTTTAAACTATCTGCATGTCTTTGGTTGCAAATGTTACATCTTAAGGAATCAATCTGATCACAAAGGGAAGTTTGATGCAAAGGCTGATGAAGGAATATTTGTTGGTTATTCTGCTGGAAAATCTTATAGGGTCTACAATCTAAGAACCAACATTGTCATGGAATCTGTGCATGTTGTGTTTGATGATAAAAAGATTGATGGACTAACAGATGAGGGACATCATGAAGGACTCAAATTTGACAACATTGAGATATATTGTGATGATAGTGAAGATGAGAATGATGAAGAAGGCATCTCAAGAAGAATTCAGAATCTGCCTTTGGATAATGCACAGAATGCTGCATCCGTTGAAAGTCATAATTCAGCTTCCGTTGAAAGAAGCAATGCAGCATCCGTTGAAAGACAAAGTGCATCATCCGTTGAAGTTCATAATGAAGCATCCGTTGATCACAGTCTGTCAACGGATAATCAATTCACTTCATCAGTTGATAGAGCTCCCAATTCCTTTCAAAGGATCAGCAACTCAGGGGGAGTTTCAACCAATCAACATTCTATCTCACATCATGACAATACTGAGGCAACCTCATCTAGAGCTAATCTACCACCTCAAAGAAAATGGACCAAGAATCACCCTTCTGAACTGATCATTGGTAATGCTACATCTAAAGTGCAAACTAGAAGGGCTTCTCAAGATGAATGTCTGTATAGTAGCTTTCTATCACAGGAGGAACCTAAGAGAGTGAAAGAAGCTCTATTGGATCCAGATTGGATTTTAGCAATGCAAGAGGAGCTAAACCAATTTGAAAGGAACAAAGTATGGAAGCTGATACCCAAGCCAAAGAACAAGAGTTCTATTGACACAAAATGGGTATTCAGAAACAAGATGGATGAAAATGGCATTGCCATAAGGAATAAAGCCAGATTGGTTGCTAAAGGCTATTCTTAACAAGAAGGGATAGATTTTGATGAAACATTTGCTCCAGTTGCTAGACTTGAGGCCATCAGAATCTTTCTAGCCTATGCAGCCCATGCCAATTTCAAAGTCTATCAAATGGATGTCAAGAGTGCATTTCTAAATGGGGAATTGGAGGAAGAAGTTTATGTAAGCCAACCTCCAGGATTTGAAGATCCAAACTTTCCAGACTATGTGTATTATCTGTTGAAAGCACTCTATGGACTAAAGCAAGCACCTAGAGCCTGGTATGAGACTTTGTCAAAATTTTTTCTAGATAATCACTTCACAAGAGGTACTGTTGACAAAACTCTCTTCTTTAGAAATGTTAATGGCTCTAAAATACTTGTTCAAATTTATGTAGATGATATTATATTTGGATCTACAGATGATAAACTTTGTAAAAAGTTTGCTAAGTTAATGCAAAGTAAATATGAAATGAGCATGATGGGAGAGCTAACTTATTTTCTTGGTTTACAAGTTAAACAAGTTAGTGATGGAATTTTCATTAGTCAAACTAAATACATTTATGATCTTTTAAAGAAGTTTGACTTAATGGATTGTTCATCTGCAAAAACTCCCATGGCCACTGCCACCAAGCTTGAATTAAACAAGGCTGAAAAGTCTGTGCATATTTCAAGTTATAGAGGCATGGTTGGCTCACTTTTATATTTAACTGCTAGTAGACCTGATATAATGTTTTCTACATGCCTCTGTGCTTGATTTCAAGCTGATCCTAAAGAATCTCACTTAGTGGCTATTAAAAGAATCTTCAGATATCTCAAAGGGACTCCAAATCTAGGAATTTGGTACCCTAGAGAGTCTGGTTTTGATCTAATTGGCTACTCAGATGCAGATTATGCAGGCTATAAAATAGACAGGAAAAGCACAACTGGCACCTGTCAATTTCTAGGGAACAAGCTTGTGTCATGGTTCAGCAAGAAGCAAAACTCTGTTTCTACATCAACAACTGAAGCTGAGTACATTGCTGCTGGTAGTTGCTGTGCACAGATACTATGGATGAGAAATCAACTATTTGACTATGGTTTGACTGTTGACAAAATTCCAATATTCTGTGACAACACAAGTGCCATTGCCATTACTGAAAATCCAGTGCATCACTCAAGAACCAAGCACATTGATATCAAGTATCATTTCATTAGGGAACATGTGATGAAAGGTACAGTGGAACTTCATTTTGTTCCAAGTGAAAAGCAGATTGTAGACATATTTACCAAGCCACTTGATGAATCAACATTCACAAGATTAGTAAGTGAGCTAGGTATGCTTAATTATTCATAAATTTATGTCCTATATATAATCTGCATTGAAGCCTGAAATGAATTTTCTGCAAGAACAAAGTTGGCTTCAAGAAAGACCTATCCTATCAACGGATATTCCCTATCCGTTGAAAGCCAAAATTGTTCTATCAACGGATGTTCATTATCCGTTGAAAGACAAATACATTTCTGGTAATTTTATCCCTCAAAGGATAAAATAGTGTTGGTCATCAACGGATAACTATTTACCTTATCCGTTGAAGTGTCACATCAGTTACTTTCAGTAAATCACAACCGTTGATTTCTTTACTTAACCGTTGATACAAATATACACTGTTGTATGTATTTGTTTTAAAGGCAGTTTAGAATTTCTACAGTTTTATTTATTCTTAAACGGCTGTAATTTACTTAAAAGTATCATTTTATTTACGTTTTAATTTAAGAAAGTATAAAAGCCCATTGAACTCTTATTTTTCTCTTTACGCTTTCTTGCAATTTTCATTCTCCTTCTCTTCCAAAATTCTCAAGTTTTTCTTTGCAACCTCTACTCACAACAATGGCACCAGTAGTCAAAATTATGTCTCAAACAAGATTTGTTTATGAAAAGAATAATTTCGTTGCCTTGGTTGAAAAGAATGAGGCCCATTCTGATTATCACAAGATGATGGACTTCATCAAACACTGCAAACTGAGCTATACAATGCTGGAAGCCTCAACCATCTACTGTGAGGTGATTGAGGACACAGATATGACTATTGTCTTCTCTCTCAAAGGTAAGGATTATTGCATTAACTGTGATGATATACAGTCTTGCTTTAAGTTGCCTGAGAATAATGCCATGACACCACACACTGATAAAGATGTATCTGTTATGTTAGATTCCATAGGCTATGCTTTTGATTCTGCTAGTTTAGGTAGTATTAGAAGGAAAGGACTTAGGAAAAAATGGAGTTTTCTTGGAGATGCCTTTATTAAGGTTTTCTTTGGGAAGATTAGCAATTTTGATGCCATAACTTCATCTCTTGTTAATATGCTTTATATGCTAGTTTCTGATAGGTACTTTAATTTTAGCAACTGTGTCATGCTAGAATTAGGTTCCAGATTAGGTAACAAAGCTAATAGACCACATAACATCTACTATGCTAGATTCTTTATGTTATTGGCTAACCATGTTGCTGAAGGATTGGTTATATCAAATGAGAATAATAAACTCAAATGCTGGGCACAAGAGAAAAGGGTCCTTGCAGACCTTTTGAGAATGAACCTCAACAGCCAGGTGCCATTGGTATATTTGCCAATCATGAATGCACCACAGGTAAGTGAGGTAAATACTTCTATAACTCCTACTATCTCCAACCCCATTGTTTCTTTGTCTTCCAGTGTGGCAATGGGATCTGTGTCTTTGCCCAAACAGGTTCCTACCAAAGCCACCAAAACTAAAGTTTCAAAACTCAAGTCAAAGAAAACTACCTCTGTTGTTTCTCAAAAGATAACAGTTGTAACAACTACCATAAACCCTGAAGGGAGTGAACAGGGTGTGAGTGGTGAGGGGAGGGGTGAACATCAAGAAACCCCCCAGGATAAGGTGGGAGAGGTGAGTGGTACCCAAGCCAGCCAAGCCACAGTCTCTCAAAAGACTGTGGTGGTTCAAAAGGAGTCTAACACATCCCTAGTTGCATCCTCCCAAAAGGGTGCAACTATTGAAAATAGTCCCCAACCAGGGACACAGACCAAAAGAGGGAGGGACACTGAAGCCACACATTCACCAATTAAAGCCTTTTCAAGGATGAAGAAGGCCAAGACCCTAGTTTCCACACAAGGGGCACACACAGCACAGATAAATCCACCTGTATCTGAGCCTTCTCAAATTCAGCTTGATGTGATTACAACAAATGTGGAGTCACATCCCCATTCTTTCATAATAGAAACACACCAATCATCAAACTCTCCATCACCCTCTCTGGATGTGGATATGATATTCACATCAATTTCTGATTCTCCCTCATTAAAACTTAGGGAGGAGCCCCACTCAAAACCTGATGATCATCATCTTTTAGATGATTTATTGGATCATCAGCCAATTCTTTCAGATGCAGTTGAAGAATTTGTGTTACCTCACTTAAAATCAATTCACACAGACTCAACAATTATGTCACTTTCTATATCTACATCTTTTCCTTCTTCAACGGATATCACTCATCCGTTGACAAGTGGTTGTTCTTCAACGGATAAGCTTAACAACAGTTATCCGTTGATACCATCAGTTTCCACTTCAACGGATACTCCTTATCCGTTGATCGTCTCTACACCCATAACAGAAACAATTCCAACTGTAGAGGACATGGCTACTGTACAATCACTTTTAGGTTTGAGGGAAGGGAGTGATCTTTTGAGTGAGAGGCTGGGTTGCTTCCAGGCAAAAGGAGAGGTTGAGAGTCACCATATGCATGCTATTTCTTCCAGCATGGCAAAAGTGAGTGAGGGGAGTACCACCTTAGAAGGTGCGGGTGAGGCTGTGAGGGTGTGTGTGAGCCAGGGGGAGCCCCTGATGCAAGAAAATAGAGAAAAAGAGAGAAATGCAGGTACCGAAGCTATAAGGGTGGATCCAGCCATTGCTAGTGAGTCAATGAAAGTGGATGATGTAGAAAAGGAAAGACAATTTCAGCAACATTACAAAGCTGTGATTGATAACATTTCCCTGGATGCTGACACTTTTACTCATCCAGTTTCAGCCTATCAATTATTGGCTGCTCAGGGCAATGTGGAGGCAGAACAGACATTAAACATTGTACACACTTCAGAATCTCTTCTCAGAGACAAAGCTGCTGTTAACAAGCTGCCTTCTCAAGCTGGTGAGCCATCTGAAGAATTTGGAGTAAATTCTAATGATGATGACTCTGATTCTTTGGATGAGAGCATGAACTTAGGGGGAGTAGCAGGCCCAAGTTCTTTCCAGATCTTCCTGAATGGGCATGGGCAAAAGCATCAATACCAGGAGAGTTTGGTGTCACTTTGGTCAGACAAGTCATGACAATTCAGAAGGCCCTTCAGGAGACTACAGATGCTGGTACCAAGGCAATTCTTCAAGCTCATCTGGAATCTCTGCATCTCTTGCAGTTGCAGCATTTCAAACAGAATCTAAGTGTGGATGAGCTCAAGCAGGATATTGCTGATCTAAAATCCTACAATGCTGAGAAGTTGGATTCAGTCATACCTTATGGTACTATGCAAGATTTATTGGGGAGACTGAGGAAAGAATCTGATGCTGACAAGAGACTGGCCAGATTGGAAACCAGAGTTCAGATCATTGAAGACTCTATGGTCACCATTCTTCAGAATCAACAAACTCAAACAAATCTACTCATGCAGCTGGCAAATGCACAAGGCTTGACCCCTACCCTTGATGATAACAAAAAAGGGGAGAATAAAGGGGAAGGGGAAGGAGAGCCATCAACAACAGTTCAAATTTCTCAAGTGCTAGTTCCTGTCATCACCACTTCTCCAATTATTCCAATCAAAGGAAAGTTTGATGGAATTGATCTAATCCAGATAGCAACAGCTGAATTGCAAGTCAAAGAGCAAAGGAAGAAGATTGATGAAAAGATGCAACAAATATTTGGTTCTACAACTTCTCAATCATAATCTGTGAAGCATAGCATAAAAGTGGAATCAATTATTATGGAGCTCAAGCCAGTAGGGAGGAATAAGGTTGGAGAGACATCTTCCAAGGATCTGAAACCTATGGTTCTCAAGCCCAACAACAGATCCAATAAGGACTCTACAAAGAATACTCTGAAAGAAGTGGATTTTCCTCTTCCAAAGGCTGATGAGGACAAGCTTTTGGGTAGAAGTATCTCTAAGCTCAAAGAGACCATGGATGTGGCTGTAAGGAGGAACATGACTATTATCTTCAGAGAGGGAAAAAGCATATGTGTGATGCAAGGACATCCCAAATTCTCAATAGCCAAGAAGGAAGAAACCAGAAGGTTGAAGGAAGAAGCCAAACAGCTAAAGGCTGATAAAAGAGCACAAGCAAAGCTTGAAAAATAGCTAAAGTCAAGTCAGGCTGAAGAACAGAAAGAAATTGAAGACAAAAGTGAAGATGAAGCTATGTGGGACATGGTTGATACTGATATGGAGGAAAGAAGTAAGGGAAGAGAAAAATTGCAGAAAGGGAACAGAAAGAAGGTCAATGCAAAGAGAAAGATGGTAGATGAGACTAAAGAAACCCAATCAATATCCAAACCACTACCCTCTATTCCTGAACCCATTGTTCCTGACCCCTTCATGAACATTCATGGTGAAACAATCATTCCCAAGGAGGAACCAATTGATTGGGACACCATCAAATTTCCCACCTTCCTAATCTCTTCTCCACTATCAAAGAAGCAGAAAAGAAGAATCAAATCAATACCCTCTAAAGCCTCAATCAAATTCACACAGAAGCCTAAGCCTAAGCCTCAAGCCTCTAAGGATGATTATGTTCACATCTGTGACATAAAAAAATTTCAGACATTGAACTCTATCTGGATGAGCTAGAGGAAGTAAGGGAAATAGCTGCCTACAGACAGCTACCAGAAAGACTAGTGTTCAAATACAAAGGAGATGGGGAAAGAACCTGGCCTCTTTACAGAATTCTGAATGAAGGCTACTCTACCTTGATTAGAGTCTACTCAGCCATACAAATGGATTCTGGCTTTACCAGGACTGCCAAGACTGAGATTCTCAACAAGATTGCCAACATAAGGAAAACTTGGAGGGAGCCCAATGCTTTGCCTAGAACATTACTCATTCAAGAAAGAGGAATTACAATTCACAAATCACCTCATTGGTTGATGGAGTTCAGAGACAACAAAGGAGACGGAAGATTTTTCAGAATTGAAGATCAGCTCAAGATTGCCAGTAATGAAACTCTCAAGAATATGCAATCTAAGTTAGACATCAATGAAGAAGATGAAGCTGAATTCTACAGACAACTTCAACTTTAAATAGAGGAGAATGACAGGAGGCTAGGAAAGAAAACAAGAAATCAAAGGAAAAGAAACTAATCTGCTAAGGCTAAAGGAGCACCCTTGGAAACAATGTAACTCTTCAATTCCATCTCAGCATACACATTTTTGTAGCACTTTTGAATTTCTGCTTTATTACAGTTTATATATTTGTCAAGTGTTTTGTTATCATCAAGCTAAACCCAAATTTATGCCTGCAGTTCTAGTAGACATAAATAGGGGGATATTGTTAGGAATATATGTATTAGTTTGATGATAAGTTAAACAAAACACTTAAGTAGAAATCTAGTGTTTGTAGCCTCAACGGATAAGACCGTCTTGGCTATCCGTTGAAGGAGTAGCTTTACTTAGCAATAAGTTTAGTATTGTAGCACATTTCATTCTCTGGATTCAAGTTGTAATTCTTAGATGTTGTAGGAAATTATCAGTCATGTTGACTACTAATGGATATACAAATAGGAGGGCTAATTGTAAATATTTCATTCCTTGTAATTTTGTATAAGTGAAGAAGTATCAACGGATATTGAAGACCTTCAACGGATAAGAAACAAAGCTTCAACGGATGTCTCTAATGCTTCAACGGATAATATCCATCAACGGATAAGTGCTTCAACGGATAAAGACTTCAACTGATAATGCATCAACGGATAAAGCTTCAACGGATAAAGCCTCAATGGATAAGGCATCAATGGATGAAAGCTTCAACGGATGCTTAGTTCATTAGCAGTTGATAGTGACAATTCACAAGCTGACAGAGGCACATGGGTTGACAGAGACAAACTGGAATATGGAAGCCTCTAGGAGGAATCAAGAAGATGCAGCATTTCCATTCTGATTCAAACAAGGAAGTATTCAAAGATTCACAGATTATCCTAGATTGCATTGGATAGAGAAATGAAGAAGAAACATGTGAAGAATCTTTTTAATTGTATTTTACAGTTTTGTCTTCACTTGTAAACTTGGTGATATATAAACCAAGTAGCAGCTAGTAATTAGATAAGAATTTTCCTGAGCTGTTTAGAAATATCCAGAGAGAAAATCATCTAGTTTGTACTAGGAAGCAGCTGTGATTTAATTCTTTGAATCACAGATTTTCTGAAATAACACATCTCTGGTGGAACAACAAATCCACCAGAAAAGTTTTTTAAGTTCTTTGTGTTCTTTATATTTGTGTTTGAATATATATCTGTCTGTATCAGCTTCAAGCAATTCACACACATTTGTTCACTTAAACACTTAGCCTTAGAAACTACTCAAAACTTGAAAAAGTTTTTAGATTTACATTCAACCCCCCTTCTGTAAATCTCATTGTTAGTCCACTGGGAATAACATATATCTCTCATATATTTCCTGAAAACCTCTGTTATGTAAAGTATGAACAGAGTTGCAATATCCAATGAATTTGGAAAGAAAAGAATTTTGGCATAAACCTGATATCTTGCTGATCAGGCAAAGATACCAATAAGTAACCTTTTATACTGTAGATTGATGAATTCCTCGCCGTCATCACCCTGGCCGCATTCGAACCTCGCGCTAGACCGTTACCCGGCCACTCACGCGTGGATGGACTGTCACCCAGCCTCTTACACCTTCATAGACCGTACCCCGGCCTGTCGCTTATGCCGACTCAATCAGATGGACTTACTTCCCGAACATTGGGCAAGTAATCAAATTGTTGTCTCAAAACAGCAACCACGTTGCGAATATAAAATACACCATAGAGCCGGATCCCTCAGGTTTTGAGCGAGTATTTAAATCCCCTTTGAAAGGAAGATCTTAAATATAAAAATGAGTTTTGAGATTCACTCTAACTTTTAAAAATCATTTTGAAGACTCGAAAACACTTTTAAGAATGTTTGGAGTAATGCTGATTTAATGAAATAAATCAGTCCCGATATATTAGAAAGTATCTGAATATTATTATTTAAATAATATTCCCATAAGGATAATCCTTATAAAAATAATTGAAGTAAAAGTTTTAAAACTCATACTTGAAATGGATATTAAATAACCAAAGGTATACTTATACGAAAGTATGACCTTTATTTGAATAATCGAAAATAAGTTTGATTATCAAAACATTATTCTTTACTAAAATAAAGAATATTAATTAGTAAATAAACGGAGTCATAAGTTCTCGAATAAATATTCAACTAATATTCATTAATTAAAATAAACGGAGTCTTAAGTCCTCGAATGAATATTCAAAATAATATTCATTAAATAAAATAAACGGAGTCATAAGTCCTCGAATGAATATTCAACTAATATTCATTAAATAAAATAAAGTTATCGAATAAACCTTATTCAATTAATAGTTTTAAAAACTATATAAATATATATATATATAATATACTCGGGAACATCGACTCCCGGTTTTAGAAAATATTCACCTTGGGGTCCCCTATACTAAGGGTATACGCAAATACTGCTTATCTCTAGCATAGGTATTATGCAACTGAATCAACAGATATATGTATCAAGATTACGAAACAGACATGCATATATACCATATCACATGCTCCAATATATCGCAAGAATTTGCTAATAACAATCATGCACTTATCACAAGATAATGCATATACATATATTTACATCACCACAACAGTATAACGGGTAGAAAACTTACCTGAGCAACTGGGGGTGACAAATGGCTTGGGACGAGTCTGGTAACCTATAAACAACATATAAGTTGGAATTAAACCAAAGTCGCTTATGAATCTATACTTTAACCAATTAGACTCTAACACTCGCTTTGCGCTCAATGATTCCCTTAAGTCGCTCGAGTACCCTCGGCTCCACCATTTTTAATAAATTAACCATTAAGGGTTTTAAGGCGATTCTTTCGCGAGTGCCTTACCAACTGCCTAATACACTTTACATAAATGATTAATACTCCAATTAGTCCTTTAAGATCTTTAACCTATATTTCAAAGTAAGGCGAGGGGTAATGGTTCGTTCGCGAAACGCCGTTACTTAAAACGGTCATTTCTCCTAAACCGTACATCGGATTCAAGCGTACCACATATCAAAATGAAGCTCGTAACATGAACTATCTAATCAAGGCAATAGTCAAAATCTAACAGGGAGTTCTCGGGTCCTGATGCTAAGAGCAAAAACAGTCTAAAGTAAATCGGACATTACGACGGCTATGTTTACGGCATTACCAATTTTTTATTCTACTCCAAACCAACCACCAATCAACCACAATTCATTCATACAACCAAAATCCATCCATACCATACTACAACAGCCCCAAAACCTCAAGTTCTCCAATTTATATTATTCTCAAACATGAATTAAAACTATACTTAAGTTCATTAATCAATAACCCAAGATTTACAACTCCAACTCATTACAAAACCAACCACGCTCTAAGTCTACAAGAATTATGCTTCTCATGAATCATAACAACAAAACTAAACCTAATATTCAAAGTAAAGTTAGGGTTTGGAGGGGTTATACCTTCCTTGGAGAGTGGAGAATCAATTAACTAGCTTGGAATCGCCCTTGAAAGTCCTTATCCAAGCTTAATCTAAACAAAAACTCAAGAACAAAAATTTAAGTTCTTGAAAAATACTATTCACCCTCTTCTTCCATGATTTTTAGGAAGAGATTGTGAATGAAATTGAAGCTTAGATTCATGGGATAGCTATATCTATGTATAAGGAACCTTGGATAATTACCTCATGATTTAACAATGCTTGGATCTTGGATTTTGATTTTTTTCTCCTTGAAAATGAAGAAAAGCCGAGAGCTTCTTGTTGGATAATGAAGGTCAACTTTGTGTTTTGTGTTTTTGATTTGTTTTGCTTGGTTGACATCATTTTGTTTGTTTAATTAACTTTTTACCATGGTAAAGAATGAATGGTTCACAATCAACCAACTAATCCCTCCTTTTTTATCATGCTTAAGTCATCCCATTATGTCATCATCCCACACTTGTCCTCTTCTTGTTGGTGAGATGACATCACCCTCCACTAACTCTTTGATTAACTCCTAATCGCTTGGGTAATGACCGCTGATCTGTTATACGGTTCGCTTAACTTTCGTTTTCGTTTATCGTTTGAGGGATCATACCCGGGATCTTATTACTTGGGTTCCCTTAACCTTTCTCAATTCATTATATTCCTTTTATGATCCTCTCTTATAATCCTTGAATTTAAATCCTTTTTATCCTGTTACCTTATACTCAATTCTTTCGGTATCTGGTGGATTTTTGGGAAAAATCAAAGTGTTCGGATTTGGATTCTGACGATCTTTACATACACTTATATACCACATAGGGTACTAATAATATCTCAGAAGATCAATAAAAGAACCCCTACATAGTGTGGTATGAAAAGTTTTCTTATTCAACATAATCAGCAAAATCACTATTCATAAGGGTTTCAAAAATTCCAAAAATTGGGGTTATTACACTGGGACTCCAAACTGGAACATGACGTGTTCCATGAAGAATTCAATCATTTCTTTCTCTCTGATTTTGGAAAGAAGCTTTGCTTTGACTCATTTGGTTGCATAATCCACATCGACTACTACATATTGGAACTGATTTTTGGTTTCTGGGAAGGGACCCATGATGTCTATTCCCCACTGTTAGAAAGGACACGGAGCGAGTATTGAGGTGAGTTCCGTAGTGGGTCGATGATTGACATTACCATGTAGCTGGCACGCTTGACATTTTCTGACATTCTCCTCACAGTCTTTACGGATGGTGGGCCAGTATAATCCTTATCTGATGATTTTAAGAGCTAGATTCTTTCTTCCGAGATGCTCACCGCAAATGCCGGTATGGACGTCAAACAGCGCACAGCGCACGTCGGAATAACGATGAACCGATAACACAGTAATTTCTTGCCTTGAACATGAGTGAACGGGCTTCGTTTTTCGCTTCGGGGAGTTTGTTTTCTTATATATATATTCGAGGATTGGTGTTCGCCAATCAAAGTTATTTTGTATCTGATTTACCAATATTTTATGATGGCCGGAGACGTCAAAACTTCCACATATATAAGTTCGAGGTTGAATGGGAGGTTAGAGGATGCCAATTTGGCTAATGAATCGGCCCACTAATTTTCTGCTCGGTCGACATTTGAGAGCTTCCACGAAGGGAATCTTTTAAGCAAGTCTTATGCTCGTGCGAGGTACAGTGTCATTCCGTCATTGTGTGTTTTGAACTCTACGTTTATCTATATGACTACCAACTGGGAATCCCCGAATATGTCTATAATATCTGCCTCGAGATCTGCTTCCAGTTCAAGCCTGCGATCAACGCCTCATTTTTTGCCACATTATTCGTGGCCGGGAACTCAAATTTGAGGGCCTGTTGGATTTTAAATCCTTCTGTGCTAATCAGGATTATTCCAGCTCCTCCTGAGTTTGTAGTGGAAGATCCATCAACGAAATATAGCTATATCCTTGATTGATCTTCGTTGGAGCTAGGGATTTTGTCTTTGAACCGACACTCTACTACAAAGTCTGAGAGAACTTGGGCTTTGATCGCTGTTAGAAGTTTATACTGAATGAAAAACTGGCTTAACTCGATGGTTCAAGCGGCAAGTCTGCCCGTCATATCAGACTTATGCAGGATCCTCTTGAGGGGTTGATTCGTGAGTACTTGGATTTCTCTTGCTTGAAAGTAGTGCCACAGCTTTCGGCTAGCGACAACCAAGGCATATATAAGCTTTTCAACTTGCGGGTATTTGGTTTCAGCATCACGTAATGAATGACTAATATAGTATAATGGGATTTCTTTCCCCTCCTCATGTCGAACCAAAACTGTTGTGACTGTCTCATCGGTGGCGAATAAGTATACTCGTAGTGGCTCGCCTGGTATGGGTCGAGTGAGAATATGTGGATTTGTCAGGAAGGCCTTTAATTCAGAAAAGTTTTTTTTACAATCATCATTCCACTCGAAATATAAGGACTTTGAGGCTTTTTTCATCACGGAGAAGAATGGGATGCACCTTTTAGATGATTGAGGAATAAATCTTCAGAGGGCGGTAATACAGCCCGTCAGTTTCTGTAAATCTTTAATGGATCTTGGGCTTTCTATTCCTAGAATTGTTTTTTTATGCTGGGTCGGCCTCGATTCCATGTTGGGTGACTAAAAACCGAGGAATTTCCCTACAGTGAGGCCGAAGGAACATTTGGTTGGGTTTAATTGTATGTTGTGGCTTCTTGCATTCTCAAACGTTTCTCCGAGGTCGTTGATGTGGTTTGAGGAGACTTTTGACTTTATGATCATGTCCTCGACGTAGATAAGCATGTTTCTCCTGATCCGTGAAGCGAATATTTTATCCATCATTTGCTGGAATATGGAACCAGCATTAATTAAACCAAAGGGAATGACTCCATATCTGAAGACTCCTCTGTGCGTGATGAATGCAGTCTGTTGCCAGTCTTGGGAGTCCAACTTAATTTGGTTGTCACCTGAAAATGCATCCATGAATGACAGAAGTTCATTTCCTGCTATTGTTGAGTGGCATTTATGACACTTTTTAATGCTCTAATAAGTTTTGAATTGATGCATTTGTACTCAAGTTTTTAAGTGTTTTAACGTGTTTTCTAGTGTTTTTGCATTTCAGGTATTAATCTGTGAATCAGATGAATTAGCATTGCTTTGGTGCTAATTTGGTGTCAAGGTGGTGTTGGAATAAAAGCTCGTGGAAAGCCGGCTCGAAGCAGCAAGGAAAAAGATAAAATCTGAGTTTTTCCCAGAAGGACGGCGCGCCCACGCTATGATAGCATGCAGCCGCGCCGGGATTCTAGAAAGGCAGCGCGCCCACGCTGTGTTAGCGCGCGGTCGCGCCGGTGCGAAATTAAAGAATCCTGATTCTAATTCGATTCTAAGTGGGGAGACTTCCAGATTGAAAAGGGCTGCTATATATATTCAAATAAGAATGTTTTCATGGGAGAGACTTACCAGAGCGCAAGGAGAACCGTAAGAAGACCGTTTTTAGCACGATTCAACGAAGATAAAGAAGATCTTGTTTTTACTTGTGAATCTTTATTTTAAGTTGTATTTGGATGCTAGTTTTCTTACTTGTGAACCTTACTCTTGTTTTGTACTTGGTTTTATTTATTCGTTATAAAGACTACATTTGTTATATCATGCTTTCATCGGAACCCACGTTGATGATGAGTCCGATTATGGGCTAATCATTATCGTAGGGTTCTAGCGGATTTATTTATGTATTTCTTTAGTTAAATTGTTTTGATGCTTTAGTATGTGGTGATTGATTGATAGCCTAGTATTGGTTGTGCGTATTCGTCTTATGAGCGTCGCGAACTTATAAGATAGCGTGTTAATTCTTAATGAAGCGACGGTGAATTTAAGGATTTAGAACTTGTCATGCTAGCATAGGTTCATGTATTGTTATGCATGATTCGTACGTAATTTTAACCATCTTACTTACCCTGTGTAATCAAGATAGATAACTTGTGCTTAAACCGTTATGTTGTCAAATTCTATAGACATATAGGGTCTCAATATAATTGGTGTCTATTCTGAAAGAGATATGTCCTAAGTCCAATCATGTACGAGTATTTAGGAATAACTTTTATATAATCTGTTTTGATTTCATTGATATTAATAAAAGACTTGTTTTGTTTTTATTGCGGGCTCTATCTATTTAAATGTTTAAATAAGATATACCACAGTTTAGAGTAAAGCTTTTTATAGATTGTGATGAGATCATAATAATGAGACCTAAAAGATGATAACTCTAAACTTAAATAGTTCCTAGTCGTAGGATTACTAACTGGTAATTAATAATCCGCAAAGATCGGTACATACTATGCTTGCTTCATTATGAAGGATGTCTGTTCTTATAGACATTTGTGTGGTGACACTATAGCTAGTATGTAGGTGCTTATTATAGAATAAGTTCACTGAACAAAACTCACACAGCTGAATAACTGATGGAGTTCACTCACGTGTCAGCAGTTGTTCACATAGTGATAGTTGTACAAGTATCCTTAGACTTGAGGTCATCATAGTCATCTTGTGTACACTGAACTATGCTTTGGTTTAGTTCTTAGTCTCAAGGGACAATTATAAGGGCTCTACTGGGTATAGGAATTTATACACGAAGATAGTGTATGATCAATAAAGGATCTACCCCTTCCAGTGAAGGAAGAGAATGTTCAATGTTGATCCACTTATGCTAGTTCAGGAATCTCTGGAAAGAGTGAATGAAATTAGAAAGGAGTTTCTAATTTACATTAAATAGAACTAAGCATAGTGAATGGGAAAGCAAGTGATTAAATAAGATAGGCTTGACACATTCCATGCCTTGTATTTAATCGTGACATTGCAGGGTAGAAGGAATTGATTGTACGGTAACTACTCACTGAATAGGTTCTTGGTATTCTAAGCAGTGAATTCTTATTATCCGGATAGTCACGATATGCTGAGAAGTATCCCTCACGATGTAGAATAAATATGATTAATTAATTAATCATATTTAATGAATTAGAGAATTTATATAAATAATGATAAAATAGTTTATTATTATTTATTTCTACTATTGGCTTAATATTGAACCTACATGGTCACACCATAAAAGAGAATGATTTAATGGTGGAGGAATTAATTAATAATGGCTGATAATTATTTATTTATGAAATAAATAATTAATTGGCAAATTTAATAATTGATTAAATGAGATTTAATTGATTATAAATTAATTAAGAAAAGGTTCTTAATATTATTAATTAAGAATTTAATTTTTGGAAATTAAATCAAGTGAGAGAATTATTTCTAAAGAGTTTAGAAAAAGGATTAATAATTAAAAGGTGTTTTAATTATTAGTGAGAATAATAAAGGGTTAATAATAATAATATTTTATGGGAAAATTTTCAGCTGAAAATTTTGCCTATAAATATACTATTATAGACCCTATTTTTGCCTCAACCAAAAAGATTTACAAAATCCTAATTCTCTCCATCTCCTCCTCCTTCATTGCATCGCTTTCTTGGTGGATACCGGTGGAGTGCTTCACACTTGAGGAGCAGCTGCTAAGGATCTCCGTTCATCGTTTTTGGATCGCCATTAAAGACCTCCATCTTTCCATTAACGTAAAGCTTCTTAAGGTAAACATACTGAACTACGAATTAAATATTATTTTTCGCATGGATCCTGCGGAGGGTTTCGGTTTTTTTTTAAAGATTTAAATTTACGTTTTCAGCTGCGTTTATGTGCTAAAAACCCTTCAATGGCATCAGAGCTACTTGCGAAAAGTTTTTAATTCATTTATTTATTTAACTGTTTTCGATATATGAGCATGTACGAGATTCGCCGTGATTTGATGTTGATATAATATGCTTATATATGTATGGTTTTGAATATATGATATTCATGTGAGTTGTATAATCATAAGATGATTATGTAATCTGTATATATACTGATATATACATGATTTATGTTTGTTCTAATTATGAGAATCATATTAGATACGGATTCTGAATTGGCTGCTGCAGATTTGCTGAAAACTGGGTCTGGTGTCCGATTTACGCAAACGAATACCCTATTCCATAGGTAAACGAGCGTCTGAACAAAACTGATAGCAATAGCTATCAACGACTCATCTGTAAGGCGTTTGACGTCATTTACTGCCCGTAAACAGTGATTCTTATTTTTCTGATTTGATTCTGATTTTTCTGATTTTTATCATATTTTCTTTTTATGATTAGATCATGGATAATATGATATGTTAAGATCAGATTATGTGTTTTAACATGCTTTTATGTGTTGTATGAGCATGGTGGATGGTTATGGCCTTTCGACCTTAGTGTAATGGTTTTGGTTTTGGTTTTAAATACGACTTGCATGTCGTCAATCTTTGTAATCATAAATCTCGAATGTAACTCGAGTTATTCTTGTAAATTCATTAGATTAGTTTTACTTTCAATTATGTAATGTAATTGAAGACTCAAGAAGGCTATCCAATGGAGGTGATACAAAGAAGAAGACGAGGCATACAAGAAGTCTAAACAAAGAAGAAGACTTATGTAATAAGTAGTTATATTTATTTCCATCACCATATTAGATTCACCTTGATCTTTATCATGAGCTTGATAAAGATCACATAGGATGGGGCCATAACCAAACACATTTACTTTATTGTACTTTATATTTACTTGTTTATTTAATTTTATATATGAGATATATGCCTATGTTTACCATGCGATGATAGATTTAGGTGAACTTAAATCAATATAAGGCGTGCTCTAGAAAATCTAGAATAAGAATCGTTTCTTGCCTTAACAATAAATATTATGAATTCGATAATGAGATTCTTGTGTTTATGAAACACATAATTGAATATGAATTTTCAATATTGAGAGAAAGGATGATTCTGTCAACAACAGATTTCTATCTATAAGAAAGGGTTATGAAGTGACGCCTCTTGACAATGCTCCACCCGATCTGGGATCATCTGATTATCGATTATTGATTTGAAATATTTAATTTAAAAGGAAGAATCTCTTTATAATATGATTATGATTGTAACGTAATATAATCCCTCTAAAATTAAATAATATCAAGTAGTAATTGGCCAATGACACAACGGGCTTGTGTCGGTCATAGCCTTCCAACATGGTAGAAAGTGGTTCTTATTTTTAAATTATTGTCGTTTCGTGCTACAGCCGAGGGCTTTGATTTCGAAATAAGAAATACTTGTCTATTACATAGAGATGTGTACATTGAATTAGAATCTAAATGTCACACCCCCAACTTAAACAACAAAATAAATATAGCTATTACATCATTTTAATGAAGAATACACAACCAAATCCAAGATCTTACAGTTTAGGGTTTGGAACAGCCCAACACTACCAACTATTACATCTGATTACAAATACCGAGTCCTCACACATCTATTATTACTTATTCTACCTGAGCTCGAACATAAGCATCAGCATCACAGGTCTTACGGGCAGTCTGCCTGAATCTAACCATAGCTGCTAGCTGTAATATCAGGGTAAAGCAAGGAGTGAGCCAAATGCTCAACAAGTGCTAACAGTACGACACAAACACAAATCGAGATATACCTTTAAGAATGATAATGAAAAGACATAACCAATGATAACGAGAGATAAAACTATGTGAGATGGCATCATTTTGCTTGCATCAAAACAATTTTAAAATCATGTCTTAATCAAAATCATTTTATGACGCTACGGATTACAGCCGGTGATCAGCCGTGAAGTAATCCCGAACCTCGCTGGGTTCTAAAACATTAACGGGAATCCCTAGGCAACTTTTAAGCCTAATATAAGTGTGGAAATGACTCGCGTCTCAGTCCAGATCCACTATTCAAAGAAAACATTTATCCCCCTTTGGGACTGAAAACCCACATTTTTATTTATTTCAAAAAAAGAACTGATGCCGAATTATAACAAAGTCTCTTTTAACAGTAAACATTTTTATCAAGGGATTATAGATCAACTCGAAACACGGGAAATATGGTACTAAATCTCAGAGCCATGATTCACAAAACTAAACTCTATTAGGGTAACTGAATGGTTTTTATGTATCAAAGTTTGGACAAGGGAAGTTAGTGAGGCTATTGGATATCATGAAAGGAAGTGCCAAATTGGGCTTAAAGCAATGGTTTCTCATCAAGGTTCAAGTGCTGGATCATCAAGAATGTAGGCTTCATGAATACTAAGGGTGTTAAGGTATGAAGAAATGATTTTTAGCTCAGGATATATCAGGATTGACAAGCTTTAGGATAAGAAAGAGGGGTATCAATCAATTAGGGACAACTTTGATAAATATTTGGCTTTCAGGTATCAAGGTAAGGTTCTATAGGGATTCAGGTATCAGGATGAGATATCATTACTTAGGAATCATTAGCATGGTAATCAAGAGGATCAACCGAGTGCTATAACAACTCTTTATTTTATCATGGCATTCGAATTACTTTAATATATTGTCATGATAAGACTTTTGAACTACTTACAATACGTACTCGAGAGTTCATGGCATCTCTATGAAACTCAAGGATAAACAAAAGATACGCTTGATTTAAATATGTCAAAATGACTCAGGATAATTGCATCGATATATATGAACTGTTTACAGTAAGTACAAAGGTCAAGTTGAATCACTTGCCTTGAGATAGGCTGGTCTGGTCTGACTGGTAGGAGCAACAACTGGAGCTTCACTCGACCTTTATGACAAGTTTTCCCTCATCTCGAGATCCTACATAAATAATAATAATCCTCATTATAATATATTCTTACCATCTTAACCTATTTACAACCCGAAATTAAACATGGATGGCACTTAGGCCTATACACACCTAATTTATATCCACCTTTATATTTCAAATGTACACACGTAGCCACATAATCACATATCGTATATTAATATCAAATAACACCATATATACCATAATGCAACACTAGGCTTGGATGATCTCGACTCACCACTTAAGTCATTTGGTCGCTAAACTAGACAAAGTCTTCAAATTTTGGCTCCCTAACTCGATGTGCCTTTCCTAAATTATCCAAAACCTATTGACCCTCACTTGTGCCTTTTTCTCTACTGACCTTATACCATCTTACAACTATGGTGGTCGACCTAATAGTTACTTCTAAGTGTTCTAAAACTATGTGATAAGTGATAGTGCTCACTGGTACAAATTTCAGAATGACAACAATAGTTTCTTGAGTGCATTAGGCACTCTTAAACTACAAGTTTTCCTTCAAAAATTTTACACAAGACTCTCCTGAACTAAGGGCATCTCATAAGCTTGATTTGGATCAAGGGCCTGGCTTGGGCCTTCTTGGGCCTAAGCTAAAAGTCCAAGGTTCCCCTGCTTGTCTGGGCAGAAAACGCCCTGACTTGAATTGACTTGTGACACATGGTTCTAACTCATATCCTATGAAATATGGTTGGAAAACTTCTCTGACACTCCTTCTAACTAAGGCCCAATTGGGCCTAATGAGGGCCTACCCATGACATGGTCAAATCTCCCTATTTCTAAGTTGCAACAAAACTGTCTTCTGTTGGACAGATTTTGTGATTCTACTTGTGCACCTAACCAAAAGACATGCAAACCTCCAACCAACTCCTAAAACCTTTTATATACTCCCAATACTAACTTCTGGTGGCTTGGGCCTCAAAGTGCACATCAATGACATGGTCAAAACTCACTCTAAACCTCAGGGTACTAAACTGATTTTCTGCAGAAACTATAACTCTCATTCTCCAAGGTTTTGACTTGACAAACTCAACTAACAACAACTCAATACTTAAACCAAGACTTATACATGGTAATCTACCGAACTAACTCCCTTATTCTCAAAATAACCTTGGGTGAGATCATCCATGCCCAAAAACAACAACATGCAACTAAATATATAACATGCAACTCATGGAAAGCACATAACAAGATTTCGGCTAGGCATAAAGTATTAAATGCTTGCAAAATCGACTTGCACCTAATACTCATCCTTAATAATCATGAAATATAACTTCTTTTAAGTATTAATAAGAAATTTATCATGGAAACAATCTATTTTAAGCACACCTATTTCGCATTTATAGATTTTTAAACATAACATCATGATTTCGAAAAGAATAGCATGCAAAACATGGTTGATCATCATTTTAATGTCTTAAAACTAGCATGCATGGATAAACATAAATATATAATGAAATTTCAGTAGCATGCAAAGGATTTTAAAGCATGATATCTTCATAAAACACTTAGTTAGCACATATACATAATATATCTCATAGAGAGCTCTTGAATTCACAAGAATCAAGAGTTTCTCTTTGGAGATCACATAAGAACTACATATGCATCCATGCAACTTCAACTTCCAAGTCTCAAAACACTTGGAAAGGATATAAGATGAATGTAGGTAAAAGATTTACACTTGGGAAGATGAATAATGAATTGAAAAATGGAAGGGGGGTGGGGGATTTGGCCTTCGGCCGAGAGCAAGGTGGGAGGGGGAAAAGAGAGAAAATTTGTGGTGTGTTGGAGTGTGGAATGAATGGAATGATTTCTCCCACTTTGATTTTTTTTGTTTTATGCTTTTTGGTTGACAAATAATGAGTGGAAGTGAGAACTTACAAAAATGTCATTTAGCTAAAGTTAGGCCATTTTGCATGCAAGGCTAATGTAGTAATTTGGTAATAATCAAATGAGTTAGTGGGGTTGGAAAAGTCTTATTTTCCCTTTGAGAGAATAGAAGGGTGATTTGCATGCATGGTCTCTTATGTAATTTGATAAATATGACAACTAAAATTTATAATGATTTATTTTTATAAAATAAAATACAAGTTCAAAAATTATAAAATTTATACCATAAAATAACTTGGAATTTTAGAGACTTTATAAAATCATTTTCAAAATTTGTGAACAAAATACCTTTTAAAAGAAAATTTTTCCAAAGCTTAGAATATTCCTTATAAATCAAAAATAAAGAAATTAAATAAACTCTTGCTTTGAAAAATCATATACTACACAAAGCAAATTTATAATGCAAGAATTTTCACTCACACTAGCGTACAATCATTGAATATATTTTCATTTGACTTTAATATTATACCAAATCCATAAATAATATTACATAAAATGCCGGTCGTAACATCCTCTCCCCCTTAAGGGATTCTGTCCCCAGAATCTAAGAGAAAAGATGAGGATGCCGCGAACGCATATCAGACTCTAACTCCCAAGTCGATTCTTCGACCTTAGGGTTCCTCCAAAGCACTTTTACTAACTTTACCGACTTATTCCTAAGATTCTTTACTTGCCAGTCGAGTATTTTAACCGGTTGCTCCACAAATGACAGGTCTGCCTGAATTTCTATAGGTTCATATTCTATCACATGGCTAGCGTCAGGATTGTACTTCTTAAGCAACGTCACATGGAACACATTATGCACATGCCGATACTGAGGTGGTAAGGCCAACTCGTAGGCCACCTTTCTTACTTGACTCAAAATCTCAAAAGGAACTATGTATCTAGGTGCTAACTTCCCTTTCTTGCCAAATCTCATCAACCCTTTTCTAGGTGACACCTTCAGCAACACAGCTTCGCCAATTTGGAATTGAACGTCCTTACGTGCTGGATTCGCATACTTCCTCTGTCTATCTTGAGTAGCAAGCAACTTTTTCTGAATTAACTTGACCGAGTCATGCAACTGTTGTACCAAATCCGAGCCGAGAATGCTTCCTTCTCCTACTTCATCCCAACTTGTTGGTGATCTACATTTTCGCCCGTACAAAGCTTCGTATGGTGGCATACCGATACTGGAATGATAGCTGTTGTTGTAAGAGAATTCAATCAACGGCAAGTGATCATCCCAACTTCCTGCATAATCGATTGCACAACTTGCGCAACATGTCTTCGATTGTTTGAATTGTCCTTTCGCTCTGACCATCAGTCTGCGGGTGGTATGTCGTGCTCATATTCAACTTCGTGCCAAGACATTCCTGAAATTGCTTCCAGAATCTCGAGTTAAAGCGAGGATCTCTGTCTGAAACTATGGATACGGGTACTCCATGCCTTAGTACGATTCACGCACATACAGATGAACCAACTTGTCCAGTGACGACTTCTCATTTATTGGAAGGAAATGCGCCGACTTCGTAAGACGATCAACTATAACCCATATTGCGTCATGCCCGGATTTCATTCGCGGTAGTCCTACTATAAAGTCCATAGCGATATTTTCCCATTTCCATTCTGGAATCTTCAGGGGCTGAATTAATCCGCTTGGTCGTTGATGTTCTGCCTTTACTTTCTGAGAAGTATAACACTTCGCAACCCATTCTGCCACGTCTCACTTAATATTTGGCCACCAAAAGTTCTTCTTTAAGTCTTGATACATCTTGGTACTTCCCGGGTGGATTGAAAATTTCGAATTGTGGGCTTCATGGAGGATCTCATTCTTTAATTCAGGTACATGGGGAATCCATATTTTGGATGAAAACCTTAGTATCCCTTGCTCATCCCTTTGAGTATTAATCTCCTCTCCAGATAACTGATTCTTCTTTTTCTCCATTACTTCCTCTTGACACTTCTTTATCTTTTCCACTAGTGTTGGCTGAAAGGTCATTGCACGACAAACTTCCTCGACTTTTCCATAAGCACAAAGTTCCAATTCCAATTTTTCGATTTCTTCAGATAACTCTTTTGATGTTATCATCATATTCAATCTCTCCTTCCTACTCAGAGCATCGGCCACTACGTTCGCCTTTCCAGGATGGTAATTTATCGAGCAGTCATAGTCCTTGATCAATTCCAGCCATCTCCTCTGCCTCATATTGAGCTCTTTCTGAGTAAAAATGTACTTTAAACTCTTGAAAACTATCTTCACATTCTGCACTCCATTCAAACTTTTGATTCTTTCTGGTTAACTTGGTCAATGGCGTGGCGATCTTCGAGAAATCCTTGACGAATCTTCTATAGTGTCCGGCCAATCCTAGAAAACTTCGCACTTCCGTAGGAGTCTTTGGCCTCTCCCAACTCATAACTGCCTCAATCTTTGCCGGATCCACTTTAACTCCCTCATTTCCAATAACATGCCCCAAAAATTGAACTTCCTTTAACCAAAACTCACATTTGGTAAACTTGGCATACAACTTCTCTTATCGGAGTATCTCCAATGCTATCCAGAGGTGCTGCTTATGTTCTTCTTCCGACTTAGAATAAATAAGGATGTCATCAATGAATACCACGACAAATTTGTCCAAATACTTCTTAAATACTCGATTCATCAGATCCATAAATGCGGCCGGAGCGTTAGTCAATCCAAACGGCATTACTAGGAATTCATAATGCCCATATCTGGTCCTGAATGCGGTCTTAGGAATATCTTCTTCTTTGATCTTTAATTGATGGTATCCCGATCTCAAATCAATCTTTGAAAAGCATTTTGCTCCCTTCAACTGATCAAAAAGGTCATCTATCCTTGGTAGCGGGTAGCGGTTCTTGATCGTCACCTTATTCAACTCCCGGTAATCTATGCATAGACGCATACTCCCATATTTCTTCTTTACAAACAGAACAGGTGCTCCCCATGGCGACATACTTGGTCGTATCACTCCTTTATCCAATAATTCTTGTAGCTGGCTCGCCAACTCTTTCATTTCTGCTGGTGCCATCCTATACGGGGCCTTTGAAACTGGTTCCGTGCCTGGAGCAAGGTTGATCTCGAACTCAATTTGTCGATCTGGTGGTAAGCCTGGTAGTTCATCGGGAAACACATCGGGGAACTCGTTAACTACAGGAATATCTTCCATGCTGAGGCTGCCTCTCTCTGAATCCATTACATATGCCAGGAACGACTCACAACCTTTTCTAAGTAACTTCTTAGCCTGAACAATTGTAAGAAATAGTTGCTCTTGCCTCTGCCCCTTAAATACTACCTTCTCTCCACTCTTCGTCTTTAAATACACTCTCTTGGTCTTACAATTTATCTGAGCGCTATTCTCTCCTAACCAATCCATTCCTAAAATTATATCAAACTCTCCCAACTTGAAGAGTATCAAGTCGGCTGAGAACTTATACCCCGAAATATCAATCTCACACTTTGGACAAAATTAATTCACAGGAATCTTCTCTTGGTTCGCAATTACCACATTTACTACCTCACTCATAACCATTTTATCACATTGGAGCTTATCAACAAAAGATTCTGATATGAAAGATCTTGTTGCTCCCGAATCAATCAATACTTTAGCTTTGACATTATTGAGTAAAAGTGTACCTGCTATCACCTCCGAATTCTGTACAGCATCCTTCATCTTCAAATCAAATGTCCTTGCTGTTGCTTGTGGGGTTGGTGTAGGTGGTGGAGGTAATGCCAATACCTCAGCTGGCACGCTTGCACTGGTACTTGCCACGTTCATCAGAGCTTTGACTGGTCCGGTTGCCTTACACTCCCTAGCCATGTGTCAAATCTTCCCACACTTGTAGCACGTAACTCCTGGCTTCGGCATCTTGCACTCATTTTCCAAATGTCCCTTCTGATTGCACCTATAACAGGTCATGCTCAGCTTATTGCATACTCCGGGGTGCCTTCTTCTACAGTGCTTGCATTCCGGTCTCTGGAACCTGTTTTCTCCAACTTGCCCTTGGCTTGCCTGGTTGTTCCCCTTCGATTCTTGCCTTTTACCCAAATTTCCTTTCTTTTGAAAATTTCCGCCCTTCTGGAAACCAATCCTCTTTACATTCCGATCTTGTGAACTTCCTGCTTCAGACTTTTCTCCATAAAATGGAACCTTCCTCTTCTTGTTATCCCTCTCTTTCCTTGACTGCATCCCATTATTCTCAATCAGAGCAGATTTCTGTACTACTCCCGCATAAGTTTCAAGCTCAAACATAGCCACCCTATCTCTGATCCAAGGCTCCAATCCTTGCTGAAATTTCTTTGCTTTTTCCTCCTCAGTGCTGGTATACTTTGTCACAAACCTTGACAACTCAGTGAACTTCTTCTCATACTCCAATACAGTCATGTTCCCTTGCTTTAACTCAAGAAATTTTAGCTCCATCTGATTCTGCATGTACTTAGGGTAATACTTGTCCAGAAATAACTTCTTAAATCTCTCCCAAGAAACCTGCTGAGTGACTTCCATAGCCTTTACTGATTCCCACCAATAGATGACTTCTCCCTTCAAGAAGTAAGTAGCATACGGCGTCTTCTGATCGTCTCCTAACTGTACCAACTCAAAAGCCCTTTCCATCTCCTTGATCCATGTGTTAGCTATCACTGGATCAGTGGTATCATGAAATACAGGTGGATTCACATTCTGAAAAGCCTTGAAAGTGACAATTTGTGTAGGTGGTACTGGTGGTTCAGGTGGTTGGTGTGGCTCACAGTTATCTTGGTTTTCAATTCGTTGTTGAAGAGTTAGTTATTGTTGAGCTATAGCATTGGTTTGCTATTGCAAAGTTTCCAGTAGTCGAAGAATATTTGGGTCTGTGGTGGATGTGGTTGTTGGGTTCTTCTTTTTGGGAGGCATAATCCTGAAATAAGGGTTGTGTCAAAACAGATATGAATGATAAAATGATTCGAGGGTATCGCATGGCATTCTCATTTACATATGGGGTCAAGTTTCCAAATTAAGCAGATATGATGATAAAAACATAAAATAACAGTTGAGAGCAAATGGAACGATAGCACATAATTGTTGAAATTTTAAAGGTCACAGTACATAGGATTGGGCAAAGTCTGATTCTAGGAATAACAGGCTTATTTAAAGGAAACAATGGAAACAACTGGGGATTCCATAGAGTCTGATAGTACAACAACATGAAAGGTAAATGGAAAGAACTAAGGCTCCACTCCATCTGAACGGGGCTTGGTAGTCTTTTCCTCTCGAAGCGTCTTCACAATGCTCTGGAGCTCATCTGCCACCATCTGAATGACATACTGGCTGGTACGGTCCCGGTGTACTGGCATCTCCTCAAGCTTAGTATTGACGTACTGAACCAAGGTCTCAAGTCTCACAGTCATCTGCTCCTTGGGCTTCCCTTCGTAGTTTCGGCTATCCGGATACACATTCTTCAGTCGGTCTATCAGTCGGTCGTACTTGCCCTGAAGCATGTCGAACTCGCGCCTCAACTCAGCATACACGGAGAAAGCAATAGTGTCGTCCGACCCAGAGGATGACGAGGAATGCGCCCTTTGCTGACAACCAATAAGAGGAGTATTAATAATAATTTACTTAACCTACTCTCTCGCATAATATCTATAACCTACACACATATCCATTAACCTATTTGGGCTGTCCAGGGACTCTAAACCGTAGCTCTGATACCAAAACCTGTCACACCCCCAACTTAAACAGCAAAATAAATATAGCTATTACATCATTTTAATGAAGAATACATAACCAAATCCAAGATCTTACAGTTTAGGGTTTGGAACAGCCCAACACGACCAACTATTACATCTGATTACAAATACCGAGTCCTCACACAGCTATTATTACTTATTCTACCTGAGCTCGAACATAAGCATCAGCATCACAGGTCTAACGGGCAGTCTGCCTGAATCTAACCATAGCTGCTAGCTGTAATATCAGGGTAAAGCAAGGAGTGAGCCAAATGCTCAACAAGTGCTAACAGTACGACACAAACACAAATCGAGAAATACCTTTAAGAATGACAATGAAAAGACATAACCAATGATAACGAGAGATAAAACTATGTGAGATGGCATCATTTTGCTTGCATCAAAACAATTTTAAAATCATGTCTTAATCAAAATCATTTTATGACGCTACGGATTACAGCCGGTGATCAGCCGCGAAGTAATCCCGAACCTCGCTGGGTTCTAAAACATTAACGGGAATCCCTAGGCAACTTTTAAGCCTAATATAAGTATGGAAAGGACTCGCGTCTCAGTCCAGATCCACTATTCAAAGAAAACATTTATCCCCCTTTGGGACTGAAAACCCACATTTTATTTATTTCAAAAAAAAAAACTGATGCCGAATTATAACAAAGTCTCTTTTAACAGTAAACATTTTTATCAAGGGATTATAGATCAACTCGAAACACGGGAAATATGGTACTAAATCTCAGAGCCATGATTCACAAAACTAAACTCTATTAGGGTAACTGAATGGTTTTCATGTATCAAAGTTTGGACAAGGGAATTTAGTGAGGCTATTGGATATCATGAAAGGAACTGCCAAATTGGGCTTAAATCAATGGTTTCTCATCAAGGTTCAAGTGCTGGATTATCAAGAATGTAGGCTTCATGAATACTAAGGGTGTTAAGGTATGAAGAAATGATTTTTAGCTCAGGATATATCAAAATTGACAAGCTTTAGGATAAGAAAGAGGGGTATCAATCAATTATGGACAAATTTGATAAATATTTGGCTTTCAGGTATCAAGGTAAGGTTCTATAGGGATTCAGGTATCATGATGAGATATCATTACTTAGGAATCATTAGCATGGCAATCAAGAGGATCAACCGAGTGCTATAACAACTCTTTATTTTATCATGGCATTCGAATTACTTTAATATATTGTCATGATAAGACTTTTGAACTTCTTGCAATACGTACTCGAGGGTTCATGGCATCTCTATGAAACTCAAGGATAAACAAAAGATACGCTTGATTTAAATATGTCAAAATGACTCAGGATAATTGCATCGATATATATGAACTGTATACAGTAAGTACGAAGGTCAAGTTGAATCACTTGCCTTGAGATAGGCTGGTCTGGTCTGACTGGTAGGAGCAACAACTGGAGCTTCACTCGACCTTTATGGAAAGTTTTCCCTCATCTCGAGATCCTACATAAATAATAATAATCCTCATTATAATATATTCTTACCATCTTAACCTATTTACAACCCGAAATTAAACATGGATGGCACTTAGGCCTATACGCACCTAATTTATATCCACCTTTATATTTCAAATGTACACACGTAGCCACATAATCACATATCGTATATTAATATCAAATAACACCATATATACCATAATGCAACACTAGGCTTGGATGATCTCGACTCACCACTTAAGTCACTTGGTCGCTAAACTAGACAAAGTCTTCAAATTTTGGCTCCCTAACTCGATGTGCCTTTCCTAAATTATCCAAAACCTATTGACCCTCACTTGTGCCTTTTTCTCTACTAACCTTATACCATCTTACAACTATGGTGGTCGACCTAATAGTTACTTCTAAGTGTTCTAAAACTATGTGATAAGTGATAGTGCTCACTGGTACAAATTTCAGAATGACAACAATAGTTTCTTGAGTGCATTAGGCACTCTTAAACTACAAGTTTTCCTTCAAAACTTTTACACAAGACTCTCCTGACCTAAGGGCATCTCACAAGCTTGATGTGGCTCAAGGGCCTGGCTTGGGCCTTCTTGGGCCTAAGCTAAAAGTCCAAGGTTCCCCTGCTTTTCTGGGCAGAAAACGCCCTGACTTGAATTGACTTGTGACACATGGTTCTAACTCATATCCTATGAAATATGGTTGGAAAACTTCTCTGACACTCCTTCTAACTAAGGCCCAATTGGGCCTAATGAGGGCCTACCCATGACATGGTCAAATCTCCCTATTTCTAAGTTGCAACAAAACTGTCCCCTGCTGGACAGATTTTGTGATTCTACTTGTGCACCTAACCAAAATACATGCAAACCTCCAACCAACTCCTAAAACCTTTTATATACTCCCAATACTAACTTCTGGTGGCTTGGGCCTCAAAGTTCACATCAATGACATGGTCAAAACTCACTCTAAACCTCAGGGTACTAAACTGATTTTCTGCAGAAACTATAACTCTCATTCTCCAAGGTTTTGACTTGACAAACTCAACTAACAACAACTCAATACTTAAACCAAGACTTATACATGGTAATCTACTGAACTAACTCCCTTATTCTCAAAATAACCTTGGGTGAGATCATCCATGCCCAGAAACAACAACATGCAACTAAATATATAACATGCAACTCATGGAAAGCACATAACAAGATTTCGGCTAGGCATAAAGTTTTAAATGCTTGCAAAATCGACTTGCACCTAATACTCATCCTTAATAATCATGAAATATAACTTCTTTTAAGTATTAATAAGAAATTTATCATGGAAACAATCTATTTTAAGCACACCTATTTCGTATTTATAGATTTTTAAACATAACAACATGATTTCGAATAGAATAGCATGCAAAACATGGTTGATCTTCATTTTAATGTCTTAAAACTAGCATGCATGGCTAAACATAAATATATAATGAAATTTCAGTAGCATGCAAAGGATTTTAAAGCATGATATCTCCATAAAACACTTAGTTAGCACATATACATAATATATCTCATAGAGAGCTCTTGAATTGACAAGAATCAAGAGTTTCTCTTTGGAGATCACATAAGAACTACACATGCATCCATGGAACTTCAACTTCCAAGTCTCAAAACACTTGGAAAGGATATAAGATGAATGTAGGTAAAAGATTTACACTTGGGAAGATGAAGAATGAATTGAAAAATGGAAGGGGGTGGGGGATTTGGCCTTCGTCCGAGAGCAAGGTGGGAGGGGGAAAAGAGAGAAAATTTGTGGTGTGTTGGAGTGTGGAATGAGTGGAATGATTTCTCCCACTTTGATTTTTTTTTGTTTTATGCTTTTTGGTTGACAAATAATGAGTGGAAGTGAGAACTTACAAAAATGTCCTTTAGCTAAAGTTAGGCCATTTTTCATGCAAGGCTAATGTAGTAATTTGGTAATAATCAAATGAGTTAGTGGGGTTGGAAAAGTCTTATTTGCCCTTTGAGAGAATAGAAGGGTGATTTGCATGCATGGTCTCTTATGTAATTTGATAAATATGACAACTAAAATTTATAATGATTTATTTTTATAAAATAAAATACAAGTTCAAAAATTATAAAATTTTTACCATAAAATAACTTGGATTTTTAGATACTTTATAAAATCATTTTCAAAATTTGTGAACAAAATACCTTTTAAAAGAAAATTTTTCCAAAGCTTAGAATATTCCTTATAAATCAAAAATAAAGAAATTAAATAAACTCTTGCTTTGAAAAATCATATACTACACAAGGCAAATTTATAATGCAGAAATTTTCACTCACACTAGCGTACAATCATTGAATATATTTTCATTTGACTTTAATATTATACCAAATCCATAAATAATATTACATAAAATGCCGGTCGTAACACTAAAGGTCGGTACGTGCTACAGCCGTGGGCCGTTAGAGACTGATTCAATTGTACGAAATGTTGGGTTAGACTTGACTTAAAATATTGAGTTTATCGTGCCACATCCGTGACTCAATTATTCAAGAGGCTAAACTTATATTATGGAATAACATAAGATGTAATTGACAAGAGTTGTCTGCCTATTCAACATCACATGATGTTTCGTGCCACAGCCGAGGCTGTGTGATGGAATGTAGGATCCCTATTCCCACTAGCATTATGAATGCTTAATTTTCACTTAGGGGGTTGAAAAAATTAGATAAACTAGTGGGAGACACTTATGAATAAAGACCTGATTCATATAGTGTTTTGAAATGAAATTGAATATTTGCTAAGTGTTGTTATGTGTTTATCATTTACAGATTTACTATATTCATCATGTCTTCTACACTATCACTCCGAAGCATACTAGATGCTCACAAGTTGACTGGTCCTAATTTAGCTGTTTGTTTTTACTGTAACAAGTTGGGGCACTGGAAGAGGAACTGCAAGGTTTACCTTGCAGAATTGAAGAAGAAGGGTAGTAAGACTACCGCTTCTGATTCAGGCATGTTCATGATCGAAGTTAATATGTCACTAGGTCAAATTTCTACTTGGGTATTAGATACCGCCTGTGGTTCTCATATTTGCAATTCGTTGCGAGGACTAAAGGGAAGTAGGACTCTTGAAAAAGATGAGGTGATTCTACGTATGGGCAATGGAGCAAGGGTTGCGGCCATATCTGTAGGATCATTTATTTTACATATGCCTACGGGCAAGACTAATATTTTGAATAATTGTTATTACGTTCCCTCTATTGTGAGGAATATTGTTTTTATTCCTATGTTGAATGTGGATAGTTTTTCATTTATTATTAAGAATAATGAATGTCCTATCCTTAGAGATAATGTTCTTTTTGGATGTGTCATTTTAAATAATGGTCTGTATGTATGTGACGTAGAGCATGATTTACTTTAGATTGAACAAACTAATAAAAGAAAATGAGATGATGAAAATCTGACCTATTTATGGCACTGTAGGCTAGGTCATATTAGTGAAAATAGAGTGCAGACATTGCATAAGGAAGGGTTACTTGACCCCTTTGATTTTGAATCATATCCTACATGCGAGTCTTGTCTATTGGGTAAAATGACCAAATCTCCATTTAGTGGACATGGAGAGAGGGCTGCAGATTTGATAGGATTGGTACACACATATATGTGGACCAATGTCTACGCAAGCCATGGGTGGATTTTCGTACTTCATTACTTTCATAGATGATAGATCTAGATTCAGATATGTGTATTTGATGAAACACAAGTCTGAAGCCTTTGAAAAGTTCAAAGAATATAAACATGAAGTGGAGAAACAAACCAAACACAGTATTATAACTCTTCGATCAGATCGAGGTGGTGAATACTTGAATGGAGAGTTTTTAGATTATCTCAAAGAAAATGGTATAGTCTCCCAGTGGACTCCTCCATATACTCCACAGTTAAATGGGGTATCTAAAAGGAGAAATCGAACTTTGTTAGACATGGTTCCGTCCATGATGAGTTATGCGAATCTTCCAGTATTCCTATGGGGTTATGCATTGGAAACCTCAACATATTTACTGAATAAGGTGCCTTCTAAATCTGTTCCTCAAACACCATATGAGATATGGAAAGAAAGGAAACCGAGTCTTAAACACGTTAAGATTTGGGGATGTCCAGCTTATGTCAAGAAAGTTGACCCAGATAAGCTGGAATCTCGATCCGTAAAATATAATTTTGTGGGATATCCTAAAGAGGCTTTGGGGTATTACTTTTACACCGATCATCGGGTGTTTGTCTCCAGACATGCTACCTTCTTGGAAAATGAGTTTATCCTTGAAGGAAACAGTGGGAGCAAAATTGAATTTGATGAAGTTCAAGAAGCACAAACTACTACGGATCAAGTGGAAACACCTGTTCAGACTGAACAACCTTCTGTGGAACAGCCCATTCGTAGGACAGGGAGCGTGTCTCGCCAACCTGAGAGGTATTATGGCCTTGTCATTGAGAATGACAATGAGTTGTCAATCATTGATGATGACGACCCTGTGACCTATAATGAGGCTATGAGTAGTGTTTACTCAGAGAAATGGCATAGTGCCATGAAATCCGAAATGGAATCTATGTATACCAACCGAGTATGGACTCTGGTTGAGGCGCCTGAAGGTGTTAAGCCTATTGGGTGCAAGTGGGTATACAAAAGAAAGATTGGAGCAGATGGCCAGGTGGAAACCTATAAGGCCAGACTCGTGGCCAAAGGATTCAAACAAAGGCAAGGAATTGACTTTAATGAAACTTTTTTGCCTGTAGCCCTGTTAAAATCAATTCGGATTTTGCTTGCGATTGCTGCTTACTACGACTATGAGATCTGGCAAATGGACGTGAAAACGGCCTTCCTCAATGGGGAACTTGAGGAGGAAGTGTATATGACACAGCCAGAGGGTTTTCTTTCCAAGGGAAATGAACACCTAGTGTGTAAGCTGTTGCGAACCATATATGGTTTAAGGCAAGCTTCTCGTAGATGGAACATCCGTTTTGATGAGACAATCAAAGAGTTTGGTTTTATCAAAAACATAGATGAACCATGTGTCTACAAGAAGGTTAGGGGGAGCGTGGTAACATTTCTTGTATTGTATGTGGATGACATACTTCTTATAGGAAATGATATACCGATGCTACAATCAGTCAAACTATGGCTATCAAAGAACTTCACCATGAAGGACTTGGGAGAAGCATCCTACATTCTCGGTATGAAGATCTATAGAGACAGATCTAGAAGAATGATAGGTCTTACCCAGGGTACATACATCCAGAAAGTGCTTAAAAGGTTTAGCATGGAAAACTCCAAAAGAGGTCTCATACCGATGAGCCATGGAGTGTCCCTTTCCGAAAAAATGTCTCCCAAGACACCTGAGGAAAGAGAGCGTATGAGTAAGATTCCTTATGCTTCAGTAATAGGATCTATCATGTACGTGATGTTGTGTACAAGGCCTGATGTTGCTAATTCAATTAGTGTGACGAGCAGATATCAGTCCAATCCAAGTGAAGACCACTGGAAAGCAGTGAAAAACATCCTTAAGTACTTGCGAAGGACTCAGGACATTTTTCTTGTTTTTGGTGGTGAATCTGAGTTGAAAATAGAGGAGATGTCAACGTCGAGAGAGTTGACACACATAACAACGTAGCAGACCCACTCACAAAGCCACTTTTTCAGAGTCACTTTGATCGTCTAAAGACAAGATGGGTATTAGATATCAGAGTGATTGGTTTTAGTACAAGTGGGAGATTGAAAGAGATATGTCCTAAGTCCAATCATGTATGAGGATTTAAGAATAACTTTTATTTAATCTGTTTTGATTTCATTGATATTAATAAAAGACTTGTTTTGTTTTTATTGCGGGCTCTATCTATTTAAATGTTTAAATAAGATATACCACAGTTTAGAGTAAAGCTTTTTATGGATTGTGATGAGATCACAATAATGAGACCTAAAAGATGATAACTCTAAACTTAAATAGTTCCTGGTCGTAATATTACTAACTGGTAATTAATAATCCAAAAAGATCGGTATATACTATACTTGCTTCATTATGAAGGATGTTTGTTCTCATAGACATTTGTGTGATGACACTATAGCTAGTATGTAGGTGCTTATTATAGAATAAGTTCACTGAACATGACTCACACATCTGAACAACTGATGGAGTTCACTCATGTGTCAGCAGTTGTTCACATAGTGATAGTTGTACAAGTATCCTTAGACTTGAGGTCATCATAGTCATCTTGTGTATACTGAACTATGCTTTGGTTTAGTTCTTAGTCTCAAGGGACAATTATAAGGGCTCTACTGGGTATAGGATTTTGTACACGAAGATAGTGTATGATCAATAAAGGATCTACCCCTTCCAGTGAAGGAAGAGAATGTTCAATGCTGATCCACTTATGCTAGTTCAGGAATCTCTGGCCAGAATGAATGAAATTAGAAAGGAGTTTCTAATTTACATTAAATAGAACTAAACATATTGAATGGGAAAGCAAGTGATTAAATAAGATAGGCTTGACACAAGTTCCATGCCTTGTATTTAATCATGACATTGCAGGGTAGAAGGAATTGATTGTACGATAACTACTCACTGAATAGGTTCTTGGTATTCTAAGTAGTGAATTCGTATTATCCGGATAGTCGCGATATACTGAGAAGTATCCATCACGATGTAGAATAAATATGATTAATTAATTAATCATATTTAATGAATTAGAGAATTTATATAAATAATGATAAAATAGTTTTATTATTATTTATTTCTACTACCAGCTTAATATTGAACCTACAGGGTCACACCATAAAAAAGAATAATTTAATGGTGGAGGAATTTATTAATAATGGCTGATAATTATTTATTTATGAAATAAATAATTAATTGGCAAATTTAATAATTGATTAAATGAGATTTAATTGATTATAAATTAATTAAGAAAATGTTCTTAATATTATTAATTAAGAATTTAATTTTTGGAAATTAAATCAAGTGAGAGAATTATTTCTAAAGAGTTTAGAAAAAAGATTAATAATTAAAAGGTGTTTTAATTATTAGTGAGAATAATAAAGGGTTAAGAATAATAATATTTTATGGGAAAATTTTCAGCTGAAAATTTTGCCTATAAATATACTATTATAGACCCTATTTTTGCCTCAACCAAAAAGATTTACAAAACCCTAATTCTCTCCATCTCCTCCTCCTTCATTACATCATTTTCTTGGTGGATACCGGTGGAGTGCTTCACACTTGAGGAGCAGCTGCTAAGGATCTCCGTTCATCATTTTTGGATCGTCATTAAAGACCTCCATCTTTCCATTAACGTAAAGCTTCTTAAGGTAAACATACTGAACTACGAATTAAATATTATTTTTCGCATGGATCCTGCAGAGGGTTTCGGTTTTTTTTAAGATTTGAATTTACATTTTTGTTGCGTTTATGTGCTAAAAACCCTTCATATTCAGCTTCTATCTCTTTTATGGATTTCTAGTAGTATGGTACTCGTGCAACGAAAGTTGGCGTTTATCAGTTTCGTGTTGTCTGATTTGTGTCATCACCATTGCATGTTAAGGTTGAGAACAATAAGGCTATTGAATGAAGTATTTAATGAAGTTAGAATCCCATGTTTGTCATATATATTAATATAATCAATCTTATTCTCTTAGTTATAATTGTTAGTTTAATTCTTAGTTATAAACAACCTCAAATTGTTATCGTCTTAGCATTGAATAATAATCATACATTGTTGCTTAAGTGTGTGAATTAATTAGTTAACCAATACAGTCTCTGTGGGAACGAACTAGAAAAGATTCTATACTACTTGTGAACGCGTATACTTGTGTGTATTATTAGCGCGTGTTTAGTGACTAACAAGTTTTTGGCGCCGCTGTCAGGGACTGTAATGTTAATTATTAGTTTATGTATTTTCCATCAGTGATCGTTAAATTTCTTTGACTCAAACATTGTTACTTAGCTGTTTCCTTGTTTTATTTCAGGTACTCTAGCAAGGGTGTATGCATACTCGTTCGCGTACTCGTAAGAGAAATCTGGATCAAGCCGAGGAGGAAGCGATAGTGGTTCATAAGGAAGTTTTTGAGGAAGAAAAGAAGGTAAAAGAAGAAGAGAAAGTTGAAGAACCAGCTTTAGTAGAAATGGGTGATCAAGCGGAAAATCCGAAGGCTTTAATGGACTATTCTCAGCCTAAGATTAATGACATTCATTCAAGCATCATCAAACCACCCATCAGGGCTAACACTTTTGAGATCAAGTCAAGCACGATTCAGATGATACATAACTCAGTTCAGTTTGGGGGTTCTCCTACTGAAGACCCCAACATGCATATCAGGGATTTTATCGAGATCTGCAACACTTTCAAGTTCAATGATGTGACTAAAGATGCTATCAAGTTGCGACTCTTCCCATTCTCTCTAAGGGACAAGGTTAAGTGATGGTTACATTCTTTACCAGCAGGGTCTATCACCACTTGGGAAGATCTTGCTCAAAAGTTTCTCACTAAATTCTTCCCTATGGCGAAGACTGATGCAATCAGAATGCTTTTACTCAGTTTGCTCAGCAAATAGGAGAATCTCTGTGTGAGGTTTGGGATCGATATAAGGAGATGCTGAGGAAGTACCCACACCATGGCATGAATGATTGGACGATTATCAACAATTTCTCCAATGGATTGGGTGTTACTTGTAGACCCATGCTTGTTTCAGCATCAGGAGGAGCTTTGTGGGCTAAAAGCTACGATGAAGCTTATGAACTTATTGAACTGATGGCTACTAATGAATACCAGAATTCTTCTCAAAGGCTGACTCAGGGAAAAGTCACAGAAATTCTGGAGTTGGACACAGCAACTACTATCGCTGCCCAACTTAAGGCTTTGACGATGAAGGAGGACACTTTGACTAATTATGGAGTTAATCAAATCACCAGTGTCTGCGAGCTATGTGTTGGTGCCCATGAGACTGATCAGTGCACAATTTCTAGTGAATCAGCTTAGTTTGTAAGCAACTTCCAGCGATCGCAGCAACCAGTGCGAGCCACCTATCATCCCAAAAACCGCAATCATCCTAATTTCAGTTGGAGTAACACTCAGAATGCAGTTCAACAGCTTTATCAGCAGTATCCAGATATGTAGTACAACCCCCTGGTTTTCAATAACCGCAGTATGCACCAAGACAATAACTCCAGCTGTAACAAGCTAATGAAAAATCTGAATTAGAGGAGTTGAAGCTTATGTGCAAAAGTCAAGCAGTTTCTATCAAGACCTTGGAAAATCAAATTGGGAAAATTGCCAATGCCCTATTAAATCGTCAGCCTGGTACACTACCCAATGACACTGAAGTGCCAGGAAAAAGGGAAGCTAAGGAGCAGGTAAAGGCAATCACTTTGAGGTCTGGAAAGGTTGCGAATCCCGAACAAACTCAAGAGTTGACTGAAGAAGCTGGGGATGAGAAAAAAGTGGAGCAGCAGGATGAAGAAGTAGAACCAAGGAAGAGTACTATTGAGCACACTCCTTCTGAGGGTAATACAGGGGAGAAACAGATCTATCCTTCAATGCCTTTTCCTAATCGGCTGCAGAAGAAGAAGCTGGACAAGCAATTTGAGAAGTTTCTAGAGGTGTTCAAGAAACTTCATATCAACATACCTTTCGCTGAGGCTCTTGAGCAGATGCCTAGTTATGCAAGGTTTATGAAAGGTATTATCTCTCGAAAAGTGAAGCTAGATGATTTAGAGACTGTCGCTCTCACGGAGGAATGCAGTGCTGTGCTATAACAGAAGTTGCCTCTGAAGCTTAAAGACCCAGTAAGTTTCACTATTCCGTGAACTATTGGAAAAGTGTCTTTTGAAAGATGCTTATGTGACTTGGTAGCTAGCATCAACCTGATGCCTTTGTCAATTTTCATGCAGTTGGACTTACCTGATCCTAAACCAACTTATATGACCTTGCAGTTAGCCGACCGTTCTATTACATATCCGTGAGGTATTGTGGAGGATGTCTTGGTCAAGGTTGATAAACTCATCTTCCCTGCTGATTTCGGAATTCTTGATTTCAAGGAGGATAAGAAGATTCCCATAATCTTGGGAAGACCTTTCTTAGCAACTGGCTGAACCATGATAAATGTGCAGAAGGGTGAGCTCACAATGCGAGTCCTGGATCAGGATGTTACATTTAATATGTTCAACGCTATGAAATTTCCTACTGATAATGAGGAGTACTTAAAAGTAGAGTTGGTCGATTCAGTGGTCACATTGGAACTTGATCAATTACTAAGGTCTGATGCCTTAGAAAAAGCCTTGTTGGGGAATTCAGATAGTGAAGATGACGAAGGTGAAGAACAATTACAATATTTGAATGCTGCTCCCTGGAAGAGGAAGATTGATATGCCTTTTGAATATCTTAGAATGGAGGAATTGAACAAAGCTCCTAAACGCCTCAAGCCATCTATTCAGGAAGCTCCCACTCTTGAGCTTAAGCCTTTACCTGAGCATTTGAGGTATGTGATTTTAGGTGATGCATCTACTCTGCCTGTTATTATTGCATTTGACATTTCAGGTAGTGATGAGGAAAAGCTCTTGAGGATTCTGAGAGAGTTCAAATCGGAAATTGGATGGACTATTTCAGATATCAAGGAAATCAGCCCTTCTTACTGTATGCATAAAATTCTGCTAGAGGAAGGTAGCAAGCCTACGGTCGAGCAGCAAAGAAGACTTAATCAAATCATGAAGGATGTAGTGAAGAAGGAAATTCTTAAGTGGCCAGATGCAGGGATCATCTACCCTATTTCTGACAGTTCATGGGTAAGCCCGGTTAAATGTGTGCCAAAGGAAAGTGGAATTAATGTGGTAGCATATGAGAATAATGAGCTTATTCATACTAGAACAGTAACAAGGTGGAGAGTTTGCATGGACTACAGGAAGCTGAATAAAGCCACTAGGAAGGATCACTTCCCCTTGCCCTTCATTGATCAGATGCTTGACAGGTTTGCTGGTCATGAGTACTATTGTCTTCTGGATGGTTACTCGGGTTATAATCAAATTTGTATCACTCTAGAAGATCAGGAGAAAACTACCTTCACTTGTCCATTTGGTACTTTCGTCTTCAGACGAGTTTCTTTTGGTCTGTGAGGTGCGCCATCCATATTTCAGAGATGTATGATGGCCATCTTTTCTGACATGATTGACCAGAATGTGGAGGTGTTCATGGACGATTTCTCAGTCTTTGGAGATTCTTTTGATGATTGCTTGCAAAATCTTGGACACGTTCTCAAGAGGTGTGTTGAGACCAATCTGGTTCTCAATTGGGAGAAATGTCACTTTATGATGCGATAGGGCATTATTCTTGGGCACAAGGTTTCTAGTAAGGGTCTTGAGGTTGATAAGGCTAAGGTGGGAGTCATTGAGAATCTTCCTCCACCTATTTCTGTTAAGGGAATTCATAGTTTTTTTGGTCATGCGGGTTTCTACAGGCGTTTCATCAAAGACTTCTCTAAGATTTCAAAGCCATTGTGCAGTTTTCTAGAGAAAAATGTTCCTTTCAAGTTTGATGACGAATGCCTTGTAGCTTTTGAGATATAAAAGAAGAGTTTAATCACAGCACCGGTCATAACTGCGCCTGATTGGAATGAACCTTTTGAGATGATGTGCGACGCAAGCGACTATGTAGTTGGAGTAGTTCTTGGATATAGCAAGAACAACATATTTCATGTGGTCTACTATGCTAGTAAGACCCTAAATGGTGCTCAACTGAATTATACTACTACGTAGAAAGAGCTTTTGGCTATTGTGTATGGTTTTGAGAAATTTCGATCTTATCTACTTGGGACTAAGGTGACAGTTTTCACTAATCACGCTGCAATTCGATATCTCGTCTCAAAGAAGGACTCGAAGCCTAGATTGATTAGATGGGTTTTTTGCTTCAAGAATTTGAAATATAGATCAAGGACAGAAAAGGAACTGAAAATCAAGTCGCTGATCATCTCCCGCGTTTAGAAAATCCTAATGCTACTTTATTGGATAAGATATTGATAAATGAGTCTTTTCCCGACGAGCAGCTGTTTGGAGTGCAAGAAGAAGAACCGTGGTTTGCAAACATGGTGAACTACCTTATGAGTAATATCATGCCTCCCGACTTATTTTATGCTCAAAGGAAGAAGTTTCTACATGAAGTAAAGTGGTATATGTGGGATGAGCCGTTTATTTTTTGACAAGGAGCTGACCAAATCATCAGGAGATGTATTCCTTACAGCGAAATGGAGGGGATCTTGCGAGATTGCCACTCAACGGATTATGGAGGACATTATGGTGGAGAAAAGACAGCAGCTCGTGTTCTTCAAGCAGGTTTCTTTTGGCCGACATTATTTAAAGATGCTCACCAGTTCATTTTGAAATGTGATCGATATCAACGTGTGGGTAATATGTCTAAGAGGGATGAGATGCCTCTTAATGTGCTTCTCGAGGTTGAGGTCTTCGATGTTTGGGGAATTGACTTCATGGGGCCATTTGTCTCATCTTCTAACAATCAGTATATCTTGTTGGCGGTTGATTACGTGTCGAAATGGGTTGAAGTTAAGGCGTTGCCAATGAATGATGCGAAAGTGGTGCTTAATTTTCTTCAGAAGCAGATATTCACAAGGTTTGGAACTCCAAGAGTCATAATCAGTGAGAGGGGTCGCATTTTTGCAATCGTAAGTTCACTGCTATGATGAAAAGGTATAATGTGAATCATCGTATTGCTACGACTTATCATCCTCAGACGAATGGTCAAGCTGAGGTATCTAACAGAGAGATCAAACGCCTTTTGGAGAAAGTCGTATGTCCATCGAGGAAATATTGGTCTTTGAAGCTTAATGAAGCTGTTTGGGCTTATAGAACAACATATAAGACTCCATTGGGAATGTCGCCGTTTCAGTTGGTTTATGGTAAGGGGTGTCATTTTCCTGTGGAGCTCGAGCATAAGGCATACTGGGCATTGAAGAAGTTTAATATGGACTTGGATGAGGATGCTTCAATTGAATGAACTCGACGAGTTTCGACTTCAAGCTTATGAGAACAACAAAATATATAAGGAGAAGGTCAAGAGGTGGCACGATCGGGGTCTAGTGCTCAAATCATTTGTGTCGGGGCAACAAGTTCTATTGTTCAACTCCTGTCTCCATTTTTTCCTGGAAAGTTGAAGTCAAGATGGTCAGGGCCGTTTATTGTCAAAACTGTGTTTCCACATGGAGCGGTGGAAATTTTTGAGAATTATCTGGGCCAGGCATCCAAGGTTAATGGTCAGAGGTTAAAGTATTACTATGGTGACACGGCAAACCGTGAGTTGGTTAGTGCCGTTCTATTGTCCGTTTGAGCTCAAGGTTCTACGTCGAGCTAGCGACGTAAAATAAGCGCTTCTTGGGAGGCAACCCAAGTTTGTTGTACATTAGTAAGTAGAGGAAGCAAGAAAAAAAGAGAAAATTAAATAAAAATCAGAAAAAGAAAAAAATTCAGGGCTCACTTCAGAAGCTTGGCGCGGCTGTGCTGATTTCACAAAAACATGGCGCACCTGTGCTGATATAGCACGCGGCCACGCCAATTTAGCAAAAGTAGCGCGCGCCCGCGCTGTCTCAGCTTGCAGCCGCGCCGGGTCCCGACTCAGAAAAAAATAAACAGCAGTTTCAAGAGAAAATACTTCAACTTCCTCGGTTTTTTTGATTGGAGAACATGAATTGCTCATGGGTGTGTCAATTAGCTCTCTAGGGTCGATATCAGGACTTGATTAACCTCCAGTTCGTCATCCTTCTTGTTCCGTGAAACTGTGGTGAGATAGCATTATCTCGTTGTTGCTTGATCACCTGTCATATCTTCTATTCCAAAATCTGTAGGGATTTTCATTTTTAGGTGAGAAATGGAGGTGATTTCCCATAGGGCGGAGATCGTGGTTCTACCCAGTATAACGTTGAAGCTGGGGGAGGCACTGATTACATGGAACTTTACCATTTTCCAAATTTGGCATGGACGTGAGCCGAAAAGTACCAGCATGTCGATGGTTCCTACCACGTGGACCTCATTACCAGTGAACCATACAACGGGGTACGAGAATTTTCCAGCCTTTGATCATCGATGTCCATTCTTGCAAAAGCGTGGTGATATAGAACGTTGACAAAACTTCCGTTGTCAGCCAGTATTTTCTTGACGGTGTTATTGCCTACGCATGTGGTGATTAGTAGGGCGTCTTGGTGACCCTCGAGGAGATGAGGACGGTAGTCATCGTTTGAGAAGGATATAACTGGGGGGGATTTTTCCCGGGGTTAATATTGAACACCTCTCTTGCATAGCTTCTGCGGGAGTTATTGGAGGTGCCACCTGCCACTACACCACCAAAAATGACATCGATAACCCGATCGTCATCACCTCTATGATCTTGTCTGTTGTGAATATGATGTGTACTTGATGATCACTTAAACAAAATTTCTAAGTAGATTTTACTTAGTGAAATTATGTAGCTCTCGACGGATAAGAATTATAGTCCCGACGGATAACTCATTATAGTCCCGACGGATGATTAACTTATTATCCATCGAGTGAGTAGCTTATGTAATAATAAGTTTGTAGCACAGTGATGTATGCACCTTTGTATAGAATATGTAGTAGCATATAAGTCATGTTGACTTTAACTAGATATGCAGAATAGGTTGATTAATTGTACATAAGCAATATCTTGTAATTCTGTATAAGTGAAATGAATTCAAGTGCCAAAATAACTACCGACGGATGATTAACAAAGCCTTCGACGGATGATCAAATGACTATCAACAGATGTATAACATAGCAGTCGACGGATGATCAATCATGTCATCGATGGATGATCTGAAAGTCGACGGATGATCATATCAAGAATTCAAATATCAGTTGAACAGTGAAAGCTGATACACAGTCGTCGAGTTGGATACAAACACACTGTGGAAGCCCATTATCTGGGTAATAGAGGACGAAAAGCAGCAAAGATCAAGACTGTTAGATTTTATATTTGTTCAGTCTTTTTGACTTTATAATCTTGGTAATATATAAACCAAGAGAGTAGCAAATAGAAAAATGACTGAGATAGCTGAGAAACACATAAACAAAGAAATCTTTGTAAGCATAATCTTTAGCATTTCCTGTATTCTCAGTAGTTCCATTTTATAAGCAGCTGTGAGCATTTCTGTACACAGAGTCCTCTCGATATATTATATATATATCTCTGGTGGAATTGTTTAAATCCACCAGAAAGTTTTTAAAGACTCTTGTTTTTAATTACTTATATTTTGATTCATTCAAGTTTACATTCCGCATTGTGCTAATCAAAACAAATATATCTATAATCGAGTTGAACATTTCTATTTTGAAGAAAAAGGTTCAATAATTCCATTTAACCCCCCTTCTGTAATTCTTGCTATATTGTTAAGGGACTAACAATTGGCATCAGAACAAGCTCTTAATCTACAAAGAGTTTAAAGATCAAAACAATTCAACAAGATGAACAAGAAAGTGAAAGGAATATGTCCTAAGTCCAATCATGTATTAGGATTTAGGAATAACTTTTATGTAATCTGTTTTGATTTCATTGATATTAATAAAGACTTGTTTTGTTTTTATTACGGGCTTTATCTATTTAAGTGTTTAAATAAGATATACCATAGTTTAGAGTAAAGCTTTTTATGGATTATGATGAGATCATAATAGTGAGACCTAAAAAGATGATAACTCTAAACTTAAATAGTTCCTGGTCATAGGATTACTAACTGGTAATTAATAATTCCCAAAGATCGGTACATACTATGTTTGCTTCATTATGAAGGATGTCTGTTCTCATAGACATTTGTGTGGTGACACTATAGCTAGTATGTAGGTGCTTATTATGGAATAAGTTCACTGAACATGACTCGCCCAGCTGAACAACTGATGGAGTTCACTCACGTGTCAGCAGTTGTTCGCTTAGTGATAGTTGTACAAGTATCCTTAGACTTGAGGTCATCATAGTCATCTTGTGTACACTGAACTATGCTTTGGTTTAGTTCTTAGTCTCCAGGGACAATTATTAGGGCTCTTCTGGGTATAGGAATTTGTACACGAAGATAGTGTATGATCAATAAAGGATCTACCCCTTCCAGTGAAGGAAGCGAATGTTCAAGGTTGATCCACTTATGCTAGTTCAGGAATCTCTGGCCAGAGTGAATGAAATTAGAAAGGAGTTTCTAATTTGCATAGAACTACGCATAGTAAATGGTAAGCAATTGATTGAATTAGATAGGCTTGACACGAGATCCATGCCTTGTATTTAATCGGGACATTGTAGGGTAGAAGGAGTTTATTGTACGGTAACTATTCACTGACAGGTTCTTGGTATTCGAAGCAGTGAATTCATATTATCCGGATAGTCGCGATATGTTGAGAAGCATCACTTACGATGTAGAATAAATGTGATTAATTAATTAATCATATTTAATAAATTAGAGAATTGATATAAATAATGATAAAATAGTTTTATTATTATTTATTTCTACTACCGGCTTAATATTGAACCTACAGGGTCACACCATAAAAAGAGAATGATTTAATGGTATAGGAATTAATTAATAATGACTAATAATTATTTATTTGTGAAATAAATAATTAATTGGCAAATTTAATAATTGATTAAATGAGATTTAATTGATTATAAATTAATTAAGAAAAGTTCTTAATATTATTAATTAAGGATTTAATTTTTGGAAATTAAATCAAGAGAGAGAATTATTTCTAAAGTGTTTAGAAAAAGGATTAATAATTAAAAGGTGTTTAAATTATTAATGAGAATAATAATTGGGATAATAATAATATTATTTATGGGAAAATTTCAGCTGAAAATTTTGCCTATAAATACACTATTATAGACCCTATTTTATAAAAACCCCAAGAAACCCACAAGTTTCAGAATACCAAATTCTCTCCACCTCCTCCTCCTCCTCCTAAAAGTCGTTTTCTTGGTGGATACCGGTGGAGTGCTTCACACTTGAGGAGCAACTGCTAAGGATCTCTGATCGTTGTCTCCGAATTATTTTAAAAGGTTAGATTCGATCCCTCGAATTTTTATTCACGATTTATATGCTTTTATATGGATTTTATATGTGTAAAAGTGTTTTTCCACACCCCACTGCGTTAAAAATCCAACAATGGTATCAGAGCATAGGTTGTATGCATATAGATCTGTGGTAAAAATTTCAGAATTTTATGTGCTTGTATGAATTAATTATGATTTTTACAAGTTATATTATGGATTAATTTTTTCTGATGAGAAATCGTTTCTCAGAATAATTTTTAATGTTGATCTGAGTTCTACAAGTGTTGTAGATCGTCTGGGTATTTTTTTCATAATTTTAGGATGTATAGATTTTTTATTATGAATTTTTGAAGTTCTAACAATTAAATTCGTATTAAATAATCATATATATATATAATTCTTAGTAAGTATATATATATTGCATCTGCTGTTGCTTGTCTGTGCTGCACGGTAAAGGAGGAAGGACAGGTACGGCGGCACGGAAATCCGTGCGAGGAAAACGGCGACTGCTGATAACAGGACGAAGGACCGCGCGTCGACCACGCGCGCGTGGGGCTCACGTGCTAGCATGCCACGCGCGGCGCGTGGAAGACACGCGCTGGTGATGTCATGCTGACATCATCAGATGACGTCATGCTGACGTCAGCATAGGGGTTAGGGGCGCGTGAGGCGCGTGGGCGCGCGTGGGGGGTCTGACACGCGCCTGACAGCGCGTGTGCGCGAGTCGGCGCGTGGGGCACCTTCTCGGGGAGCGTGAGAGCGCGTGGAAGCTCAGAATTGGGTGATTTTGGTGCCGTTGGATTCGTCTTTTCGAGACGCTTCTAATGGTATATTATATGATATTTTATGAAATTGTTTCAAACTGTTTATAGCTAACAGAAGTGTTTTTAAGTTGTTTTTGACTGTTTAAATTGCTTTTAAATGCTTCATGTGATATATAGAGATGTATAATGCTTAGACGAATGTGCTAGATGATGTAACATGCCTACCTTGATGTTTATTCATGTTGATATATGTGATATATGCTTAGTTTATCATGCGATGATAGATTTAGGTGAACTTAAATGAACATAAGGCGTTTGTTAGACAACCTAGTATAGTGAAATTGTTTCATAACCTTAAGAATAATATTATGAATACAATCATGAGATTCTTGTGTTTGTGAAACACGTAATTGAATATGAATTTTCGATATGAGAGAAAGGATGATTCTGTCAACAACAGATTTCTATCTGTAAGAAAGGGTTATTAAGTGACGCCTCTTGACAATGCTCCACCCGATCTGGGAATCGTCTGATTATTGATTATTGATTTGAAATATTTAATTTAAAAGGAAGAATCTCTTTATAATTTGATTATGATTGTAACATAATATAATCCCTCTAAAATTAAATAATATCAAGTAGTAATTGGCCAATGATACAACGGGCTTGTGTCGGTCATAGCCTTCCAACATGGTAGAAAGTAGTTCTTATTTTTGAATCATTGTCGTTTCGTGCCACAGCCGAGGGCTTTGATTTCGAAATAAGAAATACTTGTCTATTACATAGAGATGTGTACATAGAATAAGAATCCAAAGGTCGTTACGTGCCACAGCCATGGGCCTTTGGGGACTGATTCAATTGTACAGAATATTGGGTTAGACTTGACTTAGAATATTGAGTTTGTCGTGCCACAGCCGTGACTCAATTATTCAAGAGGCTAAAGTTTGATTAGGGAATAACATGAGATGTAACTGACAAGAGTTGTCTGCCTATTGAACATTACATGGCGTTTTGTGCCACAGCCGGGGTTGTGTGATGGAATGTAGGATCCCTATTCCCACTAGCATTATGAATGCTTAATTTTTCACGTAGGGGGTTGAATAAATTAGGAAAACTAGTGGGAGCCACTTATGAATAAAGACCCGATTCATATAGTGTTTTGAAATGAAATCGAATATTTGCTAAGTGTTGTTATGTGTTTATCATTTACAGATTTACTTTGTATGTTATGTCTTCTGCACTATCACTCAGGAGCATACTAGATGCTCACAAATTTACTGGTCCTAATTATGCTGACTGGCTTCGAAACTTGAGAATTGTTCTCAGGATTGAGAAGCTGGAATACGTGATTGACTCACCTAAGCCTACTGAACCTGCTAGTGATGCACATAATGATGAACATGTTGTGTATCGTAGGTGGATAGATGATGCAAATGTTGCTCAATGCATCATGCTAGCTTCCATGAACATTGAGCTACAGAAGCAACATGAGCATATGGATGCTCACACTATCCTCATGCATCTACAAGAGTTGTATGATGTGGCAGGGAGGACAGCTCGATATGAGATATCGAAGGAGCTGTTCGGTTGTAGGATGTCTGAGGGATCATCTGTGAATGACCATGTACTTAAGATGATCAATTTGATTGAACGTCTTGGACAACTTGGTTTTGTCATGGATGGGGAGCTGAGCCAAGACATGGTCTTACAATCGCTTCCGAGTTCGTTCTTGCAGTTTGTTGTGAACTTTCACATGAATAAGTTGGATGTCAGCCTGCCTGAACTCCACAACATGTTGAAGACTGCGGAATCGAATTTCCCCCCTAAGAAGAGTTCTGTTTTTCTAATTGGTGAAGGTTCCAATCCTAAGAAAAGGAAGAGGAACCCTTCCAAGAAGAAGAAAGTAGGTGAGAAAACGCCGGTTCCACCAAAAGCTGAAGACCCCGAGAGCAAAGTTGTTTGCTTTCACTGTAACAAGGTGGGGCACTGGAAGAGGAACTACAAGGTTTACCTTGCAGAATTGAAGAAGAAGGGTAGTGAGACTACCGCTTCTGATTCAGGTATGTTCATGATAGAAGTGAATATGTCATTTCTACTTGGGTATTAGATACCGCCTGTGGTTCTCATATCTGCAATTTGTTGCAGGGACCAAGGAGAAGTAGGACTCTTGAGGAAGAGGAGGTGATTCTACTGATGGAAATGGAGCAAGAGTTGCTGCTATAGATGTAGAATCGTTTCATTTGATAGGCCTACGGGCAAGACTATTATTTGAAATAATTATTATTTTGTTCCCTCGATTGTGAGGAATATTATTCCCATGTTAGACTTGGGTGGATTTTTCATTTATTATTGAGAATAATGAATGTTCTATTCTTAGAGATAATATTCTTTATGGACGTGGTGCTTTAAATAATGGTCTGTATGTATGTGACATAATTTACTTCAGATTGAACAAACTAATAAAAGAAAAGGGATGATGAAAATCTCACTTCATAGTGGCACTGCAGTCTCCATTTAGTGGACATGGAGAGAGGGCTGCAGATTTGCTAGGAATGGTACACACAGATGTATGTGGACCAATGTCTACGCAAGCCATGGGTGGATTTTCATACTTCATTACTTTCATAGATGATAGATCTGGATTCGGATATGTGTTTGATGAAACACAAGTCTGAGGCCTTTGAAAAGTTCAAAGAATATAAGTATGAAGTGGAGAAACAACCAAACATAGTATTATAACTCTTCGATCAGATCGAGGTGGTGAATACTTTAATGGAGTGTTTCTAGGTTATCTCAAAGTAAATGGTATAGTCTCCCAGTGGACTCCTCCAGATTGGTATCTGAAAGGAGAAATAAAACTTTGTTAGACATAGTTCGGTCCATGATGAGCTATGCAAATCTTCCAGTATTCCTATGGGGTTATGCATTGGAAACCTCAGCATATTTACTGAATAAGGTGCTTTCCAAATCTGTTCCTTAAACTCCGTATGAGATATGGAAAGAAAGGAAACCGAGTCTTAAACACGTTAAGATTTGGGGATGTCCAGCTTATGTCAAGTAAGTTGACCCAGATAAGCTGGAATATCGATCCGTAAAATGTAGTTTTGTGGTATATCCTAAAGAGACTTTAAGGTATTACTTTTGCACCGATCATCGGGTGTTTGTCTCCAGACATGCTACCTTCTTGGAAAAGGAGTTTATCCTTGAAGAAAACAGTGGGAGCAAAATTGAACTTGATGAAGTTCAAGAAGCACAAACTACTACGGATCAAGTGGAAACACCTGTTCTGACTGAACAACCTTTTGTGGAACAGTCCATTCATAGATCAGGGAGAGTGTCTCGCCAACCTGAGAGGTAATATGGCCTTGTCATTGAGAATGACAATGAGTTGTCAATCATTTGATGATGACGACCCTGTGACCTATAATGAGGCTATGAGTAGTGTTGACTCAGAGAAATGGCATAGTGCCATGAAATCCAGAATGGAATCTATGTATACGGTATACAAAAGATAGATTATAGCAGATGGCCAGGTGAAGACCTATAAGGCCAGGCTTTTGGGAAAAGGATTCAAACAAAGGCAATGGATTGACTTTGATGAAACTTTTTACATGTAGCCCTGTTAAAATCAGTTCGGATTTTGCTTGCGATTAATGTGGTTTAAAGCAAGCTTCTCGTAGATGGAACATCCATTTTGATGACAATCAAAGAGTTTGATTTTATCAAAAACATGGATGAACCATGCGTCTATAAAAGGGTTAGTGGGAGCGCGATAACATTTCTTGTATTGTATTGAATTAGAGATGACACACATAACAACATAGCAGACCCACTCGCAAAGCTACTTTTTGAAAGTCACTTTGATCGTCATAAAGATGAGATGGGTATTAGATACCAGAGTGATTGGCTTTAGTACAAGTGGGAGATTGAAAGGAATATGTCCTAAGTCCAATCATGTATTAGGATTTAGGAATAACTTTTATGTAATCTGTTTTGATTTCATTGATATTAATAAAGACTTGTTTTATTTTTATTACGGGCTTTATCTATTTAAGTGTTTAAATAAGATATACCATAGTTTAGAGTAAAGCTTTTTATGGATTATGATGAGATCATAATAGTGAGACCTAAAAAGATGATAACTCTAAACTTAAATAGTTCCTGGTCATAGGATTACTAACTGGTAATTAATAATCCGCAAAGATCGGTACATACTATGCTTGCTTCATTATGAAGGATGTCTGTTCTCATAGACATTTGTGTGGTGACACTATAGCTAGTATGTAGGTGCTTATTATGGAATAAGTTCACTGAACATGACTCGCCCAGCTGAACAACTGATGGAGTTCACTCACGTGTCAGCAGTTGTTCACTTAGTGATAGTTGTACAAGTATCCTTAGACTTGAGGTCATCATAGTCATCTTGTGTACACTGAACTATGCTTTGGTTTAGTTCTTAGTCTCCAGGGACAATTATTAGGGCTCTTCTGGGTATAGGAATTTGTACACGAAGATAGTGTATGATCAATAAAGGATCTACCCCTTCCAGTGAAGGAAGCGAATGTTCAAGGTTGATCCACTTATGCTAGTTCAGGAATCTCTGGCCAGAGTGAATGAAATTAGAAAGGAGTTTCTAATTTGCATAGAACTACGCATAGTAAATGGTAAGCAATTGATTGAATTAGATAGGCTTGACACGAGATCCATGCCTTGTATTTAATCGGGACATTATAGGGTAGAAGGAGTTTATTGTACGGTAACTATTCACTGACAGGTTCTTGGTATTCTAAGCAGTGAATTCATATTATCCGGATAGTCGCGATATGTTGAGAAGCATCACTCACGATGTAGAATAAATGTGATTAATTAATTAATCATATTTAATAAATTAGAGAATTTATATAAATAATGATAAAATAGTTTTATTATTATTTATTTCTACTACCGGCTTAATATTGAACCTACAGGGTCACACCATAAAAAGAGAATGATTTAATGGTGGAGGAATTAATTAATAATGGCTAATAATTATTTATTTGTGAAATAAATAATTAATTGGCAAATTTAATAATTGATTAAATGAGATTTAATTGATTATAAATTAATTAAGAAAAGTTCTTAATATTATTAATTAAGGATTTAATTTTTGGAAATTAAATCAAGAGAGAGAATTATTTCTAAAGTGTTTAGAAAAAGGATTAATAATTAAAAGGTGTTTTAATTATTAATGAGAATAATAATTGGGATAATAATAATATTATTTGATAGGGATAAATAAATTATGATTGTATAGTTAAATACTGCATTAATTGTACAAGTTGTGGGCTGCTAGGCCCAATAAAAAGATATATGAAACTCAGACCAGAAAGGTTAAGCCTGATGGACCAGATCAGGCCTGATGGAATAAAAAAGGCCCAAAAGCCCTAATTATTAATTAATTTCGTAATTAATTAATAAGGGAAAAATCAGCTATTGAGAAGAGTCCCGATAAGGATATAAATCCTTATAGATTAGCCTCAAGGGGACCTAAAAGGATAAGGAATCAGCTTCCTACTTCCTAGGACTCCTAAGTCTATCCTAATTCAGCTATCCTAATTCAGAGGCTTGTCCACCAAGTCTCTTATAACAAGTCCAATTCAAGGACTCCCACATCTATATAAGGGGCCTCACCCCGCAAATCAGAACTACGTTTTTTGGCTTGATTCTCTAATTCACAGAGATACGTAGGCATCTCGTAAAGGCAGAATAAAGCTACGAAGTACGAGAGCAGCCATTAAAGGCCTTGAGCTCCCGAATCTTAGTATTAAATACAGCAAGTAATAACCTTAGCTTTTTACCCATAACATTTGGCGCCGCCTGTGGGAAAAACGGAACAACAACCATGGCGAGAACACGGAGAACAACCAGCACTCTGGAGGAGGGAACACCATCAGGGACAACCCAGGTGATTTCATCAACCGTGGAGGTTCCTCCCCATTCAACTTATGCATCTACTCAGGGGGAAGCCCAGACAGGGGCAACTCATCCTCAGCCACAAGGGACAACTCCCCCGACTATTCAAGGTACGAATCCTCAAGTTCAACAAATACATATACCTGTGAATTCTCGACCCGTCGGGTATGAATATTCAACTATTGTTACTACTAACCCCCCTTATGGGATGCCCCCCTATATGCTGGGCGAAGCGAAGCACGAGGGCGGTCGCCCCCCTATATACGAGGTTTGGATCCTATCCCTGAGGATCTGGAATTTTCTGGTCCATACACTGAAAGAGACTCCGAATCTTCGGATGATGAAGTGGCCCCGAGAAGGAGGCGTCCTGGAAAAGAGCCAATGGTCGATGGAAGGCAACGCCCCCAAAGCACCCCAGGGACGAATCCCCAAGAAGTGCAGGAAAAGATCAGGGCTCATGAGGCTGAAATCCAAAGGCTGAGGCGTGATTTGGAGGCTCACCAAGCCACCAGACCCCACATACCTCCTAGGGGGAGAAATCCTCCTCCTATCATAGACCTGGATGGTCCGGTAAGAAGAAGGGCTGCTGTCCCAAGAACTGATCCGAGCAATCTCCTTCCCCTTGGAGATCCTGATGATCCAACTCCACCCTTCACAGAAGAGATAATGAATGCCCATGTCTCAAGGAAATTCAAGATGCCCACTATCAAAGCCTATGATGGCACGGGAGACCCCGCTAATCATGTTAGGACATTCTCTAATGCACTGCTGCTGCAACCCGTGAATGATGCTATAAAATGTCGGGCCTTCCCTCAAACCCTGTCGGGTATGGCTCAAAGATGGTACAGTCGCCTACCCCCAAATTCTATTGGATCATTCAGAGAACTAAGTCAGGCTTTTATTAAGCAATTCATCAGTGGAAGAGTCCATGAGAAAAGTTCAGCATCTCTTATGAGTCTTGTGCAAGGAGCTAAGGAATCCTTAAGAGATTACCTGAATTGTTTTACAAAGGAGGCTTTAAAAGTCCCAGATCTTGATGATAAGGTAGCCATGATAGCATTGCAACAAGGAACTAGGGATGAGTTTTTTAAGATGTCTTTGGCCAAACGACCCCCTGAGAGCATGTTGCAGCTCCAAGAGAGGGCAGGGAAGTATATCAAGGTTGAAGAAAGTATGAGGAAGACCGTAGTAAGTAATGAGCCCACTGGAGGCAAGAAACGAAAAACTGATTTGGAGTATATCGCTAAGGACAAATATCCTAGAACCGAACAAAACCCTGATTCAACCCCCAAGAAGGGAGGACCTGGGCAAAAGTTCACTGAATACGCTAAGCTGAATGCTCCCAGAAGTCAGATTTTGATGGAGATTGAGAAAGACAGAGATATTCGCTGGCTTAAGCCCTTGAAGGCTGATCCCGCCAAGCTAGATAGGGGCAAGTATTGCAGGTTTCCCAAAGATGTTGGCCATGACACCGATGAGTGTAGGCAATTGAAAGATGAAATTGAGTTTTTGATTCGAAAAGGAAGACTGAATAAGTATACTGGAGATGGAGGGGACAGAAATAATAATGGAAGGAAGAACTTTGAAGATCGTAGGAGGGACCAAGATGATCAGGGGCGGAATCCCCAACCTAGAGGACCAGTTATAAACACCATTTATGGAGGGCCGAGACCTCAAGGGCCTGTGATAAACACGATCTTTGGAGGTCCAACTGCTGCTGGATTGTCCAAAAATTCCAGAAAGGCATATACTAGAGAGGTTATGCATATTGTTGGAGAAGCCCCGAAGAGGGCCAGGACAGAAGTAACATTGGCTTTTGATGATTCCGACCTAGAGGGTGTGAAGTTTCCCCATGACGACCCGCTGGTCATAACACCAATAATAGGAAATAGCCCGGTTAAGAGGGTCCTTGTGGATAATGGTGCTTCTGTGGATATCTTGCTCCACGACACCTTTCTAAGGATGGGGTATAACGACTCCCAGTTAACACCAACCGACATGCCGATATATGGATTTGCTGGAGTAGAATGTCTTGTGGAAGGGATAATCAAGTTGCCAACCACCATAGGTACGGAGCCAAGGCAAGCAACGCAGATGCTGGATTTCGTAGTGGTAAAGGCTAGTTCAACTTATAATGCTATCATGGGGAGAACAGGGATACATGCCTTCAAGGCAGTCCCCTCTTCCTACCATTCAGTCATGAAGTTTCCCACCCGAAACGGGATTGGAGAAGAGAGAGGAGATCAAAAAATGGCTAGAAGCTGTTATGTGGCCTCTTTGAGGGCAGATGGAGTCGGGGGGCAGGTTCTTCCTATTGAAGATATGGATGTTCGAGAAAATGATGAGAATAGAGGAAGGCCAGCAGAAGAATTGGTTTCGGTTCCTTTAGATCCCAAGAATCCTGAGAGGATGACTTTCATTGGAGCCATATTAGAGGAGCCCCTTAGAGGGAAGTTAGTGAAATTTTTGCAAGAAAATAGTGATGTGTTTGCATGGTCAGCAGCTGATATGTCAGGCATAGACCCGGAGTTAATTACTCACAAGCTAAACGTGGATCCAAGTCGGAAGACAGTGAAACAAAAGAAAAGAAATTTTGCCCCGGAAAGACAAGAGGCTATAAAGCAGGAAGTGGAAAAGCTCTTAGAGGCTGGTTTCATTGAGGAGATTCAATTTCCGGAGTGGTTAGCAAACCCTGTAATGGTGAAGAAGGCTAATGGAAAGTGGAGGATGTGTATAGACTTCACCGATCTGAATGATGCATGCCCCAAAGACTGTTTTCCGCTGCCTAGAATTGATACTTTGATTGATGCCACCGCTGGACATGAGGTGCTGAGTTTCATGGATGGGTTTAGCGGATACAACCAGATCAAAATGCATAAGGATGACATTCCAAAGGTATCATTTATCACTGACTTTGGTGTTTATTGTTATCTTGTTATGGCGTTTGGTCTCAAGAATGCAGGAGCCACCTATCAAAGGTTGGTGAATAGAATTTTTAAGGATCTTATTGGTAAGACTATGGAAGTCTATGTTGATGACATGTTAGTCAAGAGTCTAGTAAAGACTGATCATATAGCCCATTTAAGGGAAGCTTTTGAGGTCCTGAGGTACCACAAGATGATGTTGAATCCGACGAAGTGTGCTTTCGGAGTAGGATCTGGAAAATTCTTGGGATTGATGGTCTCAAAGAGGGGAATTGAGGCTAACCCCGATAAAATAAAGGCAATCCTGGACATGGAACCCCCAAAAACTGTCAAGGATGTTCAGAAACTCACAGGAAGGGTTGCTGCGCTAGGACGATTCATCTCCAAGTCAGGAGACAAGTGCTTGTCATTCTTCAAGTCATTAAAGAACATTAAAGACTTTGTATGGAGTGAGGAAAATCAGAAGGCATTTGAAGAGTTAAAGAAGTATATGGGCCAGGCCCCGTTGTTGGCCAAGCCAGTTCTGAGTGAAATTTTATTCTTGTACTTGGCTGTTTCAGAAAGCGCCTTGAGCGCGGTGTTGGTTAAGGAGGAACTGAAAGTTCAGAAACCCGTATACTATGTCAGCAAAATTTTGCATGGTGCTGAGTTGAATTATTCAGCCATTGAGAAATTCGCTTTAGCCTTGGTAATGGCTTCAAGAAAGCTGCGTCCTTATTTTCAAGCTCACCAAATTGAAGTGCTAACAAATCAGCCACTGAGAAATATCATTCACAGTCCCAAGGCAAGTGGGAGACTGATTAAGTGGGCAATAGAGTTGGGAGAGTTCGATCTCAAGTATAAGCCACGTACGGCCATAAAAGCCCAGGCACTAGCTGACTTCGTGGTGGAATGTACCATACCCAACCAAGAAGTCGGGGGGCAGGAAGATACCATACCTCAAGACAAGGGAGTCGACAATGGGGACGAGGAGAAAGAATATTGGGTTCTCTATTTTGATGGAGCATCAAAAACAAATTCCAGTGGAGCAGGGTTGGTTTTGCAAAGCCCTGATGGATTCTTAATTGAGTATGCCATGAAGCTAGACTTCCCAACCACAAACAATGAGGCAGAGTATGAAGCCCTGATTGCTGGCCTTGGTCTAGCTGGGACACTTAGAGTCAAAAACTTAAAGGTCCGTGGAGACTCGAAGTTGATCATATCCCAGGTAAAGGGAGAATTTGAAGCAAGGGATGATACGATGGCTAAGTATGTTCGCCTAGTAAGGGCTGTGATGACCCAATTTAATGAATGCCATGTTGAACACATTCCAAGGGAAGAAAATGCTAAAGCAGATGCGCTATCAAAGTTTGCTTCATCTGAGATTGAAGAAAGTTCAGGAAGTGTGTACTTCCGTGTTTTGAAGACACGAAGCATAGATGTTAAGCTTGTGGCTCCCGTAGGCTTGGGGACGTCATGGATTGATCCCATCAAGGCTCACATTCAGACCGGTTGGTTGCCAAGCGATGCAATTGAGGCACGGAAGTTAACTGTTCGAGCACTAAGGTACTCTTTGATAGATGGGATTCTATATAAAAGATCTTTCGTGGTTCCTTACTTGAGGTGTCTCAGGCCCGATGAGGCACGCTTAGCTCTTGAGGAAGTGCATGGAGGTATTTGTGGGCAACACTTGGGGGGCAGGACCTTGGCTCATAAGATAACTCGTTTAGGCTTCTATTGGCCAGAAATGATGGCTGATGCCAAAGAATATGTAAAGAAGTGTGATCGTTGTCAGAAGCATGCACCAGTCGCCAGACAACCCCCCGAGATGCTGACCTCTATCAACTCACCTATTCCCTTTGCTATGTGGGGGATGGATATTCTAGGGCCTTTTCCTATGGCCACAGCACAAAGGAAGTTTCTGATTGTAGCCATTGATTATTTCACCAAGTGGATCGAAGCCAAACCTTTGGCCAAAATCACAACTAAGCAGGTTGCACAATTCATGTGGGAAAACATTATGTGCCGATATGGAATTCCCCGTATCCTCGTCACTGACAATGGAACACAATTCAACAATGAGGAATTCAAGAAGTATTGCGAAGAAAATGAAATTGAGTTACGGTTCACCTCTGTGGCTCACCCGCAAGCCAATGGGCAAGCGGAGGTAGCAAATCGGATAATCCTGGATGGACTAAAGAAGAGGATCGAGAAGTCAAGAAATAATTGGGTAGATGAGATACTTCCAATATTATGGGCCTACAGGACTACTTGTAGAGTCACGACAGATGCAACTCCTTTCATGTTGGCATATGGGGCGGAAGCAGTAGTTCCCGTGGAGATATCACATTCCTCTCCAAGGATTCAGGCCTTCGATGAGAAAGAAAATGAGGAAGGGCAGAGATTAGCCCTGGATTTAATTGATGAAGTGCGAGATAAAGCACATGCAAAGATAGTAGAATATCAGAAAAAGGCTTCATTCTATTACAACCTAAGGGTTAAAGAGAGATTTTTTAAACAAGGAGATCTAGTCTTGAGAAAAATAGAGGCTTCTGGTGTTGGACAGAAAGGAAAGCTTGCCCCAAATTGGGAAGGGCCGTACAGAGTCAAGAGCGTTCAGGGTAGAGGAACCTACAAGCTGGAAACTATGGAAGGTTTTGAAGTCCCGAGGACCTGGCACGCACAAAACCTGAAGGTTTACTACGTGTAAGATGGTCGAAGTACGATTCTCACTTGTCATTATGACAAGTAGGTTTAAAAGCACCTTGAAGCTTTGTTTGCATAGTATTTTTCTTTTTTAGCTATTATAGATCAGGGTCGAACCCATATTATGTAAGGTTTTGGAAAACCAGACTTGAAATTGAAGAGTTCGAAATTATTTCAACCTATGGATGTTTGAGTTGTGATAATACTTGTGTGACCCATTAAGCCAAGTTTGAATATTAAAGTATCAGAAAAATGAAGGAGAGAATGCAAATAAGGAAAGTAGCATAGCCCCGCAGGGTAATAAGTTTTAATACAAACAAAAGTCCAGACATAAATTAAGGATAAAATTACAAAATAGAAAAACTACTCCTCCATGCGGGAGCCTTCATTCTCTTTCTCCTTATCAGCGCCTTCAGCGTCCTTCGCAGGAGAAGCGGGAGGAGAAGCAGTGTTAGGATCCAAGATGCGATCATCTGGCTGAGGAGAGTCGAAGAGGGCGTCTATGCTGTCCTCTGACTCAGCCTGCTCAGGACTTATAAAGTCCTTAGGGTCGACTAAGCCCGGGTACTTCTCAGAAACAGCCTTCACGGCCGCATCCCATCCCTGAGTGAACTGTAGGGAGTAAAGACCCTCATCATGAATCTCCATGAGATTCTTAAACTTGTCAGAATCCATGTAGTCATCAATGAGCTTATCCTTATCGCTCCTAAGTTTCACCAGCTCGGAATGAGCCTTAGCCAGCTCCTCTTTCTTCGTGTCTAGCTTCTTCTCTAGGACCTTGGCTCTCTCCTCCCACTTCTTCATCTCCTTTTCAAAAACATCAGAGTTACCCTTCCAAGATCTAGCCTGATGTAGGGCCTCCTGGAAATAGGTATTACTCTGCAAAGAAATATGTATGAGTTGGCGCAAATTTATTGGGATACAAGAAAAGTTGAAATTCACAAAAGGAAGAGAAGAAAAAAGAAAATTACCGCAGCTTGGGCTTGAGAGCCCAGAAGCTCAATAGTCTCGACATCACTCCCCGTAACAATGTCAGTGAAATCATGGGGAGTGATGGAGTGGTACGACCAATCCTTGGCATGTTTGGTGGATCCAACCACCGTATCGCTCCTCCTGAAGCCCCAGTTAGGCCTGAAGGAATGTGCCTTAAGTGGAGGATCCACATCGTCCCCCAGCTCGACCACCGGGACGTGGGGCTTAAGGAAAGTAGGACCGTCAGGTTTGCTCCTGGGATCCCTGTTTAACTTGGCCCTCTTCTGGCGGCCAGATTCCCCCTCCTGGGCCTATTGACGTTATTAATAGCCTCACAAGCTGAAAGGAAAAGCAGAAGGAATATTAAAATCCAGAAAAAAGAAAAAGTACGGTTAAAGAGAAGGAAAAATAATTTCGCAGGTATAAGTTTACCCTTATCACTGGCCTGGGAGAGACCAACTTTCTTCAAGGAAAACTCCTCTAAAAGGGTCCAGGTGTCTGTTTTCCCATCGTCTGAAATTAAGGCTTGGTAGGCCACCTCCTCCTCATCAGTTAATCTGATGCTACCAGGACTACCATCTGATACTTTGCAAAATGGCCTACGGAAGAGTGTGGCCCAATCACCCCCAGCCCAGGTCAGCCTAACAAACTCATCCCTCCATTTAGGGTTGTTCTCAACTATAGAGTTACTATCAAAGATATGGGGAATTTTGGGCCGTTGGCGAATTAAAACCCAGCCCGGCTGACTCATGGAACTATTATAGAATTGGAAAACTTTCCTAAAGACTGCTACGGAAAGAGGAAAGCTATTCCTGAGACAAAGGACCATAAAACAGATAATGTTCCTCCAGGCGTTAGGAGGGAGTTGACAAGGGTTGATTCGTACATCGGCTAGTAAACGAGGAATAAATTCGTGAAATGGGAACCTAAGACCTGCGGTCAGGGCTCCTCGATAAATGAACAGGGTATCCCCCTCCCAATTACAAGTCCTATCCCCAGGGGCGGCTGGAGTGATCCTAAGGTGGGGTGGAAGTCTGTACAGGGTATTCATAGACTCTATCCTACCATCTAACTCATGAAAAGTGTTACCATGATTATACGAATCTAACTCAGACAGAGAAGGATATTCATCACCTCTCGAGTTAATCATATCAATGAGGGAAGTATATGGAGATTGAATTTGGATGTTTGTACCTCTCTTAGAGACATTCATCTTCTGCAAACGAGCTAGGTCACGGTCCGCCATTAATATGCTTCGGTTGAAGGCTTGAAACCCAGAAATACTTGAGAATGGAGGAGTTGCGGTGGCTTTGGTCGCCGGAAATCGCCTTCAAAAGGGAGAACTTTAGAGAAAAATGTGAGATGAAATGAGAAGTGGGAAGTGAAGTGAGGATTCTCACTCCACACTACACTTATATAGGCGAAAAGCTCGGAATACGAGGCGTTTTTAGGCCCATTTAGCCAGGCCCAACCTAAAGGCCCATCTACAAGAAGTATCAGGAACAATCTAGAAGCTCCTGTGGAATTTAAAAAGTCAAAAATCGACCAGAACCTTAATATGGTTCGATCAGAGTCCTGATCGATGCAAAAGAGAGTCCTGATCGATATCTTATTCGAACAGGAGGGGAGAAGTCCCCTAAGATCGATCAGAGTCCTGATCGACAGAGAAGAGAGTCCTGATCGATATCTTATTCGAACAGGAGGGAAGAAATCTCCTAAGATCGATCAGAGTCCTGATCGACAGAGAAGAGAGTCCTGATCGATATGCTATTCGAACAGGAGGGAAGAAATCCCCTAAGATCGATCAGAGTCCTGATCGACACAGAAGAGAGTCTTGATCGATATCTTATTCGAACAGGAGGGAAGAAATCCCCTAAGATCGACCAGAGTCCTGATCGACGGAGAACAGAGTCCTGATCGATATTCCATTCGATCAGAATGGTCGAGAGCCATTTAATTCGTTCAGAGTCCTGATCGAAATCGATCAGGAATCCTGATCGATTAAGCCCGTGTAGCAATCGACTAGGGTGTCACTTTGAAGGCCAATTCGGTCAGAATCCTGATCGAAATCGATCAGGAATCCTGTCGACCAGAGTGTAAGATCCTGAGCTAATTCGATCAGGATCCTGATCGATTTTGGCTGCATCCTGATCGATTTTGGCTGCATCCTGATCGATTTTGTCTGCATCCTGATCGATTTCGAATGCATTCTGATCGATTTTAAGCCAGAAAATTAAGGATAAGTCCCGGGAAATTAGGGAAAAATCCAGAAAATTAAGGATAAGTCCCGGGAAATTAGGGAAAAATCCAGAAATTAAGGATAAATCCCAGAAAATAAGGGAAAAATCCAGAAATTAAGGAATAAATCCAGAAATTAAGGATAAATCCCAGAAATTAAGGGAAAAATCCAGAAATTAAGGATAAATCCCAGAAATTAAGGGAAAAATCCAGAAATTAAGGGAAAAATCCAGAAATTAAGGATAAATCCCAGAAATTAAGGGAAAAATCCAGAAATTAAGGGAAAATTCCAGAAATTAAGGATAAATCCCAGAAATTAAGGGAAAAATCCAGAAATTAAGGGAAAAATCCAGAAATTAAGGATAAATCCCAGAAATTAAGGGAAAATTCCAGAAATTAAGGATAAATCCCAGAAATTAAGGGGAAAATCCAGAAATTAAGGGAAAAATCCAGAAATTAAGGATAAATCCCAGAAATTAAGGGAAAAATCCAGAAATGGGAAAATTGCAGAAATTAAGGATAAATCCCAGAAATTAAGGGAAAAATCCAGAAATTAAGGGAAAAATCCAGAAATTAAGGATAAATCCCAGAAAAATAAGGAAAAATCCCAGAAAAATTAGGGAAAATCCCAGAAAAATTAGGGAAAATTCCAGAAATTAGGGAAAAATCCCGGAAATAAGGGAAAAATTCCTGGAAATCAAAATAATTCCTAAATAAAAGGAAAAATTCGTTGTAAACGTGTAGGTCGCTCCACACTTTACGGAAAAACGAAACCCTGTAAGGGAACAAATAGACTTAACTTCTGCGAAACCTATTCAATGTTTCCCAAAAGTTGGGGGGCAAATGATAGGGATAAATAAATTATGATTGTATAGTTAAATACTGCATTAATTGTACAAGTTGTGGGCTGCTAGGCCCAATAAAAAGATATATGAAACTCAGACCAGAAAGGTTAAGCCTGATGGACCAGATCAGGCCTGATGGAATAAAAAAGGCCCAAAAGCCCTAATTATTAATTAATTTCGTAATTAATTAATAAGGGAAAAATCAGCTATTGAGAAGAGTCCCGATAAGGATATAAATCCTTATAGATTAGCCTCAAGGGGACCTAAAAGGATAAGGAATCAGCTTCCTACTTCCTAGGACTCCTAAGTCTATCCTAATTCAGCTATCCTAATTCAGAGGCTTGTCCACCAAGTCTCTTATAACAAGTCCAATTCAAGGACTCCCACATCTATATAAGGGGCCTCACCCCACAAATCAGAACTACGTTTTTTGGCTTGATTCTCTAATTCACAGAGATACGTAGGCATCTCGTAAAGGCAGAATAAAGCTACGAAGTACGAGAGCAGCCATTAAAGGCCTTGAGCTCCCGAATCTTAGTATTAAATACAGCAAGTAATAACCTTAGCTTTTTACCCATAACATTATTTATGGGAAAATTTCAGCTGAAAATTTTGCCTATAAATACACTATTATAGACCCTATTTTATAAAAACCCCAAGAAACCCAAAAGTTTCAGAAAACCAAATTCTCTCCACCTCCTCCTCCTCCTAAAAGTCATTTTCTTGGTGGATACCGGTGGAGTGCTTCACACTTGAGGAGCAACTGCTAAGGATCTCTGATCGTTGTCTCCGAATTATTTTAAAAGGTTAGATTCGATCCCTCGAATTTTTATTCACGATTTATATGCTTTTATATGGATTTTATATGTGTAAAAGTTTTTTTCCACGCCCCGCTGCGTTAAAAATCCAACAGAAAGATGTTGGAGTCAAGATTCCTTTTCTTGATAAAGATAATTACCATCATTGGAAGGTAAAGATGCATCTTCATATGCTTTCTCAAGATGAGGCCTATGTGGACTGCATAGAAAGAGGTCCTCATGTTCCAATGAGAGCTGCAACAGGAAATGAGCCATCTGTTCCAAAGCCAAGGCATGAATGGTCTGATCCTGACATTGAACAAGTCAGGAAAGATAAAAAGGCCATAAACATTTTGTTCAATGGTGTGGATGCAGACATGTTTGATAACATCATCAACTGCAAGACTGCCAAGGAAGTTTGGGACACAATACAGATAATCTGTGATGGTACTGAGCAAGTAAGAGAAAATAAAATGCAGCTCCTGATTCAGCAATATGAGCATTTTCACAATGAGGAAAGTGAATCATTCACTGACATTTTTAGTAGATTCCAAAAACTACTAAATGCTCTTAAGTTGCATGGAAGAGTCTATCAGACTAAAGACTCCAATATGAAATTTCTCAGATCTCTTCCAAAGGAATGGAAACCAATGACAGTCTTATTGAGAAACTCACAAGATTATAAGGAGTTTACTTTGGAAAGACTGTATGGCATTCTGAAGACCTATGAGCTTGAGATAGAGCAGGATGAAAGAATGGAGAGAGGAAAGAAGAAAGGAGGATCCATTGCACTAGTTGCTGATCTGGAAAAGGAGAAGGAAGTAAAGATGGAAGCTGTGGAATCAACTTCAAAGGTCTGTGAAAGCAATGGTAAGGGGCTAGCTGCAGAAAATGAAGATTCATTGAGCCAAGATGATTGGAGGACATTGATGAGCACCTAGCATTCCTTTCAAGAAGATTTGCCAAGCTCAAGTTCAAGAAGAACTTTGGAGCTGCCAAGCCAAATAAAAACATGGTGGATAAATCAAAATTCAAGTGTTTCAAATGTGGCTTGGCAGGGCATTTTGCAAATGAGTGTAGAAAGTCAGATTCCAGTAAGAAAAGATTTGAGTCTGTAGATTACAAACAAAAATACTTTGATCTACTCAAACAAAAAGAAAGGGCTTTTATTACACAAGAGAATGACTGGGCAACTGATGGCTTGGATGAAGATGAAGATGTCAGCTATGTCAATCTAGCCCTAATGGCCAAGTCTGATGAAACCGAGACAAGTTCCTCAAGCAGTCAGGTAATCACTACAAACCTTGCACATTTATCTAAAGCTGAGTGTAATGATACCATAAATGACATGTCTACAGAATTGTATCATTTGCGTGTTACACTTAAGTCCCTCACTAAAGAAAATGCTAAAATCAAAGAAAACAACTTGTTTTTGAGTGAGAGGAATAATGTGCTTGAGTCTCAATTTGTTGAGTTTGAGAAACTAAAAATTGAGTGTAGGATTGCCAAGGAGGAATTAACTGAGTCCTTGAAAAAGGAAGAAATTTTAAAGAAGCAGCTCGATCGTGAACAAGAGGTGATTAAAGCATGGAAAACATCCAGAGATGTTCATGCTCAAATCACCAAGGTTCAAGGAATTGAGTCCTTTTGTGATGAAGCCTGGAAAAAGAATAAGGAGAAACTAGAACCTATTTTGGTAGATGGGTTGCTAACAGATGTAGACTCGACGGATGATGAGGACTATCCGTCGGATAACAAAAAGTGTTATCCGTCGAATGATAAAAATCCTCATCCGTCGGCTGTAAGCAAACCCATCAGCAAAGCCAAATTAACCAAGCTAAATGATATGTATGGGTCTGTTTCCAAGAACTTTGTTTCAGGAGAATCAAGTCAAGCTAAGAAAGGGAAAAAGGGTAATGTCGGTCACATGACTGTCAAACAGTTAAGTGACAGACTTGAGAAAACAGAGGTAAAAACAGAGACTAAAAAGAAAAACAATAGGAATGGTAAAGTAGGGATTAACAGACACAATAACTACACACCTGATAAATATGCTCCTAGAAAGATCTGTGTCAAGTGTGGTAGTGTAAATCATTTGTTTGTTAATTGCAAATCTCCCATGTATGTTCAACCTCAATTTCCTAACATAAATGCCATGCCTCCCATGCCTGTTAATGCTATGCCTACACAGAATATGAATGCACAGTTTGCTAATATGCCATTTGCACCTAATCCATATTATGCTACATACAATATGCCTCAAATGCCATTTAGCATGCCTTACTGGAATAACATGTTTGCACCAAGCATGCCATTTCCTGTTAGCCATAACATGCATGATAATTCTGTTGCATCTAGTGGTTTCAAAGGCCCAACCTAAATGACTAAGGAAGAATCTGAAATTCCTAAGTCAAATGAGTTAAAACCTAAGAAACAGAAGAAGAAAGCTAACAAGGCAGGACCCAAAATCAACTTGATTTGATTTTGATGTGTGCAGGGAAACAGAAAGAATCTTTGGTACTTGGATAGTGGTTGTTCAAGACACATGACTGGTGATTCTACCCTGCTCACAGAGTTTGAAGAGAGAGCTGGCCCAAGTATCACTTTTGGAGATGACATCAAAGGTTACAATATGGGATATGGCTTGATTTCAAAGGACAATGTCATCATTGAAGAGGTTGCCTTAGTGGATGGTCTCAGACACAATCTGTTGAGTATCAGCCAGCTTTGTAACAAAGGCAACTCAGTAACCTTCAACAAAGAAGCCTGTGTTGTGACCAATAATCAAAACAACAAAGTGGTTCTCACTGGTGTGAGAAGAGGAAATGTGTATCTAGCTGACTTCAACTCAACTAAAGCAGAATCTGTAACTTGTCTTCTCAGCAAAGCAAGTCAAGATGAAAGTTGGCTATGGCACAAGAAGCTATCTCATTTAAACTTCAAGACTATGAATGAGCTGGTAAGGAAAGAGCTAGTTAGAGGCATTCCTCTAGTGGAGTTTACAAAGGATGGACTGTGTGATGCCTGCCAAAAAGGGAAGCAGATTAAAGCAACATTCAGGAAGAAACTTGATTCAGCAATTGAAGAGCCTCTGCAACTGCTTCACATGGATTTGTTTGGACCAGTCAATGTATTGTCAATTTCTAAGAAAAGATTTTGCCTAGTAATTGTAGATGATTTCTCAAAGTTCTCTTGGACATATTTCCTAAAGTCTAAAGATGAAGCTAGTGAAATCATCATCAATCACATAAGGCAAGTTAACAATCATCCTGATTTCAAAGTTAGAAGAATCAGGACTGACAATGGAACTGAGTTCAAGAACTATGTCATGAGAGCATTTTGTGAGGAAAATGGGATCTTGCATGAGTTTTCAGCAGCAAGGACTCCACAACAGAATGGAGTAGTGGAAAGAAAGAATAGATCTCTTATTGAAGCTGCAAGGACAATGCTTGAAGAATTAAAATTACCAACATATTTCTGGGCTGAAGCTGTAAACACTGCATGCTACACTCAGAACATCTCTCTGATTAATCAAGCAAGATGCATGATACCTTATCAATTGTTCAAGAACAAGAAGCCAACTCTAAACTTTCTTCATGTCTTTGGCTGTAAATGCTATATTCTGAGAAATTAAACTGATCAAAATGGGAAGTTTGAAGCTAAAGAAGATGAAGGAATTTTTGTTGGATATGCTGTTTGTAAAGCATATAGAGTCTACAATCTAAGAACCAACATTGTTGTTGAATCTATACATGTTGTGTTTGATGATAAAAAGATTGAAGGACTAAAAGATGGAGATTACCATGAGAGCCTCAAATTCGACAATGTTGAGATGGTCAGTGATGAAAGTGATGATGAGAGTGATCAAGAAACAGTGTTTAAGGATAATGCAGACAAATCTACCATAAATGAAGCATAAAACTCAACATCCGTCGAGTTACATAATGCTTCATCCGTCGGAAGGCAATCTGTATTATCTGTCGGAAGACAACCTGCCTCATCCGTCGGTACTCAAAATTCACCATCCGTCGGGTTATCAAAAGGAGCAGGAAGTCAAGGCAGATCACCCATAGAAAGTACCCCTATCTCAAATCAAAGATCTACAAACTCAGGGGGAGTTTCTAGCAATCAAAACTCAATCACACATCAAGACAACATTGAGGTCTCTTCATCTAGGGCTAATCTACCTCAACCAAGGAAATGGACAAAAGATCACCCCTTTGAACTGATTATTGGTGATGTTTCTTCCAGAGTTCAATCCAGGAGAGCAACTCAAGAAGAATGTCTATACAGCAGCTTTCTGTCAAAGGAAGAACCAAAGAAGGTAGAAGAAGCCTTGTTAGATCCTGATTGGATTTTAGCTATGCAGGAGGAGCTAAACCAATTTGAAAGGAATAAAGTATGGAAGCTGGTACCCAAGCCTAAAGGAAAGAATCCAATAGACACCAAATGGGTATTCAGAAACAAGATGGATGAAAATGGCATAGTAATAAGGAACAAAGCAAGATTGGTTGCTAAAGGCTATTGCCAGCAAGAAGGAATATATTTTGATGAAACATTTGCTCCTGTTGCAAGACTGGAAGCCATCAGAATCTTCTTAGCCTATGCAGCCCATGCCAATTTCAAGGTCTATCAAATGGATGTCAAAAGTGCCTTTCTGAATGGAGATTTGGAGGAAGAAGTGTATGTTAGTCAACCTCCTGGCTTTGAAGATCCAAATTTTCTAGAGTATGTCTATTATCTACTGAAAGCACTTTATGGACTGAAGCAAACACCTAGAGCCTGGTATGACACTTTATCAAAGTTCCTTTTGGAAAATCACTTCACAAGAGGTACTGTAGATAAAACTTTATTTTTCAGAAATGTTAATGGCTCTAGCATACTTGTTCAAATTTATGTAGATGATATTATTTTTGGATCTACAAATGAGAAACTTTGTAAAAAGTTTGCCAAACTGATGCAAAGTAAGTATGAAATGAGTATGATGGGAGAACTAACTTACTTTCTTGTTTTACAAGTTAAGCAAGTCAGTGATGGAATATTCATTAGTCAAACTAAATATATTTTTGACCTTTTAAAGAAGTTTGATCTAATGGATTGCACATCTACAAAAACTCCCGTGGCTACTGCAACTAAGCTTGAACGAAACACTACTGAAAAGTCTGTGGATATTTCAAGCTATAGAGGCATGGTTGGCTCACTTCTATACTTAACATCTAGTAGGCCAGATATAATGTTTGCTACATGTTTGTGTGCTAGATTTCAGGCTGATCCTAGAGAGTCTCACTTGATAGCTATTAAGAGAATTTTCAGATATCTCAAAGGAACGCCAAAACTTGACATTTGGTATCCTAGAGATTCTGGTTTTGATCTAACTGGTTATTCAGATGCAGATTATGCAGGTTGCAGAATTGATAGAAAAAGCACAACGGGAACCTGTCAATTTTTAGGAGACAAGCTTGTGTCCTGGTTCAGTAAAAAGCAAAATTCAGTTTCTACCTCTACAGCTAAAGCTGAATATATTGCTGCTGGCAGTTGCTGTGCACATATTTTATGGATGAAAAATCAATTGCTAGACTATGGTTTGCAAGTTGAAAGGATTCCTATTTTCTGTGACAACACAAGTGCAATTGCCATCACTGAAAATCCAGTGCAACATTCAAGGACAAAGCACATAGACATCAAGTACCATTTCATAAGGGAACATGTAATGTATGGTACTGTAGAGTTACATTTTGTTCCAAGTGAGAAGCAACTTGCAGATATTTTTACCAAGCCACTGGATCAATCCACCTTTTCTAGGTTGGTAAGTGAGTTAGGTATGCTTAATTACTCTTGAATTTATCTGAATTATTTTGCAAGTTGAAAAGTAGCCAGAAATTTAGCTAATTTTTAGTCTTGAATGAAATTTTGGCTAAGTCAAAATTTGCATTTCGACGGATGACCATTATCCATCGGGTTGAGTCATCCGTCGATATACAAATTGTAAATAATAAAATCAATTATTTTTCTGGAATCTTTTAAAACTCGACGGATAATAGTTTATCCTCATCCGTCGAAGTGTCTAAATCTTAACCGTTAATTCCCTGAACATTATCCATCGAGTATACTTACAGTTTGTAAGCATTAGACGATGGATAATGGGTGGAATTTTTATAGTTTATTTTAAAATGGCTAATTTAGGCAATTTCTATTGGATAATTTACTTCTCTTTATTATTTTTATCTGTTGTTTTTGTGCAAAGTATAAAAGCTTATTTCATTCTAATCATTTTCTTTTATCATTCTCAAATTCAACTGTGTTTATTTCATTCTCTCTCAAGCAAAAATCCTCTTTCTCTTCAAGCTTTTCTTCTCTAACAATGGCACCCGTAGTAAAGATCATGTCACAGACTGGGTTCATCTATGAGAAGAACAACTTCACTGCTTTGGTCAATAAGGGTATTCAGCAATCAGAGGACTATCACAAGATGATGGACTTCGTGAAGAACTGCAAGTTAAGTTTTGCCATGCTGGAATCACCCCCAATTTATTGTGAAGTTGTTGAGGAGATGTGGACAACAGCAATCTATAACTCTACTGACAAAACCATCACTCTGACCATCAAAGGTAATGAATTCTGTATCAATAGTGATGTGATAAAAGCATGTTTCAAGATTCCTGATGATAATGTAACTTCACCACACACTGACACTGATTTGATCAATATGCTTAATTCCATGCATTATGCACTTCCTACTAATAAGCTAAGTGAGATTAGAAGACTAGGTCTTAGGAAGGAATGAAGTTATTTGTGTGATGTTGTAACTAAAGTCTTTTCTGTAAAAATCAGTAATTTTGATCTAGTGAACATTTCCATGCTTAACATGCTATACATGCTAGTTACAGACAAATTTTATAATTTCAGTGACCTTGTGGTGTATGAATTAGGTTTTAAACTAGGCGACTTAGCCAAAAGAGGAAAGAATGTTTACTATGCTAGATTTTTTATGCTTTTGGCTAACCATCTTTGTCAAGAGATTGTACTTGAGAACCTAGACAACAAATTGGCTTGTTGGGTTCAAGAGAGAAGAATCATTGCAGACTTGAACAGAGCCAACCATCACAGGGATGTGCCAATGTTCTATTTTCCTGTAATGTTGACACCTCAGGTAAGTGAGGTAAGTTCATCCGTACCCTCAACTATTCCAATCTCCTCTATTTCTTTGACTTCAGACATAGCTATGGCAACTGTGACAATGACCAAACAGTTGCCAACCAAAGCTGCCAAAACAACTGCAATTTCTAAATCCAAATCAAAGAAAACCCCCTCTGGTATCTCTCAAAAGGTACCAGTTGAAAAATCTGCCAAAGCCAAAGAGGGGAGTGTGAAGGAGGGTAAGATAGGTGAGGGAAGGGGTGAACATCAAAGAAACCCCAAGGATAAGGTTGGAGAGTTGAGTGAATCCCAGCCTAGCCACACTGCAGTTTCCCAACAAACTGCAGTGCTTAAAAAGGACAAAAGCTCTCTTCTAGCTGCATCTTCCCAAAAGGATGTAGCTATTAAACAAAGCTCTCATCCAAGAGCACATGCCAAGAGGGTTAGGGACACAAGCTCACCCCAAACTTACACTAGAAAGAAGAAATCCAAAACAACTGGGGATGCACAGGGCACACACTTAGTGCAAACTGGTGCTAAAGACACAGTCCATGCACCTTCTCAAATTCAGTTTGATGTGGCTCCAATAAATGTGGAGTCACAGCCAAAATCTCTCATTATAGAAGCCACTGAAACACTATACTCACCAACTAACTCACTGGAAGTGGACATAATAAACACTTCAATTCCTGATTCCCCTTCTTTAACTCTGTTGGGGAAGCCAAAATTTAGTGCAAGTGAGCATCATCTTTTAGATGATTTGTTGGCTCACTTGCCAATTCTTTCAGATTCTATTATGACATATGTGCCTCAAATAACTTCAATCACTACAGAGTCTACAATAGTTTTGTTAGATATATTTGATAATGTCATGGCTAATATGTTTTATGTTTAGCTTTCAGATCTTGTGTGAACAGGATAGATCAGTACTTAACTGTTGATCAGTACTTATACTGGAAGTCAGGACTTAAGGATATCAGTACTTATATTATCAGGAGATAATCATCAGAAGATAGATATCAGAACTTAAGTGCTGAAGGACAATCAGATAAGGACAGTAGCTGATTAAAGGAAAGAAGATAGAGATAAAACATAAGAAGAGATATGCATGAAGAAGGAATTCCGTGAAGAATGGAATACTTGGAATAGAAGATATCTGATTGATATATTTTAGGAAGCAGAATTATATTCCATATCAATTAGCGATTATCTTATAACTGTGTATTATATAAACACAGGCATAGGGTTTACACTATAAGTGTTATCATTATCGAAGTTATTATTCTATATAACCCTAGCAGCTCTCGTGATATTTGTTCATCACTGAGAGGTAACAGTTCTATATTGTAACAGAGTTTATTGTTTCAATAAAGTTTGTTTTCTGTTACTCAAGTTCTTTAAGTTCGATTTGAGTGTACTATACACTGTATTCACCCCCTCTACAGTGTGTGTGTGACCTAACAATTGGTATCAGAGCCTATCTGTTAACTTACATACAGTTAAAGATCCAAACACAATCATGTCGGACACAGAAACTCCAACTAAGCCTACCACAACTGAGGAACCACCAAAGACACAAATTCAGAGTCGGTATGAGACCATCAGAGTCCCCATACTGAGACCATCTGAATATCCCATATGGAAGGTAAGGATGACCATGTTCCTGGAAGCAACAGATCCAGAATACCTGGATAGAATCAAGGAAGGTCCTCACAAACCAACCAAACTCGCTGTTGCAGTTGCAGGTGAAGCAGCAACGACCGTACCAAAGAAGAAGAGTGATTATACTGCTGAGGACATAGCATCAATTGCTAAGGATGCTAAGGTACGACACTTACTGCATAGTGCCATTGATAATGTAATGTCAAACAGGGTAATCAACTGCAAGACTGCTAAGGAGATATGGGATGCTCTGGAAACAAGATGTCAGGGAACTGACACAATTAAGAAGAACAGGAAGACAATACTCACTCAAGAGTATGAACACTTTGACTCAAAGACTAATGAGTCATTGAATGATTTATATGATAGATTTATCAAACTTTTGAATGATTTGTCATTGGTTGATAAAGAGTATGATCTTGAAGATTCAAACCTTAAGTTCCTGTTAGCTCTTCCTGAATGCTGGGATTTGAAGGCAACGACAATAAGAGACAACTATAATCTTGATGAAACAACTCTTGACGAAATCTATGGAATGCTCAAGACACACGAGCTGGAGATGGAACAAAGAAGCAAGAGGAAAGGAGGAAAGTCAAGGATAGTTGCTCTTAAGGCTGAAGAAGAATTCCCCAAAGTAGCTTCCTCAAAGAAAGACAAGGGTAAAGCTCTTTTCATAAAGTCTGATACTGAGTCATCAAGTTCTGAGAGTGATGATGACTCAGATTCTGAAAGCTTGCCTGAGACTGATGCTGATGAGGAGATGATGAAACTGTGTGCTCTTATGGTGAAAGGAATCACAAAGATTGCATACAGGAAGTTCAGGAAGGGAAAGAAGTTTCCCAGGAAAAGCATAAGTTCTGATAAGAAGAATTTCAGAAGATCTGAAGGAAGAGGAGGAAAGTCTGACAGAGGAGATTACACCAATGTTAAATGCTATAACTGTGGTGGGAAAGGCCACATATCTCCTGACTGCAAGAAGGTAAAGGGTGACAAAGGCAAGGCTCTTGTCACAAAGCAGAAAAGCTGGACAGACACCTCAGACTCTGAAAGTGAGGAGAACTATGCATTAATGGCAAATGCTGATAAAGAAAGTGCTGAGAGCAGTTCTGAAGCTGCTGAAACAAAGGTACCTCAGACTACTTATGCTTTTCATACTGATGATATTAATGAGTTGAGAAGATATCTTAAAACCATGTTTGTTAGCTATAGAGATCAAACTTTAACATGTGAAAGATTAACTTCTGAAAATCTTGCATATAAGAAAAGAAATGATTTCTTAGAAAAAGAGTTAGTCATATTCCATCAAACTCAGAAGGATAGAGATGATGCTTTTTATGTTAGGGATGAAGTGCTAAAAATGAATGAATCTCTAAAAACTGAGTTAGAAAAGGAAAGAGAGATAATCAGGACTTGGACTAACTCTGGCAGAACAACTCAAAATTTGCTAAGTAGTGAAAATTGGAAAGAGGGCTTAGGTTATGGAGAAAATAAGAATGATAAAGGAACTGAAGAAATTAAGCCTGTTGTTAAGCAAAAGCCAAAGTTAAAACCTGTTAAGTTTGTAACTGTAAAGTCTGATAATGAGAAATCAGAAGTTAAAGAGGAATTAACTTCTGACAAACTAAAACAGGAAAAGACAGCTGAAGTAAACATAGGCTTAATGACAAAGAAGCAGCTTAAGCATAAGCTGAAAGATGTCAAGAATGCAAACAAGGTAAAATCACCTAGGAAAAATAGGAATGGAAAGGAAGGTGTGAATAAAAGCAATGATTATAAACCTGTTCCTGATGCACCTAGGAAAACATGTCATAACTGTGGAAGTTCTAACCATCTGGCTTCTTTTTGCAGGAAAAATAAGAATATTAACTCCTTACCTTCGAAATCAGGAGTTAAGAGTCAGTCAGTTAGATACAAACCACAAAATCCTTGTTTTCATTGTGGTAGTTTATGGCATTCCATTTATACTTGTAAGGAATATCATAGTCTGTACTATGATTATTATCAAATAAAACCTTCTTTGAAGAAAGTTTCCATTGTTCCTTCTAGTATAAATTCTGATTCAAAGTCTGATAATGTAAATTCTGATAAGAAAAATGTTAACATAAACTCTGATGCTAAATCCGCTGCAAATGTTAACAAACTTAATAAGACCAAAGGATCCAAGCAAGTCTGGGTCCTTAAAACTAATAATTAGTGGTCTTTATGATTGCAGGGCAACATGAAAAATATTCTAGTTCTGGACAGTGGATGTTCAGGTCATATGACTGGAAATAAGGCCCTGCTATCAGACTTTGTGGAGAAAGCTGGCCCAAGTATTTCTTATGGAGATGGCAATATTGGAAAAACATTGGGATATGGCAATATCAATCTTGGGAATGTCATCATTAAAGAAGTAGCTCTGGTCTCAGGACTTAAACACAACCTTCTGAGTATAAGTCAAATCTGTGACAGAGGTTATCATGTTGATTTCTTTGAAGAACACTGTGAAATTGTGAGTAAATCTAAAGGCAAAGTTGTTCTGAAAGGATATAGACGTGGTAACATTTATGAAGCTAAGCTTTCAACAAGTACTGATGGCTCTGCAATCTGTCTGTTAAGTAGAGCATCAATTGAAGAAAGCTGGAATTGGCATAAGAAACTCTCTCATTTAAATTTCAACAATATAAATGAACTGGTCAAGAAAGATCTTGTGAGAGGATTGCCAAACACAGTATTTGCTCCTGATGGTCTTTGTGATTCATGTCAGAAAGCCAAACAAAGAAAATCTTCATTCAAGAGCAAGACTGAATCATCAATTCTTGAGCCTTATCATATTATACATGTTGATCTATTTGGTCCAGTAAATGTCATGTCTATTACAAAGAAGAAGTATGCGTTGGTCATAGTGGATGAGTTCACCAGATACACATGGGTGTATTTCTTGCACACAAAAAGTAAAACTGCATCTATCTTGATTGATCATGTCAAACAGCTGGATAAAATGGTCAAAGATTCTGTGAAAATTTTAAGGAGTGATAATGGCACTGAGTTTAAGAATTTGATAATGGAAGAGTTCTGTAAAAGCCATGGAATAAAGCAGGAATTTTCTGCTCCTGGAACTCCACAGCAAAATGGAGTTGTTGAAAGGAAGAATAGAACTCTCATTGAAGCTGCACGTACAATGCTTGAAGAAGCAAAGCTTCCAACCTATTTCTGGGCTGAAGCTGTACAGACTGCTTGTTTTACTCAAAATGCAACACTCATTAACAAGCATGGAAAAACACCATATGAGATGGTGAAGAAAAAGAAGCCAAATCTAAAATATTTTCATGTATTTGGATGCAAGTGTTTTGTTCTCAAGACTCATCCTGAACAGCTATCAAAGTTTGATCTAAAAGCTGATGAAGGAATCTTTGTTGGATATCCACTTTCCATAAAAGCCTTCAGAGTCTATAATTTGAGAATAAAAGTGGTCATGGAATCTATCAATGTCTCTTTTGATGACAAGAAGATCACTGGTCTTAAAGATTTCGTTGACCATGATCAGCTGAGATTTGAAAATGAAGACTCATATTCTGATACTGAAAAACCTGACAGTCTAAGTCCTGATACTACAAACTCTGACGGATTAAACTCTGATGTTATTGAAATTGTGGTGACTACGTTAAAGGAAGATGCACCTATGCAGGGGGAGCATACTCAAGATCCTACCACATCTCAAGAAACATCAGAACATGCATCTGGCTCTTCAAGTTCTGATTCGTCAAGTTCTGATAAGCCAAGTTCTGATAGTGCTGAAAATCTAAATACTGAAGAATCCAACTCAGAGAGCATAGTTTCAGGGGGAGCATCAGAAAATGAAAATGAAGATAGCATGGATCATGGGGGAGCATCCAGTTCTAGAGAAAACATTTCATCTGCAAGGAAGTGGACAAAATCACATACACCTGATTTGATAATTGGAAATCCTGATGCAGGTGTCAGAACTAGAACATGTACTTCAAATGAGTGTCTATACAATTCTTTTCTCTCTCAGACTGAGCCAAAGAAAGTAGAAGAAGCTCTTCAAGATGCTGATTGGGTGCAAGCAATGCAGGAAGAGTTGAATGAATTTGAAAGAAACAAAGTCTGGACCCTAGTGCCAAGACCAAAGAATAGATCTGTTGTTGGTACAAAGTGGGTATTCAGAAACAAAACTGACAGTGATGGAATAATTACAAGGAATAAGGCAAGGCTGGTTGCAAAAGGATATTCTCAACAGGAGGGAATTGATTATGATGAAACATTTGCACCAGTTGCTAGGTTAGAAGCCATAAGGATATTTTTGGCTTATGCTGCTCACAAAAAGTTTACTGTCTTTCAAATGGATGTGAAAAGTGCTTTTCTCAATGGAGAATTGGAGGAAGAGGTATATGTTGAACAACCTCCAGGTTTTGTAGATACCAAACATTCAGATTATGTCTACAGGCTTGATAAAGCACTTTATGGACTTAAGCAAGCTCCTAGAGCATGGTATGAGACTTTAGCTCAGTTTCTTCTGGAAAGTGGATTCAACAGAGGAACAATAGACAAAACACTGTTCTACCTCAACCATGGAAAGGACTTACTTCTGGTCCAGATTTATGTTGATGATATCATTTTTGGATCTACAAATGACAAACTTTGCAAGAAGTTTGCCAAACTAATGCAGTCAAGATATCAGATGAGTATGATGGGGGAACTTAGCTATTTTCTGGGCCTTCAAGTCAAGCAGAATGAGGAAGGCACTTTTATTTGTCAAACCAAGTACACCAGAAACTTGCTAAAGAAATTTGGAATGCAAGATTGTTCAAGTGCATCCACTCCAATGGCCACTGCAACAAAACTGGATAAGGATACCGGTAAATCAGTAGATATTACTGACTACAGAGGTATGATTGGCTCTCTACTCTATCTAACTGCTAGTAGACCTGATATCATGTATGCTACCTGTCTTTGTGCAAGATTTCAAGCAGATCCAAGAGAACCTCACTTAACAGCTGTAAAAAGAATCTTTAAGTATCTTAAAGGAACAGCTGCTCTGGGATTATGGTATCCTAGAGAATCAGATTTTAAACTAATAGGTTACTCAGATGCAGATTTTGCAGGTTGCAAAATTGACAGGAAAAGCACAAGTGGAAGCTGCCAATTTCTTGGAGGCAGATTGGTTTCTTGGTACAGCAAGAAACAAAAGTCAATTTCCACATCAACTGCAGAAGCAGAGTATATTGCTGCAGGAAGCTGTTGTGCACATATTCTTTGGATGAAGAATCAGTTACTGGATTATGGGTTAACATATTTCAAAATCCCTATTTACTGTGATAATCAAAGTGCTATTGCTATGACAGGTAATCCAGTTCAACACTCAATGACAAAGCACATCAGCATCAGGTACCACTTCATCAGGGAACATGTGGATGAAGGTACAGTGGAATTGCATTTTGTTCCCACAGATCAACAGTTGGCAGATATCTTCACAAAACCATTATGTGAAGCTACTTTTACAAGATTGGTAAATGAACTTGGAATGGTTTCAGGTTCTTTCTTTAAATCTGCTTAGACTTGTTCTGTGTTATCAGACTTTATGCTCAGTATTTACAGAATTAATCTCATTGTGTATTCTGTGCTTAATTGATAAATGTCTTTAAGTACTGACTGTTGTCTGATATATGTTTCTAAACTCTGATAAGTGATATGTTTGTTCTAGTACATATTCAATCCTATGAGGATAACTGTGCTAGATACTGACCTAGTAGTCTTCAATAAACAAATGATTCCATGGAAGAAGTAATTATTTCAGTGGAAATCTTATGACACTAGCAAATTCTGATAATTGAGCTTAAGTGAAGTTCACTTTGTATATCTTATTACTAAGTCACAAATTAGAATAATGCTACTCATCTGTTAAGTTCTGATACTAGTAAAACTGCTGAGTGCACTAAGTGCTGATAGACCTCTCTTATCAAAAGAAAAAGCAAAAAGATTAAAGAATAAAATCAGGTACTCCTTTGAGATCTAGAGTAAAAATGTGAAAGGGACGACCCAATTGCATTGCTGGTATTAAGTAAATATGCATTAGAAAAGCAAAATATTTTCTTGGTGACTTTTCACACTCTATGATTACTGGAGAAATACTCTGATAATAGCATAAATTCTGATAAACAGTCGTGACTCACTTACACTGAGAAGCCACTGTATAATAGAATTTCAAAAGATGCATAAAATTAGCACAAAACAGTTGAGGTGGACTCAAGCATGAACTCATTCATTAGTAGGTTTCAGGATAATGACAGCTCTTTAGCAAAATTTTAGTTATGCCTTATTTCTAAGATGTACTGAAGTGAATCAGACTTTACTCTTTGTCTGTTATTTAGCTTAATGCACACACTAATCACTCCATCTGAATGATGAAAATTTCTGTGGTGGTTTATGTTATTTTAGATAAACAGTCATTGTGTCATTTTTGCACAAATTCTGAGGACAAGTTCTAGTTACACGTTCTGATGATTAAGTTCTGACGTTCATAACTAAGAACTTGTATGAGGATTTACTAAGATGAGCATTCCTTTTTCGAGTTAAGAAATTATGTTCTGATGACTGTTAAGTTCTGGTATAGGTCTAAGTTCTGATTTCTCAGTCTAATCCTTTACTTGGCTTATCTTTGAATGAAATTTAATAACAGTCTCAGTTTGTACTCGCATATGTTGAAGTGGAAGATTAATAGTCACTATGATTAGGATTAATGGTTTTGTACTTGAACAGTCCACTATTTCTTGTGTCTTGTGCGGTCTAGACCATGATTCCTCTTTCCAATGACTGTTATTCTTTTTCAAAGTCTAGGGAGACAAGGTAGAATTAATTCTACCTGTCAGCATTAAATATCTTTGCGTCTCTTGGCATTCTTTTGCCTATATAAACAACCACTTCACATCAGTCTTTCCATCACATTCTTCTCACACACTTATCCTCCTTCTTCTGTCAAAAACACAATGGTTCGATACAACATGTTTTTGAACACACAAACCTTCACAATGGAGCTCAGTTGTGCCGACTGGCAGCAGGAGTGGCATGTAACAGCCATTCCTGAGGAGATCTGGGATTCTGTCCCACAGGAGGTGCTAACTCACCTCCTATTCTTCTATATGGACTACCATCACCATCTGGAGCGATTGGAGGAGGAAAGGCGGGAAGCTATCCGTCAGCAAGAGCGAATCATACGACTCGCCATCTTGTTCGTCGAAGATAGGAAGAGGAAGATGACTTAATCTCGTCTTCTTCCTGTTCTTCTTCATCCTCAGCTTTGTCAGGCTTCTTAGCTAGGACTAAAGCTGTTGACGTTAGGATTAGAAGCTTAGGGAAAATCTTGTCTTGATGTAATTTCTATTTCATATATGTATTGACTTGATATATTAATGAAAACTGTTTTTACTTCAAGATTTTGTCTCTGAGTTATTTTATCTTGTGTTGTTAAATCCTGCTTGATATTATGATGACCATTTAAATTTTGTCTTTATTTAAGTTCTGATTCTCTGTCAGCACTTATTCATCGAAATTATCTCGGTCATTTTTAACATGATTCATTTTCAGAATATTAATGTTGCAGTGAAAAATAATTCAATCAGTGCTAATGGTTTAAATTTTGAATTAAAACTGTGTCTCTTGATAAATGGAATGGTTTTTTCTTGAAACAAGGCAACTGGGTAAGTAATCATTCCTGTTTTCTCGAGCCCAGTAACTATCCGTTATTACTGCATGTCTGACAGGTGTCCAACGGTAACATTTTTTTTCAGAGTATAAGAACAACAGAGAGAAGATTTCTTTAATCTTTTATTTTCTTTATACTTTATCTCTCTTCTTACTTTTACTCTATTTCTCATTCTTTCTCACGTTGGTTTTTCATACATACATTATCTCAAACACCTAACAGGCATACTTGAATCTCAATATTTTTTCATATGGCACCAAAGGATTTAATCATTGATGGAGCAAAGTTTGTTCCAAACAACTATGCTGCAATTCTTGATCATGCTGAAGCTCCATCTGAATTGCACTTTGTGCAAGATCTTCTTGTACATAGTGAGGTTGGGTACGCCTTAACTCAGCCTGAATTATTTTTAAGTCAACAAGTTCTGCGGTTCTGGAGGACTGGAGTTTTTGATGATGGTGGTAAACGAGGAACTCCCAGTATTATCTTCCAAGTGGGTGATTCATCCTATGTAGTCACTCCTGGTACAGTACGAAGAGCATTACATCTTCTAGAAGATTGTACCTTCTCTATACCAGAGGAATCAGAACTTCGGGGGTTAATGACTGATTTGGGATATGAAAAGAGTCTGACGAAACTTGGACAGTTGAAACGGGCTAATATCAGAAGAGAATGGAGTTTCTTCTTCGATTGCATCACCAAGGCTTTTGGCAACAAGTGTTCAAATTTTGATGCCATCCTAATTCTGAGTCAGCACATCGGGTATGCTATTATCCATCAAACTCATTTTGATTTTGCAACTGGAATAATTGGTTTTATTGGGGATAGGATGATAGAGGATCGAGATGTTGTTTATTTTGCTAGATTCTGTCAACTTATTTATACGTATTGTACTGCTAAACCCCAGTTAGTCAGCACTCAAACCCCACCTTTTAAGGTTGCAAAAAGGTACTTTAACGACCTGATAAATGCTGACACAAAGAAATCAATGGTGAGACAATTACAGATTCCTCAGTCTGTGAAACAGATTCTGGTAAATGCTGATCCTGCTACTTACAAATCTGTTTACTCAAATGTTCAACCAACTCACCATAACCAAAATCCATCAACCTCAGTACCTACCTCTCATTCTACTCAACCTACCCTCAGAACTTATCTCAAATCCTATCTCTCCACTTCACAGACTGCTCAACCTTCTTCTTCAGCACCTACTGTGAAGCCTACATCCTCTAAGCCAAAGAGAACAAAGATTGTTCCTCAAACACCTCAAAAGAGGAGAAGCATTACTTTGAGAGATGAATCAGATTCTGAGGATCAGATTCCCTCTTCAGAACCTGTGGTAAATGAAGCTGAGAAGGCAACTTCTCAGAAGGATTCTGAAATTGGGGGTTCTAGGCTTCTCAAGAGGCTTAGACGTATGACGGTTCCTGAAACTCCCAAGGAATCCAAATCAACAAGGAAGTACAAGAAATAGAGAGCACAAAGGCCAGTTTCAGATGATGAGGATGAAGCAGCTAAGGAAGGGGATCAGGAATCTCTGATCTCACAAGACAAGGAATTTGATCCAGTCACTTCTTCTCCATCAACTCCATCTCAGGAACCTGTATCTGACAAGGCTAATTCACCTTCTGTGTCTCTTGTTGATCCAGGCACAAGTGCTGAATTTGATATTCAGAACCTGGTTGTGCCTGAAATACTTTTCTTAGAAGCTCCAACAGCAAATAATCCTTCCACAACACCTATTACTGATGTTGTTCAAACTCCTGAGTTATCACTAACACCTTCTCTGCATCAAGATGCTGATGATCAGATTTTAGGTGAGCATCAGGATATGGCTGTTGATCAGAACTTAGTATCAGATCAGCAATTAGAGGATGCTGAAGCCTCCATTGCTACTCACACTGTTGTCTTATCAGAAGATACTGATTCTCTAAGTTCTGATGCTGCAAATGTTGGAGATACTGGTGAGGCTGCTACAACTGTAGATGCTGATGAAGCAGGTCCTTCAGGACATACTCCTCCACTGACTCTTCCTAAGTCTGAACTGGTAAAGGAGTTTGTTATCAGGGATGCACCAGTACCTTGGAGTGAAACTCCTGCAGGTCAGGAGTGGACTAAGGAATGGAACTCAGTTTCATGTGTTCCAAATGCTTTACATCTTGCTGAGCACTTGACTAAAGCTGATGAAATGTTACATTCTGATGATTTTAAAACCCAGTTTAGAGTCACTGCATTGAGTACTAAACATCTACAAGGTCTTCATTCCAACACTCATGCAGAGCTACACAAGATTCAGGAGAACTTTATCAAACAGGAACAAGTTTGGAAAATTGATAAGAAAAAGTTCTTCCAACCTACCATTGACAGGGTTGCTTATATTGAGAAAACTCAAGAGAAGCAACAAGCTCAGATTGATCAAATTCTGACAAATCAAGCTTCTCAGCAATCGCAACTTACTGAAATCCAGACCTCAGTGGAACTACTTATCTCTCTTTTATTACCTGCTGATGCCAAAAAGGGGGAGAAGGTAATTAAGTCCAAATGCAAAACCAACAAGACACTGCAAGGAAAGGATGATGGAAAAGATGACCAAGGAAACTCTGGAATGGGTAGTGGTCATAGTCAAGGTAGAAGGTTTACATCAAGACAAGCTAGTCACAGAACAAGTTCTGATACTGGGAAAAGAATAAGTTCTGCTGCTGGTAAAAGGATAAGTTCTGATGAACTTCTAGATCTTGATGAGGAAATGTCAAGATAGTTATTTCTTCAAGAAAATCCAGGGATGGACTTGGAAAGTTTAAAGGAAGAAGAAGCCAGACTTAAATCAGAGAAAGTCACATCTAAATCTGAAGCTTCTGGTAAAAAGTTACTTCCAAAACCTAAAGGCATTGTGATCAAAGAAAGGATACATACTGAAGAAACTTTGGCTAGATCACAACCACAGATAGATCCAAGATCCAAGGATAAAGAAAATGTTGGTGAACCTATCAAGCCTTATGTACCTCCTGAGGAAGAAGAAATTACTGGTGGAAAAGATGATCTTGCTCTGACTTCAAGAAAAGTTCTTAAAACAACCTCTGACATGGCTCAAGTTGTTCAGAGTCAAGAAATTGTAAGTTCTGATATTCAGAAGAAGCAAGTAACCTCTGACAGTGCTCAAGTTAACTTGATATCAGAAAATAGATCTAAAACACTCCTACCAGGATTCACTAAAGCAAAACAGACTCAATCTTTGAAGACTACTCCAAGTGGTTTTGAAGCAAGAGTAGTTACTGGAAATGAAGCTAGAGATAAAACTGGATTGGGAAGTGCTGATGAAAGAAGAGTACACAACACTACCAATGATCCAACTTCCTTGAGTGAACCAGGTATTGGAGCAACTCCTGAGAGATTGAATCAACTAGAATCTGTACAGATGGTTTACCATACCTACTTGAAAGAATACATCATGTTGTATTTCATGACAGATGGTAGGGTTTATCATATAAGACAAAATGCCATTCCTTTGAAGTATTTTGAAGAATTGGAGCATGTACTTTTCTTACTTCAAGTGGATGACAGAATAACAGAGACTGCTGCAAACTACTTAAAAGAATAGATTCAGAGACAGAAAAGGCTTTATTCTGTTAAGTCTGACAGCAGATATGTTCCAAAGTACAGAGATCACAATGAGGATATTGTTGATATGAAGCCTAATACTGCACAGATCAGAACGTATCTTGGTGTTAAGGGACTTGAATTCAATCTTGAATCTGACAAAGCTTATGTCATAAGACTAGACCAGGAGTTAAGGAAAGCAAAGATTAATGATCTCAGAGCTGCAATCTTTCAAACTGGTGAAGATACCGCAGAGCTTAAAGGTGTTAAAAGGAGAATGATTGATGAACTAAGATATGCTGAGACATGTTTGTTGAAGAACTATCTCAGAACAACTCCTGACATCAGAGAGATCAGAAGATAATGAATCCAAGTCAAAGATCTACAACTGCTTAAATTCTGATATTTATGCAGATTGAAGTTGTTATCAGAAGTTGAAATTGGTAAAACTTTAAGGACTGTAAGTTGTAGTTATCTAGTCTATTTCTCATGCATTTGTACTTAATGTTTTTGACATCATCAAATATCTGTTTAACTTGTATATTTTGTTAATTTACAAGTTGGGGGAGATTGTTAGATATATTTGATAATGTCATGGCTAATATGTTTTATGTTTAGCTTTCAGATCTTGTGTGAACAGGATAGATCAGTACTTAACTGTTGATCAGTACTTATACTGGAAGTCAGGACTTAAGGATATCAGTACTTATATTATCAGGAGATAATCATCAGAAGATAGATATCAGAACTTAAGTGCTGAAGGATAATCAGATAAGGACAGTAGCTAATTAAAGGAAAGAAGATAGAGATAAAACATAAGAAGAGATATGCATGAAGAAGGAATTCCGTGAAGAATGGAATACTTGGAATAGAAGATATCTGATTGATATATTTTAGGAAGCAGAATTATATTCCATATCAATTAGCGATTATCTTGTAACTGTGTAGTATATAAACATAGGCATAGGGTTTACACTATAAGTGTTATCATTATCGAAGTTATTATTCTATATAACCCTAGCAGCTCTCGTGATATTTGTTCATCACTGAGAGGTAACAGTTCTATATTGTAACAGAGTTTATTATTTCAATAAAGTTTGTTTTGTTACTCAAGTTCTTTAAGTTCGATTTGAGTGTACTATACACTGTATTCACCCCCTCTACAGTGTGTGTGTGACCTAACAAGTTTCTCTTCCCACCTCATTCACTTCTACTCTCTCGATGGATATTGCTCATCCGTCGAGTAGTGATTGTATCCCGACGGATAAGCTTAACAGCAGTTATCTGTCGGATAGCTTTACCACTCACCCGACGGATATCACTTATCCGTCGAGTGTCTCTACACAACTTCAAACTTCAATAATTTCAAGTGCAGAAGACTTAGTGGTAATACAATCACTCTTAGGACTGAGAGAGGAGAGTGCATTGAGTGAGAGGCTGGGTTGCTCCCAGGCAAAAGGAGAGGAAAAGAGTGAATCTCAGTAATCCATTCATTCAGGATTGGCAAAAGTGAGTGAGAGGAGTCCCACCTTAGTAGGTGAAGGTGAGGGCGTGAGGGTGGGGAGCCAGGGTGAGATCCTGATGCAACAAAAGAGAGAATATGAGAGAAAGGCAGGTACAGGAGAAATAAGGATGAAACCAGCCATTGCTAGTGAGTCAATGATTGTGGATGATGCTGAAAAGGAAAGACAATTTCAGCAACATTACAAAGCTGTAATTGATAACATTTCCTTGGATGCTGATACTTTTACTCACCCTATTTCAGCTTATCAATTATTGGCTGCTCAGGGCAATGTGGAGGCAGAGCAGACTTTGAATTTAGTGCACACCACAGAATCTCTTCAAAGAGATAAAGCTGCTATTAACAGGATGTCTTCTCAAGCTGGAGAGCCATCTGAAGAATTTGGAGTAAATTCTGATGATGATGACTCTGGTTCCTTGGATGGAAGCATGAACTTAGGGGGAGCTGAAGGCCCAAGTTCTGCTTTAAGTTTACCTGAATGGGCATGGGCAAAGGAATCTACACCAGGACAATTTGAGGTGTCCTTGGTCAAGCAAGTAATAGCTATTCAACAGGCTCTTCAGGAAACTTCAGATGCTGGTACCAAGGCTGTTCTTCAAGCTCACCTGGACTCTCTACACCTAATGAAGATCCAACACTTAAGACAGAATCTCAGTGTGGATGAATTAAAAAGGGATATAGCTGACTTGAAGACCTATAACTCTGAGAAGCTGGATTTAGTAATGCCATATGGTACCATGCAAGATCTATTACTGAGATTAAGGAGAGAATCAGATTCTGACAAGAAGATAGCCACGCTGGAGAACAGAGTTCAAGTTATTGAGAATTCAGTGGCTCTACTTCTTCAAAATCAACAGACTCAGACAAATCTTCTTTTGCAACTAGCTAAAGCACAAGGCCTAACTCCTCCACTTGATGATAACAAAAAGGGGGAGAGAGAATCAAGTAGGGGGAGAAAGGACCAACTGAGGGGGAGACACTTCTAGTTCAAATCAGCAAAGTAATTGTACCTTCAATTACTATCTCCAAGCCACCAGTTGCAGATGGTATAGATCTTATCAATGCAGCAGCAGAAAATTTGAAAGATGCTGATAAAGGAAAGTTGACTCTGATCAACTGGAAAAAGATTGATGAGGAAATACCGAAAAAGTTTGAATTAATCAAGGAACCAGTTCAGTCAGCCATCCATCACTCTCATGTCAAGCCAATCAGTATGAATGAGATGAGCATGAACTATCTGGAGAAAGGACAATCTTCCTGCATCAAGACTACAAAGGCTGAGATAATTCTTAAACTAAGGGCAAACTATCCAAAGTCATCTTTGAAGAACCCTATGGATACTGTGTATGAGACACCCAAGCCTGATGAAAAGAAGCTTCTATCAAGATCTATTATCTTATACAAAGATCCAGCTGATTCAGCCTCAAGAAAGAGAATTGCAAAGATATTCAGAAATGGAAAGGAAATTTGTGTGGTAGCTGGACATCCACAATTTGCTCATGCAAAGAAAAAAGAAAAAGCCAGATTGAAGTAGGAAAAGAGGCAAGCTGCTCTAGATGCAAAGAAGTCTAAACAAAAGAAAGAACAGTTTGCTATCTTGGCCAAGCTACAAGCTGTGAATTCTTCTCAACAAATTCCCTCTCAACCATCTCAAGCTGCTGAATCAAAGAAGAAGATTGAAGAACAGAAGAAATCCCCAAGAAAGAAAGAACTGGCTAGAAGAACAAAAAGGAAACTGGATGATGTTGACAAGGAATTGGAAGATCAATTTCCTAAGGAATCCACTCAAGCTAAAACTCAAGCATCAAAGCCCTCTGTGGTATTTGAAGATATAAGGGTGGTGGACCCCTACAGGAACATACATGGAGAGCCTATTGTGCCAAAGGATGAGCCAATAGAGTGGGATAAATTACCAATTCCTGATTTCAACTTGCCAATCCTTACTAAGCCAAAAAGGACAAAATCAAGGGCAGTCAAGAAAGTGAAGTTGTCACCTCTCAAATCCAAGTTAGTAGTCAAAGCTCAACCCAAGGTCAACAGGGGAGACTACTTGTACTTGTGTGACATCAAAGAATTCTCAGATCTAAACCTTTATCTAGAGGAGCTGGATGAAGTAAGGGCAACTGATGCATACAGAAACCTACCTGAAAGGTTGGTGTTCAAGTACAAAGGAGGAAGGGAGATTCAGTGGCCTCTTCACAGGATACTTCAAGAAAGCCAAGCTGTGTTGATCAAAGTCTATTCATCCTTCAAGAAAAACTTTGGGTTCAATGTAACTGCAAGAAGATTAGTATTGAAGAAGATTGAAGAGCTAAGGAGTGTTAGAGCCAAAGATGCACTTCCCAAGACTCTTATCATCCCATACACAGGGAGAAGAGGGCATCTAAGGCCCTACTGGCTGATGGAATTCATGGATGATAAGGGTGTGAGAAGATTCTTCAGACTAGAAGACCAATTGAGTATCTCTAGCAATGAGACTCTCTTGGAGATGCAAGAAATGCTAGATCTCTCAGAATCTGATGAATTAGAATTCCACAGGCAGCTCCAGAATCAAATTGAAGAAAGCAACAGAAAGCTTGGAAGAAGATCCAGACCTTCAAGAAACTAGAAAAATCTGCTCAGGCTAGAGGAGCATCTTAAACTGACTGTGAGCCAAACCTTGTACATTTTATTTAAATTGAAGCACTTTCAGTTTTATCTACTTATCTTTAAAGATATATGTTTAGGATGTTTTGTAATCATCAAGTGTCTCTTAATTTATGGCTACAATTCCAGTAGACATAAATTGGGGGAGATTATTGTGAATATGTTGTGTACTTGATGATCACTTAAACAAAATGTCTAAGTAGATTTTACTTAGTGAAATTATGTAGCTCTCGACGGATAAGAATTATAGTCCCAACGGATAACTCATTATAGTCCCGACGGATGATTAACTTATTATCTATCGAGTGAGTAGCTTATGTAATAATAAGTTTGTAGCACAGTGATGTATGAACCTTTGTATAGAATCTGTAGTAGCATATAAGTCATGTTGACTTTAACTAGATATGCAGAATAGGTTGATTAATTTTACATAAGCAATGTCTTGTAATTCTGTATAAGTGAAATGAAGTCAAGTGCCAAAATAGCTACCGAGGGATGATTAACAAAGCCTTCGACGGATGATCAAATGACTATCAACAGATGTTTAACATTACAGTCGACGGATGATCAATCATGTCATCGACGGATGATCTGAAAGTCGACGGATGATCATATCAAGAATTCAAACATCAGTTGAACAGTGAAAGCTAACACACAGCCATCGAGTTGGATACAAACACACTGTGGAAGCCCATTAATTGGGTAATAGAGGACGAAAAACAGCAAAGATCAAGACTGTTAGATTTTATATTTGTTCAGTCTTTTTGACTTTGTAATCTTGGTAATATATAAACCAAGAGAGTAGCAAATAGAAAAATGACTGAGATAGCTGAGAAACACATAAACAGAGAAATCTTTGTAAGCATAATCTTTAGCATTTCCTGTATTCTCAATAGTTCCATTTTGTAAGTAGCTGTGAGCATTTCTGCACACAGAGTCCTCTCGATATATTATATATATATCTCTGGTGGAATTGTTTAAATCCACCAGAAAGTTTTTAAAGACTCTTGTTTTTAATGACTTATGTTTTGATTCATTCAAGTTTACATCTGCATTGTGCATTCAAGTATACATATAGATCTGTGGTAAAAATTTCAGAATTTTATGTGCTTGTATGAATTAATTATCATTTTTACAATTTATATTATGGATTAATTTTGTCTGATGAGAAATCATTTCTCAGAATAATTTTGAATGTTGATTTGGGTTATACAAGTGTTGTAGATCGTCTGGGTATTTTTTTCATAATTTTATGATGTATAGATTTTTTATTATGAATTTTTGAAGTTGTTGTAATTAAATTCGTAATTAAATAAAGATATATATATATATATATGAATTGTAAGTATGTATATATATATGTACATCTGTTGTCTGTTGCATAATCTGTGCTGCACGGAGAAAGATGAGTTGACAGGGACGGCGTCACCGAAATCCGTGCGAGAAAAGACGGCGACTGCTTAAAAAGGGCGAAGGACCGCGCGTATGCCACGCGCGCATGGGGTTCACGCGCTCCAGGCCCACGCGTGGCGCGTGTCAGCCACGCGCTGGTCAAAGGTCAGATGACATGCTGATGTCATGCTGACGTCATCAGATGACGTCATGCTGACGTCAGCACAGGGTTTCAGGCGCGTGGGGGCGCGTGGACGGGAGTCTGACACGCGCCTGAGAGCGCGTGTGCGCGTGGGGGCGCGTGCGAGACGTTGTTTTGGCATGTGCGGGCGCGTGGGAGCTCAGAATTGGGCGTGCCTGGTGCCGTTGGATTCGTCTTTTCGAGACGCTTCTAATGGTATATTATATGATATTTTATGAAATTGTTTCATACTGTTTATAGCTAACAGAAGTGTTTTAAAGCTGGTTTTGACTGTTTTAATTGCTTTTAAATGCTTATGTGATACATAGAGATGTATAATGCTTAGACCAATATGCTAGATGATGTAACATGCCTACCTTGATGTTTATTCATGTTGATATATGTGATATATGCTTAGTTTATCATGCGATGATAGATTTAGGTGAACTTAAATGAACATAAGGCACTTGTTAGACAATCTAGTATAGTGAAATTGTTTCATAACCTAAATAATAATATTATGAATACAATCATGAGATTCTTGTGTTTATGAAACACGTAATTGAATATGAATTTTTGAAATGAGAGAAAGGATGATTCTGTCAACAACAGATTTCTATCTGTAAGAAAGGGTTATTAAGTGACGCCTCTTGACAATGCTCCATCCGATCTGGGAATCATCTAATTATTGATTATTGATTTGAAATATTTAATTTAAAAGGAAGAATCTCTTTATAATATGATTATGATTGTAACGTAATATAATCCCTCTAAAATTAAATAATATCAAGTAGTAATTGGCCAATGACACAACGGGCTTGTGTCGGTCATAGCCTTCCAACATGATAGAAAAGTAGTTCTTATTTTTGAATCATTGTCGGTTCGTGCTACAGCCGAGGGCTTTGATTTCGAAATAAGAGATACTTGTCTATTACATAGAGATGTGTACATTGAATAAGAATCTAAAGGTCGGTACGTGCCCCAGCCGTGGGCCTTTGGGGACTGATTCAATTGTACGGAATGTTGGGTTAGACTTGACTTAGAATATTGAGTTTGTTGTGCCACAGCCGTGACTCAATTATTCAAGAGGCTAAAGTTTGATTAGGGAATAACATAAGATGTAATTGACAAGAGTTGTCTGCCTATTGAACATTACATGGCGGTTCATGCTACAGCCGGGGTTGTGTAATGGAATGTAGGATCCCTATTCCCACTAGCATTATGAATGCTTAATTTTTCATGTAGGGGGTTGAATAACTTAGATAAACTAGTGGGAGCCACTTATGAATAAAGACCCGATTCATATAGTGTTTTTAAAATGAAATTGAATATTTGCTAAGTGTTGTTATGTGTTTATCATTTACAGATTTACAATATACATTATGTCTTCTGCACTATCACTCAGGAGCATACTGGATCCTCACAAGTTGACTGGTCCTAATTATGCTGACTGGCTTCAAAACTTGAGAATTGTTCTCAGGATTGAGAAGCTGGAATACGTGATTGACTCACCTAAGCCTACTGAACCTGCTATTGATGCATATAATGATGAACATGTTGTGTATCGTAAATGGGTAGATGATTCAAATGTTGCTCAATGCATCACGCTAGCTTCCATGAACATTGAGCTACAGAAGCAATATGAGCATATGGATGCTCACACTATCCTCATGCATCTACAAGAGTTGTATGATGTGGCAGGGAGGACAGCTCGATATGAGATATCGAAGGAGCTGTTCGGTTGTAGGATGTCTGAGGGATCATCTGTGAATGACCATGTACTTAAGATGATCAATTTGATTGAACGTCTTGGACAACTTGGTTTTGCCATGGATGGGGAGCTGAGCCAAGACCTGGTCTTGCAATCGCTTCCGAGTTCGTTCTCGCAGTTTGTTGTGAACTTTCACATGAATAAGTTGGATGTCATCCTGCCTGAACTCCACAACATGTTGAAGACTGCGGAATCGAATTTTCCCCCTAAGAAGAGTTCTGTTCTTCTAATTGGTGAAGGTTCCAATCCTAAGAAAAGGAAGAGGAACCCTTCCAAGAAGAAGAAAGTAGGTGAAGAAAAGCCGGTTCCACCAAAAGCTGAAGGCCCTAAGAGCAAAGTTGTTTGCTTTCACTGTAACAAGGTGGGGTACTGGAAGAGGAACTGCAAGGTTTACCTTGCAGAATTGAAGAAGAAGAAGGGTAGTGAGACTACCGCTTCTGATTCAGGTATGTTCATGATAGAAGTGAATATGTCATTAAATCAAATTTCTACTTGGGTATTAGATAACGCCTGTGGTTCTCATATCTTGCAATTTATTGCAGGGACTAAGGAGAAGTAGGACTCTTGAGAAAGAGGAGGTGATTCTACTGATGGGAAATGGAGCAAGAGTTGCTGCTAAAGATGTAGAATCATTTCATTTACATATGCCTACGGGCAAGACTATTGTTTTAAATAATTGTTATTTTGTTCCCTCGATTGTGAGGAATATTATTTCTATTCCCATGTTAGACTTGGCTGGATTTTCATTTATTATTGAGAATAATGAATGTTCTATTCTTAGAGATAATATTCTTTATGGACATGGTACTTTAAATAATGGTTTGTATAAATGTGACATAATTTACTTCAGATTGAACAAACTAATAAAAGAAAAGAGATGATGAAAATCTCACTTCATTGTGGCACTGCAGTCTCCATTTAGTAGACATGGAGAGAGGGCTGCAAATTTGCTAGGAATGGTACACACAGATGTATGTGGACCAATGTCTACGCAAGCCATGGGTGGATTTTCATACTTCATTACTTTCATGGATAATAGATCTAGATTCGGATATGTGTTTGATGAAACACAAGTCTGAAGCCTTTGAAAAGTTCAAAGAGTATAAGTATGAAGTGGAGAAACAAACCAAACATAGTATTATAATTCTTCGATTAGATCGAGGTGGTGAATACTTGAATGGAGAGTCTCTGGATTATCTCAAAGTAAATGGTATAGTCTCCTAGTGGACGCCTCCAGATTGGTATCTAAAAGGAGAAATCGAACTTTGTTAGACATAGTTCGGTCCATGATGAGCTATGCAAATCTTCCAGTATTCCTATGGGGTTACGCATTAGAAACCTCAACATATTTACTGAATAAGGTGCCTTCCAAATCTGTTCCTCAAACTCCGTATGAGATATGGAAAGAAAGGAAACCGAGTCTTAAACACGTTAAGATTTGGGGATGTCCAGCTTATGTCAAATAAGTTGACCCAGATAAGCTGGAATATCGATCCGTAAAATGTAGTTTTATGGGATATCCTAAAGAAACTTTAGGGTATTACTTTTACACCGATCATCGGGTGTTTGTCTCCAGACATGCTACCTTCTTGGAAAAGGAGTTTATCCTTGAAGGAAACAGTGGGAGCAAAATTGAACTTGATGAAGTTCAAGAAGTACAAACTACTACGGATCAAGTGGAAACACCTGTTCTGACTGAACAACCTTCTGTGGAACAGCCCATTCGTAGGTCAGGGAGAGTGTCTCGCCAACCTGAGAGGTAATATGGCCTTGTCATTAGGAATGACAATGAGTTGTCGATCATTGATGATGATGACCCTGTGACCTATAATGAGGCTATGAGTAGTGTTGACTCAGAGAAATGGCATAGTGCCATGAAATCCGGAATGAAATCTATGTATACGGGATACAAAAGAATGATTAGAGCAGATGGCCAGGTGGAGACCTTTAAGGCCAGGCTTGTGGCAAAAGAATTCAAACAAAGGCAATGGATTGACTTTGATGAAACCTTTTACCTGTAGCCCTGTTATAATCAGTTCGGATTTTGCTTGTGAATGCTGCTTACTACGACTATGAGATCTGGCAAATAGCTAGATGGTTTTCTTTCCAAGAGAAATGAAAACCTAGTGTGTAAGCTGTTGCAAACCATATGTGGTTTAAAGCAAGCTTCTCGTAGATGGAACATCCGTTTAATGAGACAATCAAAGAGTTTGGTTTTATGAAAAACGTAGATGAACCATGTGTCTACAAAAGGGTTAGTGGGAGCGCGATAACATTTCTTGTGTTGTATTAATATAGAGTTGACACACATAACAACATAGCAGACCCACTCACAAAGCTACTTTATGAAAGTCACTTTGATCGTCATAAAGACTAGATGGGTATTAGATACCAGAGTGATTGGCTTTAGTACAAGTGGGAGATTGAAAGGAATATGTCCTAAGTCCAATCATGTATTAGGATTTAGGAATAACTTTTATGTAATCTGTTTTGATTTCATTGATATTAATAAAAGACTTATTTTATTTTTATTACGGGCTCTATCTATTTAAGTGTTTAAATAAGATATACCATAGTTTAGAGTAAAGCTTTTATGGATTATGATGAGATCATTATAGTGAGACCTAAAAGATGATAACTCTAAACTTAAATAGTTCCTGGTCATAGGATTACTAACTGGTAATTAATAATCCACAAAGATCGGTACATACTATGCTTGCTTTATTTTGAAGGATGTCTGTTCTCATAGATATTTATGTGGTGACACTATAGCTAGTATGTAGGTGCTTATTATAGAATAAGTTTACTGAACATGACTCGCACAGCTGAACAACTGATGGAGTTCACTCACGTGTCAGCAGTTGTTCACATAGTGATAGTTGTACAAGTATCCTTAGACTTGAGGTCATCATAGTCATCTTGTGCACACTGAACTATGCTTTGGTTTAGTTCTTAGTCTCCAGGGACAATTATTAGGGCTCTAATGGGTATAGGAATTTATACACGAAGATAGTGTATGATCAATAAAGGATCTACCCCTTCCAGTGAAGGAAGCGAATGTTCAAGGCTGATCCACTTATGCTAGTTCAGGAATCTCTGGCCAGAGTGAATGAAATTAGGAAGGAGTTTCTAATTTGCATAGAACTAAGCATAGTAAATGGTAAGTAAGTGATTAAATTAGATAGGCTTGACACAAGATCCATGCCTTGTATTTAATCAGGACATTGTAGGGTAGAAGGAGTTTATTGTACGGTAACTATTCACTGAATAGGTTCTTGGTATTCTAAGCAGTGAATTCGTATTATCCGGATAGTCGCGATATGCTGAGAAGTATCCCTCACGATGTAGAATAAATATGATTAATTAATTAATCATATTTAATAAATTAGAGAATTTATATAAATAATGATAAAATAGTTTTATTATTATTTATTTCTACTACCGGCTTAATATTGAACCTACAAGGTCACACCATAAAAAGAGAATGATTTAAAGGTGGAGGAATTAATTAATAATGGCTAATAATTATTTATTTATGAAATAAATAATTAATTGGCAAATTTAATAATTAATTAAATGAGATTTAATTGATTATAAATTAATTAAGAAAAGTTCTTAATATTATTAATTAAGAATTTAATTTTTGGAAATTAAATCAAGAGAGAGAATTATTTCTAAAGTGTTTAGAAAAAGGATTAATAATTAAAAGGTGTTTTAATTATTAATGAGAATAATAAATGGGTTAATAATAATAATATTTTATGGGAAAATTTCAGCTGAAAATTTTTCCTATAAATATACTATTATAAACCCTATTTTTATTCTAAAACGAACCCAAAAAGTTTTTAGAAAACCTAATTCTCTCCACCTCCTCCTCCTCCTTAACGTCGTTTTCCTGGTGGATACCGGTGAAGTGCTTCACGTTTGAGGAGCAGCTGCTAAGGATCTCCGATCGTTGCTTTTGGATCGCTATTAAAGGTTAGGAATCAATTCATATGTTTTAATCATGATTTATATGCTTTTATTTGGATTTTATATGTGTAAAAGTGTTTTACCATGCCTCCGTTGTGATTAAAATCCAACAATGGTATCAGAGCATAGGTTGTATGCATATAGATCCGTGGTAAAAATTTCAGAATTTTATGTGCTTGTATGAATTAATTATGATTTTTACAAGTTATATTATGGATTAATTTTGTCTGATGAGAAATCATTTCTCAGAATAATTTTGAATGTTGATCTGGGTTCTATAAGTGTTGTAGATCGTCTGGGTATTTTTTTCATAATTTTATGATGTATAGATTTTTTATTATGAATTTTTGAAGTTGTTGCAATTAAATTCGTAATTAAATAAAGATATATATATATATATATATATGAATTGTAAGTATGTATATATATATGTACATCTGTTGTCTGTTGCATAATCTGTGCTGCACGGAGAAAGATGAGTTGACAGGGACGGCGGCTCCGAAATCCGTGCGAGAAAAAACGGCGACTGCTGAAAAAGGGCGAAGGACCGCGCGTCAGCCACGCGCGCGTGGGTTCACGCGCTCCAGGACCACGCGCGGCGCGTGTCAGCCACGCGCTGGTCAAAGGTCAGATGACATGCTGACGTCATCAGATGACGTCATGCTGACGTCATGCTGACGTCATCAGATGAGTTGACAGGGACGGCGACACCGAAATCTGTGCGAGAAAAGACGGCGACTGCTGAAAAAGGGCGAAGGACCGCGCGTATGCCACGCGCGCGTGGGATTCACGCGCTCCAGGCCCACACGCGGCGCGTGTCAGCCACGTGCTGGTCAAAGGTCAGATGACATGCTGACATCATGCTGACGTCATCAGATGACGTTATGCTGACGTCAGCACAGGGTTTCAGGCGCGTGAGGCGCGTGTGCGCGTGGGGGCGCGTGGACGGGAGTCTGACACGCGCCTGAGAGCGCGTGTGCGCGTGGGGGCGCGTGCGAGACGTTGTTTTGGCATGTGCGGGCGCGTGGGAGCTCAGAATTGGGCGTGCCTGGTGCCGTTGGATTCATCTTTTCGAGACGCTTCTAATGGTATATTATATGATATTTTATGAAATTGTTTCATACTGTTTATAGCTAACAGAAGTGTTTTAAAGCTGGTTTTGACTGTTTTAATTGCTTTTAAATGCTTATGTGATACATAGAGATGTATAATGCTTAGACCAATATGCTAGATGATGTAACATGCCTACCTTGATGTTTATTCATGTTGATATATGTGATATATGCTTAGTTTATCATGCGATGATAGATTTAGGTGAACTTAAATGAACATAAGGCACTTGTTAGACAATCTAGTATAGTAAAATTGTTTCATAACCTAAATAATAATATTATGAATACAATCATGAGATTCTTGTGTTTATGAAACACATAATTGAATATGAATTTTTGATATGAGAGAAAGGATGATTCTGTCAACAACAGATTTCTATCTGTAAGAAAGGGTTATTAAGTGACGCCTCTTGACAATGCTCCATCCGATCTGGGAATCATCTGATTATTGATTATTGATTTGAAATATTTAATTTAAAAGGAAGAATCTCTTTATAATATGATTATGATTGTAACGTAATATAATCCCTCTAAAATTAAATAATATCAAGTAGTAATTGGCCAATGACGCAACGGGCTTGTGTCGGTAATAGCCTTCCAATATGATAGAAAAGTAGTTCTTATTTTTGAATCATTGTCGGTTCGTGCTACAGCCGAGGGCTTTGATTTCGAAATAAGAGATACTTGTCTATTACATAGAGATGTGTACATTGAATAAGAATCTAAAGGTCGGTACGTGCCCCAGCCGTGGGCCTTTGGGGACTTCATTAATTGTACGGAATGTTGGGTTAGACTTGACTTAGAATATTGAGTTTGTCGTGCCACAGCCGTGACTCAATTATTCAAGAGGCTAAAGTTTGATTAGGGAATAACATAAGATGTAATTGACAAGAGTTGTATGCCTATTGAACATTACATGGCGGTACGTGCTACAGCCGGGGTTGTGTAATGGAATGTAGGATCCCTATTCCCACTAGCATTATGAATGCTTAATTTTTCATGTAGGGGGTTGAATAAATTAGATAAACTAGTGGGAGCCACTTATGAATAAAGACCCGATTCATATAGTGTTTTTAAAATGAAATTGAATATTTGCTAAGTGTTGTTATGTGTTTATCATTTACAGATTTACAATATACATTATGTCTTTTGCACTATCACTCAGGAGCATACTGGATCCTCACAAGTTGACTGGTCCTAATTATGCTGACTGGCTTCGAAACTTGAGAATTGTTCTCAGGATTGAGAAGCTGGAATACGTGATTGACTCACCTAAGCCTACTGAACCTGCTATTGATGCACATAATGATGAACATGTTGTGTATCGTAAATGGGTAGATGATGCAAATGTTGCTCAATGCATCATGCTAGCCTCCATGAACATTGAGCTACAGAAGCAACATGAGCATATGGATGCTCACACTATCCTCATGCATCTACAAGAGTTGTATGATGTGGAAGGGAGGACAGCTCGATATGAGATATCGAAGGAGTTGTTCGGTTGTAGGATGTCTGAGGGATCATCCGTGAATGACCATGTACTTAAGATGATCAATTTGATTGAACGTCTTGGACAACTTGGTTTTGCCATGGATGGGGTGCTGAACCAAGACCTGGTCTTGCAATCGCTTCCGAGTTCGTTCTCGCAGTTTTTTGTGAACTTTCACATGAATAAGTTGGATGTCAGCCTGCCTGAACTCCACAACATGTTGAAGACTGCGGAATCAAATTTTCCCCCTAAGAAGAGTTCTGTTCTTCTAATTGGTGAAGGTTCCAATCCTAAGAAAAGGAAGAGGATCCCTTCCAAGAAGAAGAAAGTAGGTGAAGAAAAGCCGGTTCCACCAAAAGCTGAAGACCCCAAGAGCAAAGTTGTTTGCTTTCACTGTAACAAGGTGGGGCACTGGAAGAGGAACTGCAAGGTTTACCTTGCAGAATTGAAGAAGAAGAAGGGTAGTGAGACTACCGCTTCTGATTCAGGTATGTTCATGATAGAAGTGAATATGTCATTAAATCAAATTTCTACTTGGGTATTAGATAACGCCTGTGGTTCTCATATCTGCAATTTGTTGCAGGGACTAAGGAGAAGTAGGACTCTTGAGGAAGAGGAGGTGATTCTACTGATGGGAAATGGAGCAAGAGTTGCTGCTAAAGATGTAGAATCATTTCATTTACATATGCCTACAGGCAAGACTATTGTTTTAAATAATTGTTATTTTGTTCCCTCGATTGTGAGGAATATTATTTCTATTCCCATGTTAGACTTGGCTGGATTTTCATTTATTATTGAGAATAATGAATGTTCTATTCTTAGAGATAATATTCTTTATGGACGTGGTACTTTAAATAATGGTCTGTATAAATGTGACATAATTTACTTCAGATTGAACAAACTTATAAAAGAAAAGGGATGATGAAAATCTCACTTCATTGTGGCACTGCAGTCTCCATTTAGTAGACATGGAGAGAGGGCTGCAAATTTGCTAGGAATGGTACACACAGATGTATGTGGACCAATGTCTACGCAAGCCATGGGTGGATTTTCATACTTCATTACTTTCATGGATAATAGATCTAGATTCGGATATGTGTTTGATGAAACACAAGTCTGAAGCCTTTTAAAAGTTGAAAGAGTATAAGTATGAAGTGGAGAAACAAACCAAACATAGTATTATAATTCTTCGAGTAGATCGAGGTGGTGAATACTTGAATGGAGAGTCTCTGGATTATCTCAAAGTAAATGGTATAGTCTCCCAGTGGACGCCTCCAGATTGGTATCTGAAAGGAGAAATCGAACTTTGTTATACATAGTTCGGTCCATGATGAGCTATGCAAATCTTCCAGTATTCCTATGGGGTTACGCATTGGAAACCTCAGCATATTTACTGAATAAGGTGCCTTCCAAATCTGTTCCTCAAACTCCGTATGAGATATGGAAAGAAAGGAAACCAAGTCTTAAACACGTTAAGATTTGGGGATGTCCAACTTATGTCAAATAAGTTGACCCAGATAAGCTAGAATATCGATCCGTAAAATATAGTTTTGTGGGATATCCTAAAGAAACTTTAGGGTATTAGTTTTACACCGATCATCGGGTGTTTGTCTCCAGACATGCTACCTTCTTGGAAAAGGAGTTTATCCTTGAAGGAAACAGTGGGAGCAAAATTGAACTTGATGAAGTTCAAGAAGCACAAACTACTACGGATCAATAGAAACACCTATTCTGACTGAACAACCTTCTTTGGAACAGCCCATTCATAGGTCAGGGAGAGTGTCTCGCCAACCTGAGAGGTAATATGGCCTTGTCATTAGGAATGACAATGAGTTGTCGATCATTGATGATGACGACCCTGTGACCTATAATGAGGCTATGAGTAGTGTTGACTCAGAGAAATGGCATAGTGCCATGAAATCCGGAATGAAATCTATGTATACGGGATACAAAAGAATGATTAAAGCAGATGGCCAGTGGAGACCTTTAAGGCCAGGCTTGTGGCAAAAGAATTCAAACAAAGGCAATGGATTGACTTTGATGAAACCTTTTACATGTAGCCCTGTTATAATCAGTTCGGATTTTGCTTGCGAATGCTGCTTACTACGACTATGAGATCTGGCAAATAGCCAGATGGTTTTCTTTCCAAGAGAAATAAAAACCTAGTGTGTAAGCAGATGCGAACCATATGTGGTTTAAAGCAAGCTTCTCGTAGATGGAACATCCGTTTTTATGAGACAATCAAAGAGTTTGGTTTTATGAAAAACGTAGATGAACCATGTGTCTATAAAAGGGTTAGTGGGAGCGCGATAACATTTCTTGTGTTGTATTGAAATAGAGTTGACACACATAACAACATAGCAGACCCACTCACAAAGCTACTTTATGAAAGTCACTTTGATCGTCATAAAGACTAGATGGGTATTAGATACCAGAGTGATTGGCTTTAGTACAAGTGGGAGATTGAAAGGAATATGTCCTAAGTCCAATCATGTATTAGGATTTAGGAATAACTTTTATGTAATCTGTTTTGATTTCATTGATATTAATAAAAGACTTGTTTTATTTTTATTACGGGCTCTATCTATTTAAGTGTTTAAATAAGATATACCATAGTTTAGAGTAAAGCTTTTATGGATTATGATGAGATCATTATAGTGAGACCTAAAAGATGATAACTCTAAACTTAAATAGTTCCTGGTCATAGGATTACTAACTGGTAATTAATAATCCGCAAAGATCGGTACATACTATGCTTGCTTCATTTTGAAGGATGTCTGTTCTCATAGATATTTGTGTGGTGACACTATAGCTAGTATGTAGGTGCTTATTATAGAATAAGTTCACTGAACATGACTCGCACAGCTGAACAACTGATGGAGTTCACTCACGTGTCAGCAGTTGTTCACATAGTGATAGTTGTACAAGTATCCTTAGACTTGAGGTCATCATAGTCATCTTGTGTACACTGAACTATGCTTTGGTTTAGTTCTTAGTCTCCAGGGACAATTATTAGGGCTCTACTGGGTATAGGAATTTGTACACGAAGATAGTGTATGATCAATAAAGGATCTACCCCTTCCAGTGAAGGAAGCGAATGTTCAAGGCTGATCCACTTATGCTAGTTCAGGAATCTCTGGCCAGAGTGAATGAAATTAGAAAGGAGTTTCTAATTTGCATAGAACTAAGCATAGTAAATGGTAAGTAAGTGATTAAATTAGATAGGCTTGACACAAGATCCATGCCTTGTATTTAATCAGGACATTGTAGGGTAGAAGGAGTTTATTGTACGGTAACTATTCACTGAATAGGTTCTTGGTATTCTAAGCAGTGAATTCGTATTATCCGGATAGTCGCGATATGCTGAGAAGTATCCCTCACGATGTAGAATAAATATGATTAATTAATTAATGATATTTAATAAATTAGAGAATTTATATAAATAATGATAAAATAGTTTTATTATTATTTATTTCTACTACCGACTTAATATTGAACCTACAGGGTCACACCATAAAAAGAGAATGATTTAAAGGTGGAGGAATTAATTAATAATGGCTAATAATTATTTATTTATGAAATAAATAATTAATTGGCAAATTTAATAATTAATTAAATGAGATTTAATTGATTATAAACTAATTAAGAAAAGTTCTTAATATTATTAATTAAGAATTTAATTTTTGGAAATTAAATCAAGAGAGATAATTATATCTAAAGTGTTTAGAAAAAGGATTAATAATTAAAAAGTGTTTTAATTATTAATGAGAATAATAAATGGGTTAATAATAATAATATTTTATTGGAAAATTTCATCTGAAAATTTTGCCTATAAATATACTATTATAAACCCTATTTTTATTCTAACCCGAACCCAAAAAGTTTTTAGAAAACCTAATTCTCTCCACCTCCTCCTCCTCCTCCTTAACGTCGTTTTCTTGGTGGATACCGGTGGAGTGCTTCACGTTTGAGGAGCAGCTGCTAAGGATCTCCGATCGTTGTTTTTGGATCGCTATTAAAGGTTAGTAATCGATTCATATATTTTAATCACGATTTATGTGCTTTTATTTGGATTTTATATGTGTAAAAGTGTTTTACCATGCCTCCGCTGCGATTAAAATCCAACACACACCACAAGAATGAGACATGTGGCAAAGTAGTGATGCAAGCAAAGACATAAGCAAGTGAAAATAAGATATTTAGCCAACAATTAACCACAACCATGCATTCTTTGCACAAAGATCAAGAAAAGACAATCAAGCAAAAGCTCTCCCCTATTTCTTTCTTTTTCCATTCGACCTTTTCAAGAAATGAAGAAATAAATTTTCAAAACTCAAGCTCTAGGCCATGGAAAATTACAAGGTTTGTTTCCTTCGATCCTATATTTTATAACTTAGTTATTCCATAAGTTTAAGATCAAGATTCCATGATTTGCTTAGCTAATCCACTCATCAAAAATGATGATGAATAGTAGTTAATAGTAACTTACTTTGATTTTCTTGATTTTCATGAAAGCTTAAGGTTGATTAAGCATATATCAAGGTTTCTAGAGGCTTGTTAGTGACTACCCACTCTCCAAGGAAGGTATAAACTCTTGAACCCTTAGTTTTAAGTTTAGTTTGTTTGGATGATAATGGTGCTTGGATGAATGGGTTTAGTTTGATGTTGATGGATGTTGGATTGTTGTTGAATTGGTGATGATTTGGTGTAGTTTAAACTTTGGAAATCGTTAGGTTTTTGCCGTCGTAATGCCCGATTTTCTTTAAACTGTTTTGTGATTAATTGTTGGACCCAAACACCCACTTCTATAAACTAACCACTTCCATGTTTCTATAGGTTATGTTTCAAGCTTCGTTTTGATATGTGGTTCGCTTAGATCCAATTTACGGGTTTAGGAGAAACGATCGTTTTAAGTAATGGCATTTTGCGAACGAACCTTTACCCCTCGCCTAACTTTGAAACCTTTTTTCAGACTCTTAAAAGACTAATTGGATTACGAAACAATTATGTAAGGTGGATTAGGCAGTTGGTAAAGTACTCGTGAAAGAGTCGCCTTAAAATGTTTAATGGTTAATTTTATAAAAATGGTGGAGCCGAGGGTACTCGAGCGAATTATGTAAATCGTTAAGCGCAAAAGTGAACGTTAGGGTCTAAGTGGATAAAGTATAGTTTCTTAAGAGACCGTGGTTTAATTCCGGCTTATGTTGTTGTTCATAGGTTACCGGACCGACTCTAAGCTTAAGTCTACCCCTGAACACTCAGGAAGGTTCGTATAACTGTTGTTGTGATGTATATATGTATATGCATTATCTTGTGATAAGTGCATGATTGTTATTAGCAAACCTTGCGATATATTGGAGCATGCCGATATGATATATATATATATTCATGCCTGTTTCGTAATCTTGATATCTTGTTATCGATTCAATTGTTTATAAACTGCATAATACATATGCAAAAGATTGCATTATTTGCGTATACCCTTAGTATAGGGGACCTAAAGGTTAACATTTTTCTAAATCGGGAGGCGATGTTCCCGAGTATATTATATATATATATATATTCAAAACTATTAATCGAGTAATGTTTATTTGATAGTTTTAAATTATTAGTGAATATTAGTTTGAATATTCATTCGAGGACTTATGACTCTGTTTATTTTATTAAATAATATTCATTATTTTCTTAAAGAATAATGTTTCGTTATTCGCCAAGTATTTGAGAAATGATTGATATCGTCAATCATTCTTACCTAAAATATTTGCTTTGATAAAAGCTATTCGTTATTTGAATATTATTTATAGCATAATATTATGAATGATAAAATTTTGACAAAAGAGTACAAGCAAAGCTTGAAAGACAGCTAAAGTCAAGTCAAGCTGAAGAAAAGAAAGAAATTGAAGACAAGAGTGAAGATGTAGGTATGGGGGACATGTTTAGTGATGATGTGGGAGAAAGAAGTAAGGAAAGAGAGGAATGACAGAAAGGGAACAGAAAGAAGGCCAATACAAAAAGAAAGATGGTAGATGAGACTGAAGAAACCCAATCAAAATCCAAACCACTACCTTCTATTCCTGAACCCATTGTGCCTGACCCCTTCATAAACATCCATGGTGAAACAATCACTCCTAAGGAGGAACCAATTGATTGGGACACCATCAAATGGCCCACCTTCTTAACCTCTTCTCCACCATCAAAGAAGCAGAAAAGAAAAATCAAATCAACACCTCCAACCTCAATCAAATTCACTCAGAAGCCTAAGCCTAAGCCACAAGCCTCTAAGGATCATTATGTTCACATTTGTGACATAAAGGATCATTATGATTGATAAAAGTTATTTTCAAAACTTTTACTTCATTTGCTTTGATAAAAGCTATTCATTATTTGAATATTATTTATAGCATAATATTCAGATATTCTTTGATTATCTTGGATTGATTTATTCTATCAAATCATCCTTATCCCAAACGATTTCAAAATAATTTTCGAGTCTTCAAAATGATTTTAAAGGCTAGAGCGGATCCCAAAACTTGTTTTCAAATTTAAGATCTTCCTTTCGAAGGGGATTTAAATACTCGCTTAAAAATCTGAAGGATCCGGCTCTGTGATGTATTTTATATTCACAACGAGGTTGCTTTTTTAATAAAAGAATTTGATTACTTGCCCAACATTTGGAAAGTAAGTCCATCTAAATGAGTCGGCATAAGTGACAGGACGGGGTACGGTCTATCAAGGTGTAAGAGGCTGGGTGACAGTCCATCAACGCGTGAGTGGCCGGGTAACGTTCTAGCGCGAGGTCCTAATGTGGTCAGGGTGATGACCGGAGAGGAATTCATCCATCTACTAGTAGAAAAGGTTACTTAATGGGTATCTTTGCCTGATCAGCAAGATATCGGGTTTATGCCAAAATTTTCTTCTTTCCAAATTCATTGGGTATTACAACTTTGTTTATACTTTTCATGATAGAGGTTTTCAAGGAGTGTATGTGTTAGGTCCCAATATGTTTGTAGAAGGGGGGTTGAATACAAACTATACCGTTTAATCGAATAAAATGCGGAATAAAAAAGTGAAACAAAATTCAAGTTAAATAAAACTATTATTAAACTTGAAAGGTGTTATAACAACAGTATCGTTTATAAGAGATTAATCTCAAATAAATTATTCCAAATCTAGAATAAATTCGACATGAACTTTTTCTATTTTTGAAATAAAATGGATCAAATGCTAAAAGCAATTTGAGATTAAGTTCTAGGGATTTTGATTTGCTAGATAGTTACACAAGAACAAGAGAAGGATTTCTAGTGGTTTAGATTTAACAATAAATACTAGAAATTAATGTCCTAAGAAATTGCAATAAGTTCTCTGCTTTTGTTCTGTGTTCTTCAGTTGGTTTGATATTCAATGTTGCTGTTAACAATCAGCTTCTGTTATTTTATATTAAAACAACCCACTTGATTTTAATTGGCAAGACAATCCGTTGAGCTCAGCAAGACAATCCCAACAGCTGGTAGAACTTTCGGTAGGACTATTGATTGTACTAGCAAGACAATCACCACAGCTGGTAAGACTTCCAGTAAGACAATTTAAATGAAATGGCATGACTTTCGGTATGACTATAGATTGTCATACCGATTGTCATACTAATACAAAAGATTGTCTTGCTGAATTAATTTTGAATTTAAATTCAAAATCAATTCTGAAAAACCATAATATTAATTCAGAATTAATTAATCAATTAATCCAAATAATCAATTAATCCAATTAATCAATAAATTAATCTTTCCAGATATAATTTATTTTCTTAATTAAATTATGTGACTTAATTAATTAATAGAGAATTAATACTATTTTTAAACATCAACCACTCTTCTGACAATCTTCTGAAAATCATGAATCCATTTCACCACTTCAATATTGACACTCGATGTACTGTCTGGTTCATGAATGACTAACTTCTGTGATGTTTCTTCATGTCTTGATTTTCTTCAGATTAAATCCCTGTAATTAATTGATACCCTAACGAGATCTCTGTCACTTGGTTAAATCCACAATATTGATTTATATCACTGAGGCTTGATCAATCTCTTGAACTTCTTCCAGTGAAGTAATTTCTAAAGCTGTAGATGAACATTGATACTGAATCCTTTGACAGATGTTACTTGGAGAGATCTCTTTGACTGTGGATCTACTATTTACTTATTACATTTTTATTTGAGTTGAGTTAAATCCTCGAATAAACAAATAGGCTATGACATATGCCTTTCAATCTCCCCTTATTTGTTTGTTAGACAATAACAACAAATACCTAGAGGATAACTTAACTAACAAATAAGAAAAAGATATAAATAGAAATGCAAAGAAAATAGCAGAAAGGTTCTGGATTATATTTAACATTTTCCAGATTCCAAAAGAAATTTACAAGTGAATACAAGATAGATGTTCCTCTAGACTGAACATATGACTACATTTGTCTATCTTGATTCATAAAGCTCTAAGCATATTACATTAAGTTTTGAGCTAATTGAATTCAGTTGTCTTCCCTTCTGAATTCACCTTCTTCCAAATCTTGAAGCAACTCCTTGTCAAAGACACGATCCTTTTCTGTAGTGAAGCTGGCTGGTCTAACTGGTTGAACTCTACCTGACTTTAGCTTATTCTTGAACTGATTGTACCTTTTAATGTTCTTTTCACAATAAGCTTGAATCAGATCAGCAGCTTTAGTTTTTAACTCAGATGAGTATCCAGCAGTTCTTAAGTGATGTTCCATCCAGACAAGATGCTTAACAGAGTAGTCTTTAAGAGATTGTGAATCGAGCTGGAAAATTTGAAGACATTCCGACTTAAAGAATCTTACTTGAAAGGGCAAGTTGACCACTTGAGGACTAGGCCTATTAGCAAACTTTTTTAGCCTTTCATGAAGGACTTTATTCAATTCTGAGCTTCTTTTGACTTTGTTGAGAAGAACCCAAATCTCTGATAAAGAACGATTCTCAAACAGATGAAGTGATACCTTGAAAGATCCTTCACTCTAACAATATACAAATATGCTCATTTCATTTAGAGATCTGTCAAAAGCAGCTGTGATCCTTGAGACTTCAGTCTTGATAGCACTCATGTACACGTCATTGTTTGGATTAGAGATTTCCAGCTTGTCAAGAAGGTGTAGAAACTACCTATCATTGTTTGTGCTCAGCTGAGGCATATCAAGTACTCTCCTAGCTTCATCCCATTTTTCACCAATCTTCAGTTTGACATATCTTCTCCTTTCTTTAGCTTTAATGTCATGTAGACGTTGCTTTTCAAGAGTTTCTGTTCGTTAAATGTCTTTCCTCATGTCAATGATCTGGGATATCTTTTTAAGTTCGGCTTCTTTTCTATTCAACTCTGACTGCTGCTGCTGAAACTCTTTCTCAAAAACAGGATCCACTTGAGCTTCCTCTTTCCAGTCTTCAAAATTACTTTCCTCCTCAGCTTCAAAGACACCATCTTTATCTTCCAAGACTGGTTCAGTGGGAATGTCAAAAATATCAAAGTCATCCTGTTCTCCACTATAGTAGACATCATCAGCCTTCCTTGTGTCTCCAACAGAAGAATTTTTTTCTTTACCCTTTCCACTTCTCCCTTTCTTCTCCCCCTTAGTTGTGAAATCCTCTACAGATTTTTCTTTAGACCCTCCCTGACCTCCATTACCTCTAGAGCCTGAGCCTCCACCAGACGGCCCTTTAAAGAAAGTCCTTTATTCTTCATTAGGGCAGTGAGAATTTTTGATCATGAAATACAAGTGCTTCATCCCTTCATTGAGATGTTCCATGCCCTTTTCTATCTTCAGGAATCTGGAAGAGTCCAGCGAATGATTCATTTCAACTAGGTCTTCAAGAGAATTCATTCTAGTATGGAGAGAGCAGAAGTTTGCAATATCGTCGGCTGATAAAGTTGGAGATTCCTGAATGGTTTTAAGCTTTGGTATCACAGTGGTCTTGAAAGTTGAGATATCATTTCTAATCAATGCCAGCTGATTATTGACAGAGGTGGAAGAAGAAGACCGTTCAACCACTTGTGCTTTGAATGTTTGAGCCTCAGCCTGACTTTTAGCAAGTTGTTCTTTCAGAGCAGCAATTTGAGCTAACAGATTTTCAGTGTTTGTGTCTGTGTGTGCGCTCACCTGAATATCTCTCCTATTTGGTTCACTCAACTCACATGCTTGTGTTTCTCTCAATATAAGTGCTCGTGAGGAGCCATCCTGTAGCTGGTCTTCTGTACCTGCAATTGAAATCACCCTAGCCTCTTCAAGAGAGGTCAGTGGTGGTGCAATGGGAATTCGCGAGTCCCGATCCTCAGTCAAATCTATCTTTTCATGTGAACTAGATGTCTGAATTGCTTCAGGGATAGATTGACCGAGTTGCCCTCCACTTTCTCCAGATAAATCTGTGAGTGGAGAATCCCGTGAGGGAGCCAGAGGTGTTGGATCTGGGAGGGGAGAAAATGACTCTATTAGAGGTGGCTGAGAGTCAGATTTTCCCTCAAAAGCATGTGACTGCTCTTCTGCCGTAACTATGGCAGGCACTGTAACCGACTCAATGTGCACTCCTCTCTCTGTGTCCTGAGTATCATCTATTGGTCTGTATGCTTCCATTGTGAGTAATGGAAGTGTGCTTGACTCGGTCCAAGATGCCATGGCCCTATGGCGAATTTCAATAGATTCATCCTGTTGAGAGAATGTCTCTAGTAACTGTTCATTGGCCATATCAAAGTCCATGTCCTGTTGGGAGGACACGGATGGGCTTTCAGATGCCTCAGTAAGTGTTTTTCTTTTCTTGGGAGGAGGCAGAGCTGAGGGTTCATTCACATCCAACAACATACTACTTCCTACTAACCTTCTCGGTAACATTTTAGACAGTGGGGGAGAGGTTGAGACAGGTTGAGACTCTGTGTTTGGCTCTATGACCTGGGATTGAAGTTGCGGTTCTACAACTTTATGGTCAACCCTATCAACTACTAGGGGTCTTTCAACAGAAGTAGGAATAATTTGAGAGTGAGGAATTATTACCTGCAGTGGAAGAGCATCAGATATTTGTGCCTGGGTGGCTTGAACCACTGAAGGTTGAGCTTGTTGTTCATGACCGGGAAGATTGAAAATTGGTAAAGGAATGAAAGTGGTCATGAAAGCAGATACAAGTACTGAAACTTGTATGAATTTGAAGGTTGTGTCTTGGCGTGTGTAAATCTTTTTGCTCACGGGAGGGGGTTCAGCTACTGATGAGTTAGAAAAAAGAGCTTTATGCTCAGGTGTGAGAAGATGTTCTGCTATAAGCATAAGAAAATGAGCGTAGTAGCACGAAACCCTACGATTCGTAGAATGATCACGTAAAGCTGTAGTGAGACGTCTCAGAAGAATAGGTAAAAGTAGTTTTCCGAAATTGATCCTTTGATTGAAAACAACCGCAAGACCAATATACTGCAGAGTGGAAGTGATGTTGTGAAAGTTGGATTTAGTGCAGTTGACAAACACTTTGGAAAGTGTATCGAAGAAAATATCCCATTCAGAAACCAAATTGTATTTAGACAGCTTGGTTAAATTAATCACCCCCGATAGTGAATGGCATGGAAAAAGTTTGAAATATCATTTTCAGAGGGTAAATTACAGAAATTGTCCATTGGAAAATTTAACGCTCGATTGATGACTGTTTCATCAACTACATACTGTGTGTTTGCCACGGTGAATGAAAAATATTTAGAATCATCGGCCACAGTAGAGGTTGTGCAAATCAGTCTAAGCAGATCGACATTTAATAGCACATTTGATTTAATAGCAGAGCTAACAATCGAATGGTCATTTGAAAATCTAATCTGTTAGGTCACACTTTCACTGTAGAGGGGGTGAATACAGTGTTTATTACAATCAAATCAAACTTCAAGAACTTATGTAACAGAAAACAAACTTTATTTAAACAATAAACTCTGTTACAATCTGGAACTGTTATCTCTCAGTGATGAACAAAATATCACGAGAGCTTCTAGAGTTATAATAAATAATATTCTCGATAATGATAACACATCTAGTGTAAACTCTATTTCTGTGTTTATATACTACACAGTTACAAGATATTCGCTAATTGATATGGAATATAATTCTGCTTCCTAAAATATATCAATCAGATATCTTCTATTCCAAGTATTCCATTCTTCACGGAATTCCTTCTTCATGCATATCTCTTCTTATGTTTATCTTGATCTTCTTAACTTTAATCAGCTACTGTCCTTATCTGATCGTCCTTCAGCACTTAAGTTCTGATATCTATCTCCTGATAACATAAGTACTGATATCCCTTAAGTTCTGACTTCCAGTACCTTAAGTTCTGACTTCCAGTATAAGTACTGATCAGTTAAGTACTGATTTGTTCTGTTCAAATAAGATCTGAAATCTAAACATAAAACATATTAGCCATGACATTATCAAATATATCTAACAATCTCCCCCAACTTGTAAATTAACAAAATATACAAGTTTAACAGATATTTGATGATGTCAAAAACATTAAGTACAAATGCATGAGAAATAGACAAGATAACTACAACTTACAGTCCTTAAAGTTTTTACCAATTCAACTTCTGATAACAACTTCAACCTGTATAAATATCAGAATTTAAGCAGTTGTAGATCTTCGACTTGGCTTCATCATTTTCTGATCTCTCTGATGTCAGGAGTTGTTCTGAGATAATTCTTCAACAAACATTTCTCAGCATATCTGAGTTCATCAATCATTCTCCGTTTGACATCTTTAAGCTCTGCAGTATCTTCACCAGTTTGAAATATTGCAGCTCTGAGATCATTAATCTTTGCTTTTCTCAACTCCCGATCTAGTCTTATGACATAAGCTTTGTTAGACTCTAGATTGAATTCAAGCCCCTTAATACCAAGATATGTTCTGATCTGTGCAGTATTAGGCTTCATATCAACAATATCACCATTGTGATTTCTGTACTTTGGAACATATCTGCTGTCAGACTTAACAGAATAAAGTCTTCTCTGTCTCTGAATCTGTTCCTTTAAGTAGTTTGCAGCAGTCTCTGTTATTCTATCATCCACTTGAAGTAAGAATAATACATGCTCCAATTCTTCAAAATACTTCAATGGAATGGCATTTTGTCTTATATGATAAACCCTACCATCTGTCATGAAATACAACATGATGTATTCTTTCAAGTAGGTATGGTAAACCATCTGTACAGATTCTAGTTGATTCAATCTCTCAGGAGTTGCTCCAATACCTGGTTCACTCAAGGAAGTTGGATCATCAGTAGTGTTGTGTACTCTTCTTTCATCAGCACTTCCCAATCCAGTTTTATCTCTAGCTTCCTTTCCAGTAACTACTCTTGCTTCAAAACCACTTAAAGTAGTCTTCAAAGATTGAGTCTGTTTTGCTTTAGTGAATCCTGGTAGGAGTGTTTTAGATTTATCTTCTGATATCAAGTTAACTTGAGCACTGTCAGAGGTTACTTGCTTCTTCTGAATATCAGAACTTACAATTTCTTGACTCTGAACAACTTGAGCCATGTCAGAGGTTGTTTTAAGAATTTTTCTTGACGTCAGAGCAAGATTATGTTTTCCATCAGTAATTTCTTCTTCCTCAGGAGATACATAAGGCTTGATAGGTTCACCAACCTTTTCTTTACCCTTGGATCTTGGATCTATCTGTGGTTGTGATCTAGCCAAAGTTTCTTCAGTATGTATCCTTTCTTTGATCACAATGCCTTTAGGTTTTGGAAGTAACTTTTTACCAGAAGCTTCAGATTTAGATGTGACTTTCTCTGATTTAAGTCTGGCTTCTTCTTCCTTTAAACTTTCCAAGTCCATCCCTGGATTTTCTTGAAGAAATAACTGTCTTGACATTTCCTCATCAAGATCTAGAAGTTCATCAGAACTTATCCTTTTACCAGCAGCAGAACTTATTCTTTTCCCAGTATCAGAACTTGTTCTGTGACTAGCTTGTCTTGATGTAAATCTTCTACCTTGACTATGACCACTACCCATTCCAGAGTTTCCTTGGTCATCTTTTCCATCATCCTTTCCTTGCAGTGACTTGTTGGTTTTGCATTTGGACTTAATTACCTTCTCCCCCTTTTTGGCATCAGCAGGTAATAAAAGAGAGATAAGTAGTTCCACTGAGGTCTGGATTTCAGTAAGTTGCGATTGCTGAGAAGCTTGATTTGTCAGAATTTGATCAATCTGAGCTTGTTGCTTCTCTTGAGTTTTCTCAATATAAGCAACCCTGTCAATGGTAGGTTGGAAGAACTTTTTCTTATCAAGTTTCCAAACTTGTTCCTGTTTAATAAAGTTCTCCTGAATCTTGTGTAGCTCTGCATGAGTGTTGGAATGAAGACCTTGTAGATGTTTAGTACTCAATGCAGTGACTCTAAGCTGGGTTTTAAAATCATCAGAATTTAACATTTCATCAGCTTTAGTCAAGTGCTCAGCAAGATGTAAAGCATTTGGAACACATGAAACTGAGTTCCATTCCTTAGTCCACTCCTGTCCTGCAGGAGTTTCACTCCAAGGTACTGGTGCATCCCTGATAACAAACTCCTTTAGCAGTTCAGACTTAGGAAGAGTCAGTGGAGGAGTATGTCCTGAAGGACCTGCTGCATCAGCATCTACAGTTGTAGCAGCTTCACCAGTATCTCCAACATTTGCAGCATCAGAACTTAAAGAATCAGTATCTTCTGATAAGACAACTGTATGAGTAGCAATGGAGGCTTCAACATCCTCTAATTGCTGATCTGATACTAAGTTCTGATCAACAACCATATCCTGATGCTCACCTAAAATCTGACCATCATCTTGATGCAGAGAAGGTGTTAGTGATAACTCAGGAGTTTGAACAGCATCAGTAACAGGTGTTGTGGAAGGATTATTTGTTGTTGGAGCTTCTAAGAAAAGTATTTCAGGCACAACCAAGTTCTGAATATCAATTTCAGCACTTGTGCCTGGATCAACAAGAGATAAAGAAGGTAAATTAGCCTTGTCAGATACAGGTTCCTGAAATGTAGTTGATGGAGAAGAAGTGACTGGAGCAAATTCCTTGTCTTGTGAGATCAGAGATTCCTGATCCCCTTCCTTAGCTGCTTCCTCCTCATCATCTGAAACTGGCCTCTGTGCCCTCTGTTTCTTGTACTTCCTTGTTGATTTGGATTCCTTGGGAGTTGCAGGAACAGTCATACGTCTAAGCCTCTTGAGAAGCCTAGAACCCCCAATTGCAGAATCCTTCTGAGAAGTTGCCTTCTCAGCTTCATTTATCATAGGTTCTGAAGAAGGAACCTGATCTTCAGAATCTGTTTCATCTCTCAAAGTAATCCTCCTCTTCTTCTGAGATGTTTGAGGAACAGTCTTTGTTTTCTTTGGCTTAGAGGATGTAGGCTTCACAGTAGGTGCTGAAGAAGAAGGTTGAGCAGTCTGTGAAGTGGAGAGATATGATTTGAGATAAGTTCTGAGGGTAGGTTGAGTAGAATGAGAGGTAGGGACTGAGGTTGATGGATTTTGGTTATGGTGAGTTGGTTGAACATTTGAGTAAACAGATTTGTAAGTAGCTGGATCAGCATTTACCAGAATCTGTTTCACAGACTGAGGAATCTGTAATTGTCTCACCATTGATTTCTTTGTGTCAGCATTTATCAGGTCGTTAAAGTACCTTTTTGCAACCTTAAAAGGTGGGGTTTGAGTGCTGACTAACTGGGGTTCAGCAGTACAATACGTATAAATAAGTTGACAGAATCTAGCAAAATAAACAACATCTCGATCCTCTGTCATCCTATCCCCAATAAAACCAATTATTCCAGTTGCAAAATCAAAATGAGTTTGATGGATAATAGCATACCCGATGTGCTGACTCAGAATTGGGATAGCATCATAATTAGAACATTTGTTCCCAAAAGCCTTGGTGATGCAATCGAAGAAGAAACTCCATTCTCTTCTGATATGAGCCCGTTTCAACTGTCCAAGTTTCGTCAGACTCTGTTCATATCCCAAATCAGTCATTAACCCCCGAAGTTCTGATTCCTCTGGTATAGAGAAGGTACAATCTTCTGGAAGATGTAATGCTCTGCGTACTGTACCAGGAGTGACTACATAGGAAGAATCACCCACTTGGAAGATAATACTGGGAGTTCCTCGTTTACCACCATCATCAAAAATTCCAGTCCTCCAGAACCGCAGAACTTGTTGACTTGAAAATAATTCAGGCTGAGTTAAGGCGTACCCAACCTCACTATGTGCAAGAAGATCTTGCACAAAATGCAATTCAGATGGAGCGTCAGCATGATCAAGAATTGCAGCATAGTTGTTTGGAACAAACTTTGCTCCATCAATGATTAAATCCTTTGGTGCCATGTGAAAAAATATTGAAATTCAAGTATGCCTGTTAGGTGTTTGAGATAATATCTGTATGAAAACAACGGAAATAGTAAAGTGAAGGAGAGTAAAAGTAAGAAGAGAGATAGAAGATGAAGAAATTAAAAAGATTAAAGAAATCTTCTCTCTGCTGTACTTATACAAAAAAAATATTACCGTTGGACACCTGTCAGACATGCAGTAATAACGGATAATTACTGGGCTCGAGAAAACAGTAATCATGACTTACCCATATGCCGAGTTTCAAGGAAAAACTGTTCCATTTATCAAGGGAAACAATTCAAATTTTAATCCGTTATCACTGATTGGATTATTTTGCACTGCAACATTAATATTCTGAAAATGAATCATGTTAAAAATGACCGAGATAATTTCGATGAATAAGTGCTGACAAAGAATCAGAACTTAAATCAGAACTTAAGACAAAATTTAAATGGTCATCAGAATATCAAGCAGGATTTAACAACACAAGATAAAATAACTCAGAGACAAAATCTTGAAGTAAAAACAGTTTTCATTAATATATCAAGTCAATACATAGATGAAATAGAAATTACATCAATACAAGATTTTCCCTAAGCTTCTAATCCTAACGTCAACAGCTTTAGTCCTAGCTAAGAAGCCTGACAAAGCTGAGGATGAAGAAGAACAGGAAGAAGACGAGATTAAGTCATCTTCCTCTTCCTATCTTCGACAAACAAGATGGCGAGTCGAATGATTCGCTCTTGCTGACGGATAGCTTCCCGCCGTTCCGCCTCCAATCGATCAAGATGAAGCTGGTAGTCCATCTCGAAGAACAGAAGTTGGTTCAGCACCGCCTGTGGGACAGAGCCCCATATCTCTTCAGGAATGGCAGTTACATGCCACTCCTGCTGCCAGTCGGCGCAGCTTAGCTCCATATGAAAATTTTGGTAATTCAAAAACATGTTGAATCGAACCATGATGCTTTTTGAAAAAGAATATGAAGTTGAGATTGTGAGAAAAATTGATGAAAGGGCTAAAGTGAAGTGGCTGATGATATAGGCAAGAGAATGCCAGGAGACGCGAAGATATTGAATGCAGACAGGTAGAATTAAATCTACCTCGTCTCCCTAGACTTTGAAAAAGAATAACAGTCATTGGAAAAGGAATGTGCACATGGAACAAGAGTAAACTGTTCAAGGACGAGTGCCATTATGTTTTAACCATAGACTATTAATCTTCCACTTCAACATTTCGAAATTGAGCTGAGACTGTTACCAAAATTTACTCACAGATAAGTCAAGTAAAGGGTTAGACTGAAAAGTCAGAACTTAGACCTATACCAGAACTTAACAGTCATCAGAACATAATGTCTTAACTCGAACAAGGAATATCTATCTTAGTAAATACTCATACAAGTTCTTAGTTATGAATGTCAGAACTTAATCATCAGAACGTGTAACTAGAACTTGTCCTCAGAATTTGTGCAGAAGTGACACAATGACTGTTTATCTAAAATAACATAGACCACCACAGAAATTTCATCATTCATATGGAGTGATGTATGTGTGCATTAAGCTAAATAACAGACAAAGAGTAAAGTCTGATCTACTTCAGTACATCTTAGAAATAAGTCATAATTAAAATTTTGCTAAAGATCTGTCATTATCCTGAAACCTACTGATAAATGAGTTCATGCATGAGTTCACCTCTACTGTTTTTGTGCTAATTTTATGCATCTTTTGAAATTCTATTTTACAGAGGCTTCTCAGTGTAAGTGAGTCACGACTGTTTATTAGAATTTATGCTATTATCAGAGTATTTCTCCAGTAATCATAGAGTGTGAAAAGTCACCAAGAAAATATTTTGCTTTTCTAATGCATATTTACTTAATACCAGCAATGCACTTGGGTCGTCCCTTTCACATTTTTACTCTAGATCTCAAAGGAGTACCTGATATTATTCTTTGATTATTGTTCTTCTTCTTTTGATAAGTGAGGTTTATCAGCACTTAGTACATTCAGCAGTTTTACTAGAATCAGAACTTAAACAGATGAGTAGCATTATTCTAATTTGTGACTTAGTAATAAGATATACAAAGTAAACTTAACTAAGCTCAGTTATCAGAATTTGCTTGTGTCATAAGATTTCCACAGAAATAACTACTTCTTTCATGGGATCATTTGTTTATTGAAGACTAGTAGGTCAGTATCTAGCACAGTTATCCTCATAGGATAGAATAGTTACTGAAACAGACATATCACTTATCAGAGTTTAGACACATATATCAGACAACAGTCAGTACTTGAAGACATTTATCAATTAATGCACAGAATATACAAAGAGATTAATTCTGTAAATACTGATCATAAAGTCTGATAACATAGAACAAGTTTAAGCAGATTTAGAGAAAGAACCTGAAATCATTCCAAGTTCATTTACCAATTTTGAAAAGGTAGCTTCACACAGTGGTTTTGTGAAGATATCTGCTACTTGTTGATCTGTGGGAACAAAATGCAATTCCACTGTACCTTCATCCACATGTTCCCTGATGAAATGGTACCTGATGCTGATGTGCTTTGTCATAGAGTGTTGAACTGGATTACCTGTCATAGCAATAGCACTTTGATTATCACAGTAAATAGGGATTTTGAAATATGTTAACCCATAATCCAGTAACTGATTCTTCATCCAGAGAATCTGTGCACAGCAGCTTCCTGCAGCAATATACTCTGCTTCTGCAGTTGATGTGGAAATTGACTTTTGTTTCTTGCTATACCAAGAAACCAATCTGCCTCCAAGAAATTGGCAGCTTCCACTTGTGCTTTTCCTGTCAATTTTGCAACCTGCAAAATCTGCATCTGAGTAACCTATTAATTTAAAATCTGATTCTCTAGGATACCATAATCCTAGATCAGCTGTTCCTTTAAGATACTTAAAGATTCTTTTTACAGCTGTTAAGTGAGGTTCTCTTGGATCTGCTTGAAATCTTGCACAAAGACAGGTAGCAAACATGATATCTGGTCTACTAGCAGTTAGATAGAGAAGTGAGCCAATCATACCTCTGTAATCAGTAATATCTACTGAATTACCAGTATCCTTATCCAGTTTTGTTGCAGTGGCCATGGGAGTGGATGCACTTGAACAGTCTTGCATTCCAAATTTTTTCAGCAAGTTTCTGGTGTACTTAGATTGACAAATAAAAGTTCCTTCTTCACTCTGCTTGACTTGAAGGCCCAGAAAATAACTAAGTTCTCCCATCATACTCATCTGATATCTTGACTGCATTAGATTTGCAAACTTTTTGCAAAGTTTGTCCTTTGGAGACCCAAAAATGATATCATCAACATAAATCTGGATCAAAAGTAAGTCCTTGCCATGGTTGAGATAGAACAATGTTTTGTCAATAGTTCCTCTGTTGAATCCACTTTCCAGAAGAAACTGAGCTAAAGTCTCATACCATGCTCTAGGAGCTTGCTTAAGTCCATAAAGTGCTTTATCAAGCCTGTAGACATAATCTGGATGTTTGGAATCTACAAAGCCTGGAGGTTGTTCAACATATACTTCCTCTTCCAATTCTCCATTGAGAAAAGCACTTTTCACATCCATTTGAAAGACAGTAAACTTTTTGTGAGCAGCATAAGCCATGAATATCCTTATGGCTTCTAACCTAGCAACTGGAGCAAATGTTTCATCATAGTCAATTCCCTCCTGTTGAGAATATCCTTTTGCAACCAGCCTTGCCTTGTTCCTTACAATTATGCCATCACTGTCAGTTTTGTTTCTGAATACCCACTTTGTACCAACAACCGATCTATTCTTGGGTCTTGGCACTAAGGTCCAGACTTTGTTTCTTTCAAATTCATTCAACTCTTCCTGCATTGCTTGCACCCAATCAGCATCTTGAAGAGCTTCTTCCACTTTCTTTGGCTCAGACTGAGAGAGAAAAGAATTGTAAAGACATTCATTCGAAGTACCTGTTCTAGTTCTGACACCTGCCTTAGGATTTCCAATTATCAAATCAGGTGTATGTGATTTTGTCCACTTCCTTGCAGATGGAAGATTTTCTCTAGAACTGGATGCTCCCCCATTACTCATGCTGTCTTCGATTTCATTTTCTGATGCTCCCCCTGAAACTATGCTCTCTGAGTTGGATCCTTCAGTATTTAGATTTTCAGCACTGTCAGTACTTGGCTTATCAGAACTTGACGAATCAGAATATGACGAGCCAGATGTATGTTCTGATGCTTCTTGAGATGTGATAAAATCTTGAGTATGCTCCCCCTGCAATGGTGCATCTTCCTTTGACGTAGTCACCACAGTTTCAATAACATCAGAGTTTAATCCATCAGAATTTACAGTATCAGGACTTAGACTGTCAGGACTTGAGGTATCAGAATATGAATCTTCATTTTCAAATCTCAGCTTATCATGATCAATGCAATCTTCAAGTCCAGTGATCTTCTTGTCATCAAAAGAGACATTGATAGATTCCATGACCACTTTTGTTCTCAAATTATAGACTCTGAAGGCTTTTGTAGAAAGTGGATATCCTACAAAGATTCCCTCATCAGCTTTTAGATCAAACTTGGATAGCTGTTCAGGATGAGTCTTGAGAACAAAACACTTACATCCAAATACATGAAAGTATTTGAGATTTGGCTTCTTGTTCTTCACCATCTCATATGGTGTTTTTCCATGCTTGTTAATGAGTGTTGCATTTTGAGTAAAACAAGCAGTCTGCACAGCTTCAGCCCAAAAATAGGTTGGAAGCTTTGCTTCTTCAAGCATTGTTCGTGCAGCTTCAATTAGAGTTCTATTCTTCCTTTCAACAACTCCATTTTGCTGTGGAGTTCCAGGAGCAGAAAATTCCTGCTTTATTCCATGATTTTTGCAGAACTCTTCCATTATCAAATTCTTGAATTCAGTGCCATTATCACTCCTCAAAATTTTCACAGAATCTTTGATCAATTTATCCAGATGTTTGACATGATCAATCAGGATAGATGCAGTTTCACTTTTTGTGTGCAAGAAATACACCCATGTGTATCTGGTGAACTCATCTACTATGACCAACGCATATTTCTTCTTTGCAATAGACATGACATTCACTGGACCAAATAGATCAACATGAAGTAGATAGTAAGGCTCAAGAATTGATGATTCAGTCTTGCTCTTGAACGAAGATTTTCTTTGTTTAGCCTTCTGACATGAGTCACAAAGACCATCAGGAACAAACACTGATTTTGGCAGTCCTCTCACAAGATCTTTCTTGATCAGTTCATTTATCTTGTTGAAGTTTAAATGAGAGAGTTTCTTGTGCCAATTCCAGCTTTCTTCAGTTGAGGCTCTACTCACTAAACAGATTGCAGAACCATCAGAACTTGTTGAAAGCTTAGCTTCATAAATGTTACCACGCCTGAATCCCTTCAGAACAATTTTTCCTTTAGATTTACTAACTATTTCACAATGTTCTGCAAAGAAATCAACATGATAACCTCTGTCACAGATTTGACTTATACTCAGTAAGTTGTGTTTAAGTCCTGAGACCAGAGCTACATCTTTAATAATGACATTCCCAAGATTGATATTGCCATATCCCAAAGTTTTTCCAATGTTGCCATCTCCATAAGAAACACTTGGGCCAGCTTTCTCCACAAAGTCTGATAGCAGGGCCTTATTTCCAGTCATATGTCCTGAACATCCACTGTCCAGAACTAGAATATTTTTCCTGTTGCCCTGCAATCAAAAAGACCACTAATTATTAGTTTTAAGGACCCAGACTTGCTTGGATCCTTTGGCCTTTTTAGGTTTGTTAACATTTGCAGCGGATTTAACATCAGATTTTATGTTAACAGTTTTCTTATCAGACCTTATACTAGAAGGAACAACAGAAACTTTCTTTAAAGAAGGTTTTATTTGATAATAATCATAGTACAAACTATGATATTCCTTACAAGTATAAATGGAATGCCATAAACTACCACAATGAAAACAAGGATTTTGTGGTTTGTATCTAACAGACTGACTCTTAACTCCTGACTTTGTAGATAAGGAGTTAATATTCTTATTCTTCCTGCAAAAAGAAGCCAGATGGTTAGAACTTCCACAGTTATGACATGCTTTCCTAGGAGCATCAGGAACAGATTTATAGTTATTGCTTTTATTCACACCTTCTTTTCCATTCCTGTTTTTCCTAGGTGATTTTACCTTGTTTGCATCCTTAACATCTTTCAGCTTATGCTTAAGCTGCTTCTTCGTCATTAAGCCTATGTTAACTTCAGCTGTCTTTTCCTGTTTTAGTTTGTCAGAAGCTAATTCCTTTTTAACTTCTGATTTCTCATTTTCGGATTTTTCAGTTACAAACTTAACAGGTTTTAACTTCGGCTTTTGCTTATCAACAGGCTTAATTTCTACAGTTCCTTTTTCATTTTCTCCATAGCCTAAACCCTCTTTCCAGTTTCCACTGCTTAGCAAATTTTGAGTTGTTTTGCCAGAGTTAGTCCAAGTTCTGATAATCTCTCTCTCCTTTTCTAACTCAGTTTTTAGAGATTCATTCAGTTTTAGCACTTCATCCCTAATATAAAAAGCATTATCTCTATCCTGCTGAGTTTGATGAAACATGACTAACTCTTTTTCTAAGAAATCATTTCTTTTCTTAAAAGCAAGATTTTCAGAAGTTAATCTTTCACATGTTAAAGTTTGATCTCTATAACTAACAAACATGGTTTTAAGATATCTTCTCAACTCATCAATATCATCAGTATGAAAAGCATAAGTAGTCTGAGGTACCTTTGTTTCAGCAGCTTCAGAACTGCTCTCAGAACTTGATTTATCAGCATTTGCCATCAATGCATAGTTCTCCTCACTTTCAGAGTCTGAGGTGTCTGTCCAGCTTTTCTGCTTTGTGACAAGAGCTTTGCCTTTGTCATTCTTGGTCTTCTTGCAATCAGGAGATATGTGGCCTTTCTCACCACAATTATAACATTTAACATTAGCGTAATCTCCTCTGTCAGACTTTCCTCCTTTTCCTTCAGATCTTCTGAAATTCTTCTTATCAGAACTTATGCCTTTCCTGGAAAACATCTTTCCCTTCCTGAACTTCCTGTATGCAATCTTTGTGATTCCTTTCACCATAAGAGCACACAGCTTCATCATCTCCTCATCAGCATCAGTTTCAGGCAAGCTTTCAGAATCTGAGTCATCATCACTCTCAGAACTTGATGACTCAGTATCAGATTTTATGATAAGAGCTTTACCCTTATCTTTCTTTGAGGAAGGTGGTTTGGGGGATTCCTCTTCAACCTTGAGAGCAACTGTCCTTGACTTTCCTCCTTTTCTCTTGCTTCTTTGTTCCATCTCAAGTTCATGGGTCTTGAGCATTCCATAGATTTCATCAAGAGTTGTTTCATCAAGATTGTAGTTGTCTCTTATTGTTGTTGCCTTCAAATCCCAACATTCAGGAAGAGCTAACAGGAATTTGAGGTTTGTATCTTCAAGATCATACTCCTTATTTACTAATGACAAGTCATTCAAGAGTTTGACAAATCTATCATATACATCAGTCAATGACTCATTAGTCCTAGAGTCAAAGTGTTCATACTCTTGAGTGAGTATTGTCTTCCTGTTCTTCTTAACTGTTTCAGTTCCTTGACACCTTGTCTCCAGTGCATCCCATATCTCCTTAGCAGTCTTGCAGTTGATTACCCTGTTTGACATTACATTATCAATGGCACTATGCAATAAGTGACGTACCTTGGCATCCTTAGCAATAGATGCTATATCTTCAGCAGTGTAATCAGTCTTTTCTTTTGGTACGGTCATTGCTGCTTCACCTGCAACTACAACAGCGAGCTTGGTAGGTTTGTGAGGCCCTTCCCTGATTCTATCAAGGTATTCTGGATCTGTTGCTTCCAGAAACATGGTCATCCTTACCTTCCATATGGGATATTCAGATGGTCTCAATATGGGAACTCTGATAGTCTCATATCGACTCTGAGTTGATATCTTTGATGATTCCTCAGTTTTGGTAGGCTTAGTTGGAGTTTCTGTGTCAGACATGATTGTGTTTGGATCTTTAACTGTATGTGTGTTAACAGATAGCTCTGATACCACTTGTTAGGTCACACTTTCACTGTAGAGGGGGTGAATACAGTGTTTATTACAATCAAATCAAACTTCAAGAACTTATGTAACAGAAAACAAACTTTATTTAAACAATAAACTCTGTTACAATCTGGAACTGTTATCTCTCAGTGATGAACAAAATATCACGAGAGCTTCTAGAGTTATAATAAATAATATTCTCGATAATGATAACACATCTAGTGTAAACTCTATTTCTGTGTTTATATACTACACAGTTACAAGATATTCGCTAATTGATATGGAATATAATTCTGCTTCCTAAAATATATCAATCAGATATCTTCTATTCCAAGTATTCCATTCTTCACGGAATTCCTTCTTCATGCATATCTCTTCTTATGTTTATCTTGATCTTCTTAACTTTAATCAGCTAGTGTCCTTATCTGATCGTCCTTCAGCACTTAAGTTCTGATATCTATCTCCTGATAACATAAGTACTGATATCCCTTAAGTTCTGACTTCCAGTACCTTAAGTTCTGACTTCCAGTATAAGTACTGATCAGTTAAGTACTGATTTGTTCTGTTCAAATAAGATCTGAAATCTAAACATAAAACATATTAGCCATGACATTATCAAATATATCTAACATAATCCACGACTTAAATTTTTCCACATCACACTTTTCTGGATTAAAATAACCAACATGATTATGTGAGACAATTTGGAAATTGAGAGCCATTAAAAAATATAATAAAACACACACTTTTAGAATTTTAAGAATTAAATTAAGAAAATTTGAATTAAAAAAATTAATAATTCGAATTAAATCAATTATATCCGAAAAATTTAGAAAGAAATGTATCTCGTTAATGTTCTTAACTCACAATAGCAGATCTGTAAACTTACAAGACACAAAACCAAATTGAAATAAAGAAATAAAAAAAAACTGATTTTGAAGAGAAAAAAAAATGAAGTGAAAATAGAAAAAATGGGCAGCACTTCCTCACTGTATGTATACACACGTATATGTATATATCACAGTTAAGTGTGCTGAGTAAAAACTCGAGCAAGAAGATAACAATGGTGACTGATTTGATCGAAGAGAGAGAGAAAGACACGACTGTTGAAAATGATTCAAAACAAAATACAATCACAAAAATTATTAAGTAGGACAACTGGTATGACAATCGAAGATAGTCATACCGATTGTCTTCCCGATTGTCATACCAGAAAACCGGTTGGAATTTAAAAAGGAAAAAGATAAATAGTATGACAATCTGATAGTCATACCGATTGTCATACCAGTATAAAATAATATGAAGTTAAACAGAATATACTAGAAAGACAATCGATAGTCATATCGATTGTCTTGACAATATAAAATTAAACTGAAAATAAAATTAAACACATATACACTGGAATGACTTTCAGCAAGACAATTTCAATTGTCTTGCCGATTGTCATTGCGTTATAAAACAAATTAAACAAAATTTACACTTACAAAATATATTTACAAAAATAACAATATTTCAGAAGTAATTATATTTTATTCCAAAAATAGATTTCTGTTGAATTTTAGCAAATAAAATTCATAGAAAAATATTTTTAGAGAAAATAAAATATTCTGAGATATTAAAATTAACAAGTAGAATAAATAAAGAAGATAAGATAATAAAACTTACATAGAAATAAGCAAGAAAAATGATAAATATGATAAAATAAATTTGCAAATGAATTTTTCATTCATGAAAAATTCATTTGTAAATTCATTCAAGAACATATCTCAGATATTAACTAGTTTAATCACTAAATCTATTCAACATACCCAATTTACCAACTAATCTGGTAAATGTGGATTCATCAAGTGGTTTAGTGAAAATATTTGCTATTTGTTCTTCTGTTGGAACAAAAATTAGTTCAACAGTACCATTCATGATGTGCTCTCTAATAAAATGATACCTGATGTCAATGTGCTTGGTCCTTGTATGCTGCACAGGGTTGTTGGTGATGGCTATTGCACTTGTATTGTCACATAGAATAGGTATTTTGTTCAATACAGAGCCATAGTCCCGTAGCTGATTCCTAATCCACAATATTTGAGCACAGCAGCTTCCAACAGCAATATATTCAGCATCGGCCGTTGAATTTGAAACTGTTTGATGTTTCTTGCTGTACCATGAGACTAGTCTGCTACCTAGGAATTGACAACTCCCTGAGGTGCTTTTCCTATCAACAACACTTCCTGCGTAATCTGAATCTGTATATCCAACAAGGTTAAAACCAGATTCTTTAGGGTACCAAATACCTAGATTTGGTGTTCCCTTAAGATATCTCAAGATTCGTTTAACAGCAACGAGATGAATATCTCTAGGATCCGCTTGGAACCTTGCACATAAGCATGTAGCATACATAATATCTGGTCTACTTGCAGTAAGATAGAGTAACGAGCCAATCATACCTCTGTAGCTTGTGACATCTACCTTAATGGAGTTTTCACATGGTCCAAGCTTGACAGCTGTAGTTGACGGAGTCCTTGCTGATGCAGAATCCTCTAGATTGTACTTTTTGAGAAGTTCCTTGAGATACTTGGATTGACAAATAAAAGTTCCATCTAACCTTTGATTTACTTGTAATCCAAGAAAGAACTTCAGCTCTCCCATCATGCTCATTTCAAATTTGTTGTGCATTAACTTAGCAAATCTCTTACAGAGATTATCATTAGTAGACCCAAATATTATATCATCCACATAGACTTGGACTAATATAGTATCATTCTTATGCTTTTTAGAAAAGAGGGTTTTGTCTATGACACCTCTTATAAAGCTATTTTCAATAAGATATTCAGAGAGAGTGTCATACCATTTTCTAGGAGACTGTTTGAGATCATAGATAGCCTTGAAAAGAAAGTAGACAAAATCCAAATGATCTGGATCTTCAAAACCAGGAGGTTGCTCTACATACACCTCTTCATCCAGCTTTCCATTCAGAAAGGCACTCTTGACATCCATTTGGTAAACTTTAAAGTTCGAGAATGCTGCGAATACCAGAAATATCCTGATGGCCTCTAGTCTAGCTACTGGAGCATAGGTTTCATCATAATCAATGCCTTCAGCTTGAGAATACCCTTTAGCTACTAGTCTTGCTTTGTTTCTTGTAACCACACCATCTTCATCTAGTTTATTCCTGAATACTCACTGAGTACCAACAGCTTTCTTGTGTGTAGGTCTAGGTACCAGTTTCTAGACTTGTTGATGTTCAAACTGATTGAGTTCATCTTGCATAGCAATCACCCAATCTGGATCAGTCAGTGCTTCTTCAATCTTCTTAGGTTCCATCTCAGAAAGAAATCCTGAGAACAGACATTCATTTTGAGTAGCACGTCTATTTCTGACTCTAACATCTGGATCACCAATAATCAACTCAAAAGGATGAGCTTTATTCCAGACAGTCTGTCTTGGAAGATTTGATCTTGATGATTCGCGTCGAAACACATTGGGATGTTATGTCCTACTAGTTGATCCTTCAGCATCTCCCCCTGAGTTGTTGTCAGGTTGACTTGATGATTCTTCATCGGTAGCAGTGGTATCTCCATTGTTGCCAATGTTTCCATCACCATTACCTTTAGTATCATCATGATTAACAGGTTCTTCACCAGCAACAACCTCAAGTTCTTGATCATGTTCTGATTTTGAATCTGACATATCATCAAACTTCAGTTTCTCATAAGGATCTTCAGTTTGGATACTAGGGAGTTTAGTGTCATCAAATGTAACATTGACACTTTCAGTTACTTTGTGTTGATCAATGATATACACCCTGTATGATCTTCTTCCATATCCAACAAAAATACCCTCATATGCCTTTGCCTCGAATTTACCACGATGATCATCTTCATCCTTGAGCACGAAGCATCTGGCACCAAATACATGAAAGTATTTGATAGAAGGTTTCTGTTCATTCATAATCTCATAAGGAGTCTTCATGAAGTCTTTGTTGATTAGAGTTCGACTCTGAGTATAACATGCAGTATTGACAGCTTCAGCCCAAAAGTACATTGGAAGACCTGATTCACTTAACATAGTTCTTGCAGCTTCAATCAATGTACGATTCTTCCTTTCTACCACTCCATTTTGCTGAGGGGTTCTAGGAGCTGAAAATTGTCTGGTAATCCCTTTGTCTGTACAGAATCCATTGAGAAGTGAATTCTTGAATTCTGTTCCATTATCTGACCTTATTGCTCTAACAAGGACATTATAATCTAACTTGATCAACTTGATATGATCAATCACAACTTGTGGTGTTTCATCCTTAGAGTGAAGGAATAAAACCCAAGTATACTTGAAATAGTCATCAACTATCACAAGACAGTAACACTTCTTTGACATCGAAAGAACATTAACTGGTCCAAATAAATCCATGTGCAATAATTGTAGAACACCAGTTATGGAGGATGTGTCAGTGCCTTTGTGACTTGCTTTCTTTGACTTTCCTTTCTGGAAAGCCTCATACAGTCCTTCTAGGGAGAATTCCAGCTGAGGCAGACCTCTGACCAGTTCTCTCTTGACAAGAGAATTCATTGATTTGAAATTGAGATGGGAAAGTCTCTTGTGCCATAGCCAACTCTCATCTGAAGATGCCTTTGCATAGAAATAATTGACTTCAGGATTGCTTCCAGAGTTCATGTCAGCTACGAACAGATTTCCTTTCCGGATTCCCATCAAGGTGGGTTTTTCACTTTTCTTGTGCAGAATCTGACACTTCAGCTTGTCGAATAAAACATTGTAGCCATTGTCACAGAACTGACTAATACTAAGTAGATTGTGTTCAAGTCCTTGCACAACATACACATTTTCAATGATAACATTACCAGCTTGCAAACAGCCATATCCCTCAGTTAGACCTTTGCTGTTATCTCCAAAGGTAACCACTGGGCCAGCTTTCTCAACCACATTTGATAGCAGGGCTCTATCTCCGGTCATATGTCTCGATGATCCGCTGTCAAGAATCCACACTACCGGTTCTTTCTGTTTAATGCCCTGCAATACAAATGGATTAGACCTTCTTTGGAACCCAAACTTGGTTGGGTCTGACATACTTGTAGAATTGGCCTTTATCAGGAAAAACAACATTCTTAACTTTTATGTTCTCAACTTTCTCAACGACCGGACATTTGACCTTGTAAACAGCAATGACAAATTTCTGTTTAGGCTTAGGCACAAATGTCTCATTTCTAGCTTTAGGAGGACTAGCAGTCTTAGACCTATTATGCTTCTTATTATTCACATGCTGACGAGGAGTAGTCTTATCACTAGAAACGTGCTTATCATTAAAATAAGCAACCATCAAATTAAAAGCACAAGACATGCAATTAGAAACACCACATACTTTATGAGAGGAATTAGCAACAGGAAAATTATGCATGGTAGGTATGGCATTTTTGTTATCCAACTCAGGTGTGTCTGAGTTAGTCTTAGTTGCTTTCACAACTTTGACTGGAACTTTCGACACACTTGACTTGGAAACAACCTTCTCATTAGCAAGATCTTCAGCATGTATTTCTTCTTGAATAATAAAAGAGGTCTCATCAAATAGTTCAGCAATTGACTTTTTATAGAGGGGTTTATCAACACCCTTAAGCACATATGGTACTTCCCTACCTTTAGCACATACATGAGGAGGGGAGTTATGCTTGCTTCATTATGAAGGATGTCTGTTCTCATAGACATCTGTGTGGTGACATTATAGCTAGTATGTAGGTGCTTATTATAGAATAAGTTCACTGAACATGACTCGCCCAGCTGAATAACTGATGGAGTTCACTCACGTGTCAGCAGTTGTTCGCTTAGTGATAGTTGTACAAGTATCCTTAGACTTGAGGTCATCATAGTCATCTTGTGTACACTGAACTATGCTTTGGTTTAGTTCTTAGTCTCCAGGGACAATTATTAGGGCTCTTCTGGGTATAGGAATTTGTACACGAAGATAGTGTATGATCAATAAAGGATCTACCCCTTCCAGTGAAGGAAGCGAATGTTCAAGGCTGATCCACTTATGCTAGTTCAGGAATCTCTGGCCAGAGTGAATGAAATTAGAAAGGAGTTTCTAATTTGCATAGAACTACGCATAGTAAATAGTAAGCAAGTGATTGAATTAGATAGGCTTGACACGAGATCCATGCCTTGTATTTAATCGGGACATTGTAGGGTAGAAGGAGTTTATTGTACGGTAACTATTCACTGACAGGTTCTTGGTATTCTAAGCAGTGAATTCATATTATCCGGATAGTCGCGATATGTTGAGAAGCATCACTCACGATGTAGAATAAATGTGATTAATTAATTAATCATATTTAATAAATTAGAGAATTTATATAAATAATGATAAAATAGTTTTATTATTATTTATTTCTACTACCGGCTTAATATTGAACCTACAGGGTCACACCATAAAAAGAGAACGTTTTTATGGTGGAGGAATTAATTAATAATGGCTAATAATTATTTATTTGTGAAATAAATAATTAATTGGCAAATTTAATAATTGATTAAATGAGATTTAATTGATTATAAATTAATTAAGAAAAGTTCTTAATATTATTAATTAAGGATTTAATTTTTTGGAAATTAAATCAAGAGAGAGAATTATTTCTAAAGTGTTTAGAAAAAGGATTAATAATTAAAAGGTGTTTTAATTATTAATAAGAATAATAAATGGGATAATAATAATAATATTTATGGGAAAATTTCACCTGAAAATTTTGCCTATAAATACACTATTATAGACCCTATTTTATTTGAACCCACATCAAACCCGAAAACCCAAAAAAGTTTGGAAAACCCAATTCTCTCCACCTTCTTCCTCCTCCTCCTAAAAGTCGTTTTCTTGGTGGATACTGGTGGAGTGCTTCACACTTGAGGAGCAACTGCTAAGGATCTCTGATCGTTGTCTCCGAATTATTTTAAAAGGTTAGATTCGATCCCTCGAATTTTTATTCACGATTTATATGCTTTTATTTGGATTTTGTATGTGTAAAAGTGTTTTGCCATGCCCCGCTGCGTTTAAAAATCCAACATTGGTATCAGAGTATAGGTTGTATGCATATAGATCTGTGGTAAAAATTTCAGAATTTTATGTGCTTGTATGAATTAATTATGATTTTTACAAGTTATATCATGGATTAATTTTGTCTGATGAGAAATCGTTTCTCAGAATAATTTTGAATGTTCATCTGGGTTCTACAAGTGTTGTAGATTGTCTGGGTATTTTTTTCATAATTTTATGATGTATAGATTTTTTATTATGAATTTTTGAAGTTATTATAATTAAATTCGTAATTAAATAAAGATATATGTATATATATGAATTGCATGTATGTATATATATTAGTACTGTCTGTGTTATCTACTACTTGTTTGTTGTTGCACGGAAACAAAAGAGAAGCACAGACAGACATGGCAGAAGAGATGTCAGACACGGCAGGAACAGGCAAGGCGGCGCCAAGAACAGGCGCGTGTGGCGCACGCGCGCGTGAAGGCCTTTTGCGCATTTGTAGAATGCGTTACACCCTGTATTGGCTGAAAAGGGGTGTAACGCATCACCGGAATGCGTTACAGGTCCTGTAACGCGTTCCTGTAATGCGTTACAAACCTTCTGTTGATTTTAAAATTGATTTTCTGGGAGTTTCGTAACTCCGTTTTGGGCGTGCAATATACCGTTGGATTCGTTTTTCCGAGACGGATCTAATGGAGTAATCAATTTTAGTTTATATAAAAGTTTTTAACTGTTTATATTTCCATGAAGTGTTTTAAAGATGTTTTTGACTATTTTAATTGCTTTTAAATGCTTCATGTGATACATAGAGATGTATAATGCTTAGTTCTATGTGCTAGATGATATAACATGCCTACCTTGATGTTTATTCATGTTGATATATGTGATATATGCTTAGTTTATCATGCGATGATAGATTTAGGTGAACTTAAATAAACATAAGGCGTTTGTTAGACAACCTAGTATAGTGAAATTGTTTCATAACCTTAAGAATAATATTATGAATACAATAATGAGATTCTTGTGTTTGTGAAACACGTAATTGAATATGAATTTTCGATATGAGAGAAAGGATGATTCTGTCAACAACAGATTTCTATCTGTAAGAAAGGGTTATTAAGTGACGCCTCTTGACAATGCTCCACCCGATCTGGGAATCATCTGATTATTGATTATTGATTTGAAATATTTAATTTAAAAGGAAGAATCTCTTTATAATATGATTATGATTGTGACGTAATATAATCCCTCTAAAATTAAATAATATCAAGTAGTAATTGGCCAATGATACAACGGGCTTGTGTCGGTCATAGCCTTCCAACATGGTAGAAAGTAGTTCTTATTTTTGAATCATTGTCGTTTCGTGCCACAGCCGAGGGCTTTGATTTCGAAATAAGAAATACTTGTCTATTACATAGAGATGTGTACATTGAATAAGAATCTAAAGGTCGTTACGTGCCACAGCCGTGGGCTTTTGGGGACTGATTCATTTGTACGGAATGTTGGGTTTGACTTGACTTAGAATATTGAGTTTGTCGTGCCACAACCGTGACTCAATTATTCAAGAGGCTAAAATTTGATTAGGGAATAACATAAGATGTAATTGACAAGAGTTGTCTGCCTATTGAACATTACATGGCGTTTCGTGCCACAGCCGGGGTTGTGTAATGGAATGTAGGATCCCTATTCCCACTAGCATTATGAATGCTTAATTTTTTCACGTAGAGGGTTGAATAAATTAGATAAACTAGTGGGAGCCACTTATGAATAAAGACCCGATTCATATAGTGTTTTGAAATGAAATCGAATATTTGCTAAGTGTTGTTATGTGTTTATCATTTACAGATTTACTTTGTACGTTATGTCTTCTGCACTATCACTCAGGAGCATACTAGATGCTCACAAATTGACTGGTCCTAATTATGCTGACTGGCTTCGAAACTTGAGAATTGTTCTCAGGATTGAGAAGCTGGAATACGTGATTGACTCACCTAAGCCTACTGAACCTGCTAGTGATGCACATAATGATGAATATGTTGTGTATCGTAAGTGGATAGATGATGCAAATGTTGCTCAATGTATCATGCTAGCTTCCATGAACATTGAGCTACAGAAGCAACATGAGCATATGGATGCTCACACTATCCTCATGCATCTACAAGAGTTGTATGATGTGGCGGGGAGGACAGCTCGATATGAGATATCGAAGGAGCTGTTCGGTTGTAGGATGTCTGAGGGATCATCTGTGAATGACCATGTACTTAAGATGATCAATTTGATTGAAGGTCTTGGACAACTTGGTTTTGCCATGGATGGGGAGTTGAGCCAAGACTTGGTCTTGCAATCGCTTCCGAGTTCGTTCTCGCAGTTTGTTGTGAACTTTCACATGAATAAGTTGGATGTCAGCCTGCCTGAACTCCACAACATGTTGAAGACTGCGGAATCGAATTTTCCCCCTAAGAAGAGTTCTGTTCTTCTAATTGGTAAAGGTTCCAATCCTAAGAAAAGAAAGAGGAACTCTTCCAAGAAGAAGAAAGTAGGTGAGAAAACGCCGGTTCCACCAAAATCTGAAGACCCCAAGAGCAAAGTTGTTTACTTTCACTGTAACAAGGTGGGGCACTGGAAGAGGAACTGCAAGGTTTACCTTGCAGAATTGAAGAAGAAGGGTAGTGAAACTACCGCTTCTGATTCAGGTATGTTCATGATAGAAGTGAATATGTCATTTCTACTTGGGTATTAGATACCGCCTGTGGTTCTCATATCTGCAATTGTTGCAGGGACCAAGGAGAAGTAGGACTCTTGAGGAAGAGGAGGTGATTCTACTGATGGGAAATGGAGCAAGAGTTGCTGCTGAAGATGTAGAATCATTTCATTTACATATGCCTACGGGCAAGACTATTGTTTGAAATAATTGTTATTTTGTTCCCTCGATTGTGAGGAATATTATTCTCATAATAGACTTGGATGGATTTTCATTTATTATTGAGAATAATGAATGTTCTATTCTTAGAGATAATATTCTTTATGGACGTGGTGCTTTAAATAATGGTCTGTATGTATGTGACATAATTTATTTCAGATTGAACAAACTAGTAAAAGAAAAGGGATGATGAAAATCTCACTTTATAGTGGCATTGCAGTCTCCATTTAGTAGACATGGAGAGAGTGCTGCAAATTTGCTAGGAATGGTACATACAGATGTATGTGCACCAATGTCTAAGCAAGCCATAGGTGGATTTTCATACTTCATTACTTTCATAGATGATAGATCTAGATTCGGATATGTGTTTGATGAAACACAAGTCTGAAGCCTTTGAAAAGTTCAAAGAGTATAAGTATGAAGTGGAGAAACAAACCAAACATAGTATTATAATTCTTCGATTAGATCGAGGTGGTGAATACTTTAATGGAGTGTTTTTAGATTATCTCAAAGTAAATGGTATAGTCTTCCAGTGGACTCCTCCAGATTGGTATCTGAAAGGAGAAATCAAACTTTGTTAGACATAGTTCGGTCCATGATGAGCTATGCAAATCTTCCAGTATTCCTATGGGGTTATGCATTGGAAACCTCAGCATATTTACTGAATAAGGTGCCTTCCAAATCTGTTCCTCAAACTCCGTATGAGATATGGAAAGAAAGGAAACCGAGTCTTAAACACGTTAAGATTTGGGGATGTCCAGCTTATGTCAAGTAAGTTGACCCAGATAAGCTAGAATATCGATCCGTAAAATGTAGTTTTGTGGGATATCCTAAAGAGATTTTAGGGTATTACTTTTACACCGATCATCGGGTGTTTGTCTCCAGACATGCTACCTTCTTGGAAAAGGAGTTTATCCTTGAAGGAAACAGTGGGAGCAAAATTGAACTTGATGAAGTTCAAGAAGCACAAACTACTACGGATCAAGTGGAAACACCTGTTCTGACTGAACAACCTTTTGTGGAACAGCCCATTCACAGGTCAGGGAGAGTGTCTCGCCAACCTGAGAGGTAATATGGCCTTGTCATTGAGAATGACAATGAGTTGTCGATCATTGATGATGACGACCCTGTGACCTATAATGAGGCTATGAGTAGTGTTGACTCAGAGAAATGGCATAGTGCCATGAAATCCAGAATGGAATCTATGTATACGGTATACAAAAGATAGATTATAGAAGATGGCCAGGTGGAGACCTATAAGGCCAGGCTTTTGGGAAAAGGATTCAAACAAAGGCAATGGATTGACTTTGATGAAACTTTTTACATGTAGCCCTGTTAAAATCAGTTCAAATTTTGCTTGCGATTAATGTGGTTTAAAGCAAGCTTCTCGTAGATGGAACATCCATTTTGATGAGACAATCAAAGAGTTTGATATTATCAAAAACGTGGATGAACCATGCGTCTACAAAAGGGTTAGTGGGAGCGCGGTAAAATTTCTTGTATTGAATTAGAGTTGACACACACAACAACATAGCAGACCCACTCATAAAGCTACTTTTTGAAAGTCACTTTGATCGTCATAAAGATGAGATGGGTATTAGATACCAGAGTGATTGGCTTTAGTACAAGTGGGAGATTGAAAGGAATATGTCCTAAGTCCAATCATGTATTAGGATTTAGGAATAACTTTTATGTAATCTGTTTTGATTTCATTGATATTAATAAAGACTTGTTTTGTTTTTATTATGGGCTTTATCTATTTAAGTGTTTAAATAAGATATACCATATTTAGAGTAAAGCTTTTTATGGATTATGATGAGATCATAATAGTGAGACCTAAAAAGATGATAACTCTAAACTTAAATAGTTCCTGGTCATAGGATTACTAACTGGTAATTAATAATCCGCAAAGATCGGTACATACTATGCTTGCTTCATTATGAAGGATGTCTGTTCTCATAGACATTTGTGTGGTGACACTATAGCTAGTATGTAGGTGCTTATTATAGAATAAGTTCACTGAACATGACTCGCCCAGCTGAATAACTGATGGAGTTCACTCACGTGTCAGCAGTTGTTCGCTTAGTGATAGTTGTACAAGTATCCTTAGACTTGAGGTCATCATAGTCATCTTGTGTACACTGAACTATGCTTTGGTTTAGTTCTTAGTCTCCAGGGACAATTATTAGGGCTCTTCTGGGTATAGGAATTTGTACACGAAGATAGTGTATGATCAATAAAGGATCTACCCCTTCCAGTGAAGGAAGCGAATGTTCAAGGCTGATCCACTTATGCTAGTTCAGGAATCTCTGGCCAGAGTGAATGAAATTAGAAAGGAGTTTCTAATTTGCATAGAACTACGCATAGTAAATGGTAAGCAAGTGATTGAATTAGATAGGCTTGACACGAGATTCATGCCTTGTATTTAATCGGGACATTGTAGGGTAGAAGGAGTTTATTGTACGGTAACTATTCACTGACAGGTTCTTGGTATTCTAAGCAGTGAATTCATATTATCCGGATAGTCGCGATATGTTGAGAAGCATCACTCACGATGTAGAATAAATGTGATTAATTAATTAATCATATTTAATAAATTAGAGAATTTATATAAATAATGATAAAATAGTTTTATTATTATTTATTTCTACTACCGGCTTAATATTGAACCTACAGGGTCACACCATAAAAAAAGAACGTTTTTATGGTGGAGGAATTAATTAATAATGGCTAATAATTATTTATTTGTGAAATAAATAATTAATTGGCAAATTTAATAATTGATTAAATGAGATTTAATTGATTATAAATTAATTAAGAAAAGTTCTTAATATTATTAATTAAGGATTTAATTTTTTGGAAATTAAATCAAGAGAGAGAATTATTTCTAAAGTGTTTAGAAAAAGGATTAATAATTAAAAGGTGTTTTAATTATTAATAAGAATAATAAATGGGATAATAATAATAATATTTATGGGAAAATTTCAGCTGAAAATTTTGCCTATAAATACACTATTATAGACACTATTTTATTTGAACCCACATCAAACCCGAAAACCCAAAAAAGTTTGGAAAACCCAATTCTCTCCACCTTCTTCCTCCTCCTCCTAAAAGTCATTTTCTTGGTGGATACCGGTGGAGTGCTTCACACTTGAGGAGCAACTGCTAAGGATCTCTGATCGTTGTCTCCGAATTATTTTAAAAGGTTAGATTCGATCCCTCGAATTTTTATTCACGATTTATATGCTTTTATTTGGATTTTGTATATGTAAAAGTGTTTTGCCACGCCCCGCTGCGTTTAAAAATCCAACATTTGCATCACTAGCCATAAGAGCAAGATTCTCAACTTCTTTATCTTCACTGTCAGTATCATCCCAGCTTCTTCCCTTTGCCAGGTAAGCCCTTTCAGATTTACCCTTCTGATTAGAATCATAAGAGTTCTTCCTAACTTGTTTTGGCTTCCTGCATTCTTTGGCCAAGTGTCCCAACTCATTACAGTTAAAGCATTGAATGGTGCTTCGATCAACCATCCCTGTTTTGTATCCACCACTGCTGGTGTTAGAGGATGAAGATCCACCTTTCTGGAATCTGTTGTAGTTGGACTTGTACTTGAACTTGGGATTCCTCTTGAATCTGACATTGGAGAATCTCTTGACAATCAGGGCCATTGACTCATCTTCCAATTGCTCCAGTTCTTCGAAGGAGTAAAAATCATCTCCTGATTGATTTGTAGTAGGAGGATCAAATTCTGCTACTATCACATTTTCTTCATCCTTGGAAGACTGTAACATTCTCTCTGACTGTTGAGATTGTTGTTGTTGTTGTTGTGGTTGTTGTTGTTGTTCTTCAGCTACTAGAGCAGTAGACGTGCTGACCACTCTTCCTTTCCCGTAGACTTCCTTCTGCTGAATCTGCTCCAACTCATAGGTTTTTAGCACACCATAGAGCCTTTCCAAAGAAATCTCATTCAGATCTCTCGCTTCTCTTATGGCAGTGATTCTATGTTCAAGATGAGTTAGCAGTGTTAAAAGGAACTTTTTGTTGACCTCCCTGATTGAATAATATTTTTCATTTATGTTCAGGTTGTTGATCAATGCATTGTACCTCTCAAACACTTCAGTAATTCCTTCTCCTGTATTGGATTTAAAATGTTCATACTCTGAGGTTAGGATCTCTAACTTGTTCTCCCGAACTTCCTCTGTGCCTTCATTAATCACCTCAATAGTTTCCCAGATGTGTTTGGAATTTTTACAGTTCATCACATGTCTGTTCATCAAGGGATCAAGGGAATCAACTAAAATTAATTGAAGGCTGGCATCCAAGGAGGCTTCTTCTTTTTCAGCAGGAGAAAAATCCTTAGGGTCTTTTACATAGGTTCTAGCTTTGGTAATTACAACATCATCTTCTATAACCTCTGGTTCAATAACCATTGGAATTTTTGGACCCTTCTTTAACACGTCCAGATATTTGGGATTTGCAACTTGTAAAAACAAGAGCATCTTCTTCTTCCACATAATATAATTTTCTTTATTGAACAGTGGAATTTTAACGGTTCCAACTTTTTGTGTAGTCATTATGAATTTTTGAGTAAATAAAAATTCAAGGAGTGGAAGAATCACAAAAGTCTAGGATCTTGATTTGTTCATTAATCAGAAGGCTCTGATACCAATTGTTCGGTCGCAATATGTTTGTAGAAGGGGGGTTGAATACAAACTATACCGTTTAATCGAATAAAATACGGAATAAAAAAGTGAACCAAAATTAAAGTTAAATAAAACTATTATTAAACTTGAAAGGTGTTACAATAACGGTATCATTTACAAGGGATTAATCTCAAATAAATTATTCCAAATCTAGAATAAATTCGACATGAACTTTTTCTATTTTTGAAATAAAAAGGATCAAATGCTAAAAGCAATTTGAGATTAAGTTCCAGGGATTTTGATCCGCTAGATAGTTACACAAGAACAAGAGAAGGATTTCTAGTGGTTTAGATTTAACAATAAATACTAGAAATTAATGTCCTGAGAAATTGCAATAAGTTCTCTGCTTTTGTTCTGTGTTCTTCAGTTGGTTTGATATTCAATGCTGCTGTTAACAATCAGCTTCTATTGTTTTATATTAAAACAACCCACTTGATTTTAATTGGCAAAACAATCCGTTGAGCTCAGCAAGACAATCCCAACAGCTGGTAGAACTTTCGGTAGGATTATTGATTGTACTAGCAAGACAATCACCACAGCTGGTAAGACTTCCAGTAAGACAATTTAAATGAACTGGCATGACTTTCGGTATGACTATTGATTGTCATACCGATTGTCATACTAATACAAAAGATTGTCTTGCTGAATTAATTTTGAATTTAAATTCAAAATCAATTCTGAAAAACCATAATATTAATTCAGAATTAATTAATCAATTAATCCAATTAATCAATAAATTAGTCTTTGCAGATATAATTTATTTTCTTAATTAAATTATATGACTTAATTAATTAATAGAGAATTAATACTATTCTTGAACAGCAACCACTCTTCTGACTATCTTCTGAAAATCATGAATCCATTTCACCACTTCAATGTTGACACTCGATGTACTGTCTGGTTCATGAATGACTAACTTCTGTGATGTTTCTTCATGTCTTGATTTTCTTCAGATTAAATCCCTGTAATTAATTGATACCCTGACGAGATCTCTGTCACTTGATTAAATCCACAATATTGATTTATATCACTGAGGCTTGATCAATCTCTTGAACTTCTTCCAGTGAAGTAATTTTTAAAGCTGTAGATGAACATTGATACTGAATCCTTTGACAGATGTTACTTGGAGAGATCTCTTTGAATGTGGATCTACTATTTACTTATTACATTCTTATTTGAGTTGAGTTAAATCCTCGAATAAACAAATAGGCTATGACATATGCTTTTCAGTATGAGATATATATATATATGTATATATATATCGGGACTTAATGAAGTATCTCGTAACTTCATTTCTTTCAAATGATATTTCAAAGATTGAATCTATTCAAGTCTAATCTTGTAGTCTCATCTATGTGATGAACTTTTGAAATTGATTATACCTTGAACGGTGGTAGTTCAAGTAGTATTCGAAAAAGATATAAGTTTATGGGAGTATCTTGTTACTTCATATTTTCAACTTATATCTAGTAAATGATTATCTTATGCATGACAAAGATTTTCAGAAAAACATTGAGACAAGGTTAGATATATGAGATCACCTTGCAACGATATTTTTATACAGTTAAAAACTGGAACTCTGTGTATATTATGCATGGCTGAGGATTGCAAGTGTAACATCTGTAAATATTATGATATTATAAAATCTATGTTGTGGCATTACTGTGCATTATTGTGAGTACATAAGTTTCTAGATATTGCTTTCCAGTGATTATGTGAATTAAGTAAATACGAATATATTTTCTTTCGTGACGATTCGAATCTTCGTATAAATATTTAGATATGGAAATTATGTGCTTAGACGATTAAATAAATTGGTATAATGCTAGATTATATTTTAAAACTTTATTTGCATTAAATTTTAATTAAATTGTATTTTTATGTGCTTGTTATAGAAGTATTATTATAAAGAAAATTCTTTTAAAAATTATTTTTATTCAAATTTCTTGAAAATACTCTTATAAAACTTCTAAAATCTTAAAGTAATTTATGGTATAATTTTTGTGATTTATGGAATTGTACTTTATTTATTAAAATTCATTTTTTTAAGCATATTTTAATTCTAGAAAAAATAATTACTAGATTACTAATATACCATTGCATGCAAAAATCCCTTATAATAGAGACCAAGGATAGGACCGTCATTTTCAACCCCACTAACTCACTTTAACCAAGAAAAGTACTCATCTAACCTTGCATGCAAAATGGCTTAAGCTTGTAGGAAGGGCATAGAAGTCATTTCTCAATTCCACTACCACTTTAACAAATCAAAAACCAAGAACACAAGCTTACTGTCTCATTTTGCACACATACTTCACTCTCTCCCCTCTCCTTTCTCTCCATTCGGCCGAAGCCACCCCCTCCCCCTCTTCTTTCATTTTTTTTTAATTTTCTCAAACACTTTGATCAAGGAGCTAATTCACTCATATTCCCACATTTATACTTGGAAATTTTGGCTAATAAAAGGTATGTTTTATTATGTGTTGATGTGTTGTTGTAGCCAAGATTTAGGTCTTGAATTCTCATGGATCTAAGGACTAAAATCATAAGGGCTTAAAGATATGGACTTGATATGGTCTTGGAGAAGTATTTTTACTTCAACTTTCTAAGTCATAACTTGTTCATAGCATTTGGCAATGATTTATTAAAAGAGCCGAATGTATATGGATTGTTCTTTAGAAATTTCTATGAAAATGACTTTGCATGTTGCTTATAAAATATTTTTGCTTCTAAAAATGATGAATTATAATGTTTAAACTCTTGAATGCTATGTTTTTTTTCAAGTATATTAAGTTTTAAGACTTGCATGTTAGTTATAGCCCTTGCATGTTGAAATTAACCCTTGCATGTTGATTTACAAGTGATTTTAGACTAGGACACCATACTTGCTTGCTATGAGCTTTGATACTTGATTTTTATGAGGTGCATGCCACGAATTATGTGTTAAATTTATAGTTTAAATATGTCATGATTAAAAGCGATTAAAATCAGTAGGTATCAAGTGTTTAACCTAAGTGTTTAACCTAAGTGTATAATTCGAATTATGCCTAAAACTTAGAGATATGAAGTTGTCAAGCTAGTTGCCTCTCTTGACCCCTTGATAATTGGTAATTATGGTAAATAAATTGAAAATAAACCTTGTACACTATAGGTCAGTAGGTGTTAGCATGATATTAGGCTTGGTTGTTGGTCTGTTCTTTGGTTTTGGTGGTTAAGAAGGGAGTTAAGGTGGAAGGGATGCATTAGTCCTATTTGGACAGAATTTAGCACTAGAAGTTTCATTTTAGGTATGCATTGGTGAGGCCTTGTTAGGCCCAAGTTCAGTGGAGTTAGAACTTGGTATGTACTTGAGTCCAAAAGCTTTATATTGGATAAAATCATGCATTTGGTTAGGTGCACAAGCACAAAACCGAGAGGAACTCAGAACAGGGCAGATCTGGTACAAGTCCATATTTGACCCATTATAACCATGTTTTAGGATAGAAATTCATTAGTACTTGGTTTATAATAGTATAATTAAGACTTATGAAGCTTAACAAGTCATTAAAATCAATAATTGAATAATTTAAGTGAATTTTAAGTTGGTAAAAACAAGGCAGATTGGTAAGCGGGGAAGGCAGATTTGTGTCAACTTCTACTTAAGGTCTAGGGAGGCCGGAGTGAGGTTTTTGAGTCATTCCAACTTTGAGAGTTAGTTTAGAGTCTTAGAAACCTCAGAGAGTTGTTTGGAGTGAATGACCAAGGTGGAGATACCGCATTTCCACCAAAATACCCGAGAGTCACAATAAGAGTTGCATAAGAAGCCTATGAGGAATGTATTGTGTTTAAGTGCTTTATGAGTGAGGCCTTGATGTCAAGCCAAGTTTGGGAGTTGCATTATGTCATAAGAGTCTGTAGAAATCATAATTAAGTGAAGGCCCAAGGTAGAAATGTATATTTGTACCAAGGCACACAAGTGGTGCCAAGGCGTGCATCCGGGAAGAGTTTAGAGTATGCATTAGTTTTGTGAGTCATTGTGAGTGAGGCCTAAGTGTGCCTTACTATTTTTCGGATAAGTTGAGGTCTGTAAAAGAAGAGTAATAGTATTAATCATAATTTTTGTGTGTTACTTGGCCATGTGCATAAGAATCCGAAATAGTGTATAGAGTATAAGTATGTACTATTAACTAAATGTTATATTGCCATGATTATGTGTTATGTGATTTCTTTGATGCATATGCTACTTGTATCTAAATAAGCCTGCATGTATACATGTGTATATATATATATATATTTGCATATATAATTATACGTGGAGGGGTAGTTAGCAAGTGTTATTGATAAGACTACCATTATTGTGGGTTCAAGTAGGAGGCCAGGAAAGGAGCCCATAGATGATTCCATTCAAGTACTCAGTAAGCGTAGTTCAGGCAAGTGAACTCTCAACTTATCTTTATAATTCCATTTCTTGTGATTGAATACCCTGTGAATGTTTGACTATCGTTTAATAATATTGATTGGATCTTGAACTTAGTTAATCGCTTCCATACTTGAATTGAGCCCCTTTTCATCACATATTACCTCGTAACCCTGTGAATACCCTACAAATAGTTCCTTAATATATATCCGGTGAAACCTAAAATCCCCATACATTAGATTCATTTCCTTTGGAAACCCAAACACTAATATCATCCTCTCATTTGAACTTTGTCAATAACAACCCTTGTTATATTATCCTTGATCAAGAACCTTTTTAATTTGAAATGAGTTATTAAAAAGGAATTGAATGATATGATGAGACTGAGGCGCCAGTCACTGTTATAGTTTTAAAACCTCGGTAATGGGGAGCCTGATGGTTTTATATGGCCAATGTGTACCGAGGATCCTCAATAGTAGTGAATCACTTGTTATGTGGTTCAGAGCTTTGATGTGAGCTGATCACCCCTCATTGCTCATAGCGTTGTGTGATTTCAATTCCATTCACTTATTAAAATCTTGAACTTTTACTTGAAATTTCATATTGTTGATTTACATTCTGTTATTGTTTTATTAAAGCATGTGATGAACTGTTGTACCCTATTATTCACTTGCTGAGCGGTTTGCTTATTAATATTGTTATTAATGTTATCCCTTCAGTGAAACCCAAAAGATAGTTCGTCTCAAGCAAACCGCGCGTAAGACTTCTAGGGACTCGGGGTATGTCTACCGTTAGATGTTGGAGTAGGTAGGGAACTAGTAGTTCCCTAAGGGTTGTAAACCTTGGGTTTAAAACTTGTGTAGTAATTTAGCTTTAGATATTTTTGGTCTGTAATAATTAAGATGTTAGATATTGTTAAAACTCATTCCTGTGGATTCGGGGATTGTGGTTAAGGGTTGTAGCTCTAATATTCTATCTTTTGTAGTTCTTACTATTTAATTTATATTATGCATATTTCTGCTAGTTAGTATTGTGGGTCCATCACAGTTTGGTATCAGAGCCACAAGTTTGAGTCACTGAATAACATACGATAAATGAATATAAGATAGGAATTTAGAGAATAGGATGAACTTAGATATTTGGGTTTTTGGGATGTTAAAATCTATAGGTTTTCTGACCCTTTTATTTATAACGGCGTATATATAACTGACTATCAGGCATCATCTTCATCGACTCCCGGATTTCCTTCTACTGTGCCATTCTCCCTGTACGAGCAGATGGTAATTACGGTTGATCGACTGGAAGGCGAGAACGCGAAACTTCGGCGTAGGGTGGACCAGTTATACCGCGAAAACTTTGATGATGAGCCCAATCGACCCCGACTGATAGCCAGACTTGAGGAGATCATCTAGATGGCTGAGGACCGATTGGCATTGATGATTCCACACCGTGAGAGAGAGAGTCAGATTGCTCTTACCGCCATTGCTGACGAGCTCTGTTGTGAATATGTTGTGTACTTGATGATTACCTAAACAAAACATCTAAGTAAATTTTACTTAGTGAAATAATGTAGCACTCGACGGATAAGAATTATAGTCCCGACGGATAACTTGTTTTAGTCCCGACGGATGAGTAACTTATTATCCATCGAGTGAGTAGCTTATGTAATAATAAGTTTGTAGCACAGTGTTGTATGCACCTTTGTATAGAATCTGTAGTAGTATATAAGTCATGTTGACTTTAACTAGATATGCAGAATAGGTTGATTAACTGTACATAAACAATGTCTTGTAATTCTGTATAAGTGAAATGAAGTCAAGTGCCAAAATAGCTATCAACGGATGCTTAACAAAGCTTCGACGGATGATCAAATGACTTTCAACGGATGTTTAAAATAGCAGTCGACGGATGATCAAGTAAGTCATCGACGGATGATCTGAAAGTCGACGGATGATCATATCAAGATTCAAACATCAGTTGAACAGTGAAAGCTGACACACAGCCGTCGAGTTGGATACAAACACACTGTGGAAGCCCATTAACTGGGTAATAGAGGACGAAAACCAGCAAAGATCAAGACTGTTAGATTTTATATTTATTCAGTTCTTTTGACTTTGTAATCTTGGTAATATATAAACCAAGAGAGTAGCAAATAGAAAAACAACTAAGAGAGCTAAGAAACAAACACAGAGAAATCTTTGTAAGCACTATCTTTAGCATTTCCTGTGTTCTTAGTAGTTCTATTTTGTATAAGCAGCTGTGAGCATTTTTGCACACAGAGTCCTCTCGATATATTAAATATATCTCTGGTGGAATTGTTTAAATCCACCAGAAAGTTTTTAAAGACTCTTGTTTTTAATTACTCTTGTTATGATTCATTAAAGTTTATATTCCGCATTGTGCTAATCAAAACAAATATATCTATAGTCGAGTTGAACATTTTTATTTCAAGAAAAAGTTCAAGAATTCCATTCAACCCCCCTTCTGTAATTCTTGCTATATTGTTAAGGGACTAACAAGCTCCGCCGAGTGATTAGCCGTCTCCGTGCCCCTGTTCCCCCACCACCATCCTCTTAGACTATCATATAGTCTACCTATCTCCAGCATTGTTGTTGATTAGTACTTTGATTTCCATTTGTACCTTGTACCCGGATTGTTTCGAGAGGACTTTATTTCCTATTTGTACTCTATTTCGCACTTTTCATTCGAACTAATGTTAAATTCGCACTTTGATTATCTCTATGATATTGCGATCTCATTACCATGCTATATACTTGCTTAGATAAAAATTGTTGATTAAATTATGTTGACCTCTTTAAAACTTGATCATGTCTAATCTTTTCCTAAGATATCTTTTGAATAAAATCTCAGTTCTTAATATTTATCCTTGCTATAACTTGTCCATGCAAATATTGAACTGTGAATAAACCTTTCGTGTCTACATTTAGAATCATGCCTCATCGTAGAGCCCGCAACACCAACACCAGGGATCATGAAGATCCACCACCCAACTTGGCTCCTCGTGTCTAATTACCATCATTGGAAGGTAAAGATGCATCTTCATATGCTTTCTCAAGATGAGGCCTATGTGGACTGCATAGAAAGAGGCCCTCATGTTCCAATGAGAGTTGCAACAGGAAATGAACCATCTGTTCCAAAGCCAAGGCATGAATGGTCTGAACCTGATCTTGAACAAGTCAGGAAAGATAAAAAGGCCATGAACATTCTGTTTAATGGTGTTGATGCAGATATGTTTGATAACATCATCAACTGCAAGACTGCCAAGGAAGTTTGGGACACAATACAGATAATCTGTGATGGTACTGAGCAAGTAAGAGAAAATAAAATGCAGCTCCTGATTCAGCAATATGAGCATTTTCACAATGAAGAAAGTGAGTCACTTACTGACATTTTTAGTAGATTCCAAAAGCTACTAAATGCTCTTAAATTGCATGGAAGAGTCTATCAGACTAAAGACTCCAATCTGAAATTTCTCAGATCTCTTCCAAAGGAATGGAAACAAATGACAGTCTCATTGAGAAACTCTCAAGATTATAAGGAGTTTACTTTGGAGAGACTGTATGGCATTCTGAAGACCTATGAGCTTGAAATAGAGCAGGATGAAAGAATGGAGAGAGGAAAGAAGAAAGGAGGATCCATTGCACTAGTGGCTGAACTGGAAAAGGAGAAGGAAGTGAAGATGGAAGCTGTGGAATCAACTTCAAAGGCCTGTGAAAGCAAGGGTAAAGGGCTAGCTGCAGAAAGTGAAGATTCTTTGAGTCAAGATGACATGGAGGACATTGATGAGCACCTAGCATTCCTTTCAAGAAGATTTGCCAAGCTCAAGTTCAAGAAGAACTTTGGAGCTGCCAAGCCAAATAGAAACATGGTGGATAAGTCAAAATTCAAGTGTTTCAAATGTGGCTTGGCAGGGCATTTTGCAAATGAGTGTAGAAAGTCAGATTCCAGTAAGAAGAGATTTGAGTCTGTGGATTATAAGCAAAAATACTTTGATCTACTCAAACAGAAGGAAAGGGCTTTTATTACACAAGAGAATGACTGGGCAGCTGATGGTTTGGATGAAGATGAGGATGTCAGCTATGTCAATCTAGCCCTTATGGCCAAATCTGATGAAACAGAGACAAGTTCCTCAAGCAATAAGGTAATTACTACAAACCTTGCACATTTATCTAAAGCTGAGTGTAATGATGCAATAAATGACATGTCTACAGAATTGTATCATTTGCGTGTTACACTTAAGTCCCTCACTAAAGAAAATGCTAAAATCAAAGAAAACAACTTGTTTTTGAGTGAGAGGAATAATGTGCTTGAGTCTCAGTTTGTTGAGTTTGAGAAACTAAAAATTGAGTGTAGAATTGCTAAGGAGGAATTAACTGAGTCCTTGAAAAAGGAAGAAATTTTAAAGAAGCAGCTTGATCGTGAACAGGAGGTGATTAAAGCATGGAAAACATCCAGAGATGTTCATGCTCAAATCACCAAGGTTCAAGGAATTGAGTCCTTTTGTGATGAATCCTGGAAAAAGAATAAGGAGAAACTAGAACCTATTTTGGTAGATGGATTGCTGACAGATGTCTCGACGGATGATGAGGACTATCCGTCGGATAACAAAATGTGTTATCCGTCGAATGATAAAAATCCTAATTCGTCGGCTGTGAGCAAACCCATTAGCAAAGCCAAATTAACCAAGCTAAATGAAAAGTATGGGTCTGTTTCCAAGAACTTTTTTTCAGGGGAGTCAAGTCAAGCCAAGAAAGGGAAGAAGGCTAATGTTGGTCACATGACTGTCAAATAGTTGAGTGACAGACTTGAGAAGATAGAGGTAAAAACAGAGACTAAAAGGAAAAACAATAGGAATGGTAAAGTAGGGATTAACAAATATAATAACTACACACCTGACAAATATGCTCCTAGAAAAATCTGTGTCAAATGTGGTAGTGTAAATCATTTGTCTGATAATTGCAAATCTGCCATGCCTACTCCCATGTCTGTTCAGCCTCAATTCTCTAACATGAATGCCATGCCTCCTATGCCTGTTAATGCTATGCCTACACAGAACATGAATGCACAGTTTGTTAACATGCCATTTGCACCTAATCCATATTATGCTACATACAATATGCCTCAAATGCCATTTAGCATGCCTTACTGGAATAACATGTTTGCACCAAGCATGCCATTTCCTGTTAGCCATAACATGCATAATAATTCTGTTGCATCTAGTGGTTTCAAAGGCCCAACCCAAATGACTAAGGAAGAATCTGAAATTCCTAAGTCAAATGAGTTAAGACCTAAGAAACAGAAGAAGAAAGCTAACAAGGCAGGACCCAAGGAAACTTGGGTACCAAAATCAACTTGATTTGATTTTGATGTGTGCAGGGAAACAGAAGGAATCTTTGGTACTTGGATAGTGGTTATTCAAGACACATGACTGGTGATTCTACCCTGCTCACAGAGTTTGAAGAGAGAGCTGGCCCAAGTATCACTTTTAGAGATGACAACAAAGGTTATACTGTGGGATATGGCTTGATTTCAAAGGACAATGTCATCATTGAAGAGGTTGCCTTAGTGGATGGTCTCAAACATAATCTGTTGAGTATCAGCCAGCTTTTTGATAAAGGCAACTCAGTAATCTTCAACAAAGAAACCTGTGTTGTGATTAATAATCAAAACAACAAAGTGGTTCTCACTGGTGTGAGAAGAGGAAATGTGTATCTAACTGACTTCAACTCAACTAAAGCAGAATCTGTAACTTGTCTTCTCAGTAAAGCAAGTCAAGATGAAAGTTGGCTATGACACAAGAAGCTATCCCATTTGAACTTCAAGACCATGAATGAGCTGGTAAAGAAAGAGCTGGTTAGAGGCATTCCTCTGGTGGAGTTTACAAAGGATGGACTGTGTGATGCCTGCCAAAAAGGGAAGCAAATTAAAGCATCTTTCAGGAAGAAACTTGATTCAGCAATTGAAGAACCTCTGCAACTGCTTCACATGGATTTGTTTGGACCAGTCAATGTATTGTCAATCTCAAAGAAAAGATTTTGCCTAGTAATTGTAGATGATTTCTCAAAGTTCTCTTGGACCTATTTCCTAAAGTCCAAAGATGAAGCTAGTGAAATCATCATCAATCACATAAGGCAAGTTAACAATCATCCTGATTTCAAAGTTAGAAGAATCAGGAGTGACAATAGAACTGAGTTCAAGAACTATGTCATGAGAGCATTCTGTGAGGAAAATGGGATCTTGCATGAGTTTTCAGCAGCAAGGACTCCACAACAGAATGGAGTAGTGGAAAGAAAGAATAGATCTCTTATTGAAGCTACAAGGACAATGCTTGAAGAATCAAAATTACCAACATATTTCTGGGCTGAAGCTGTTAACACTGCATGCTACACTCAGAACATCTCTCTGATTAATCAAGCAAAATGCAAGACACCTTATCAATTGTTCAAAAACAAGAAGCCAACTCTGAACTTTCTTCATGTCTTTGGCTGTAAATGCTATATTCTGAGAAATTAAACTGATCAAAATGGGAAGTTTGATGCTAAAGCAGATGAAGGAATTTTTGTTGGATATGTTGTTGGTAAAGCATATAGAGTCTACAATCTAAGAAACAACATTGTTGTTGAATCTATACATGTTGTGTTTGATGATAAAAAGATTGAAGGACTAAAAGATGGAGATTACCATGAGAGCCTCAAATTCGACAATGTTGAGATGGTCAGTGATGAAAGTGATGATGAGAGTGATCAAGAAAAAGTGTCTAAGGATAATGCAGACAAATCTACTACAAATGAAGCAAAAAACTCAACATCCCTCGAGTTACATAATGCTTCATCCGTCGGAAGGCAATCTGTATTATCCGTCGGAAGACAACCTGCCTCATCCGTCGATACTCAAAATTCACCATCCGTCGGGTTATCAAAAGGAGCAGGAAGTCAAGGCAGATCACCCATAGAAAGCACCCCAATCTCAAATCAAAGATCCACAAACTCAGGGGGAGTTTCCAGCAATCAAAACTCAATCACACATCAAGACAACATTGAGGTCTCTTCATCTAGGGCTAATCTACCATAACCAAGAAAATGGACAAAAGATCACCCCTTTGAACTGATTATTGGTGATGTTTCTTCCAGAGTTCAAACCAGGAGAGCAACTCAAGAAGAATGTCTATACAGCAGCTTCCTGTCTAAGGAAGAACCAAAGAAGGTAGAAGAAGCCTTATTAGATCCTGATTGGATTTTAGCTATGCAAAAGGAGCTAAACCAATTTGAAAGGAATAAAGTATGGAAGCTGGTACCCAAGCCTAAAGGAAAGAATCCAATAGACACCAAATGGGTATTCAGAAACAAGATGGATGAAAATGGCATAGTAGTAAGGAACAAAGCAAGATTGGTTGCTAAAGGCTATTATCAGCAAGAAGGGATAGATTTTGATGAAACATTTGCTCCTGTTGCAAGACTTGAAGCCATCAGAATCTTCTTAGCCTATGCAGCCCATGCCAATTTCAAAGTCTATCAAATGGATGTCAAAAGTGCCTTTCTGAATGGAGATTTGGAGGAAGAAGTGTATGTAAGTCAACCTCCTGGCTTTGAAGATCCAAATTTCCCAGAGTATGTTTATTATCTACTGAAAGCATTTTATGGACTGAAGCAAGCACCTAGAGCCTGGTATGACACTTTATCAAAGTTCCTTTTGGAAAGTCACTTCACAAGAGGTACTGTAGATAAAACTTTATTTTTCAGAAATGTGAATGGCTCTAACATACTTGTTCAAATTTATGTAGTTGATATTATTTTTGGCTCTACAGATGAGAAACTTTGTAAAAAGTTTTCCAAACTGATGCAAAGCAAGTATGAAATGAGTATGATGGGAGAACTAACTTACTTTCTTGGTTTACAAGTTAAGCAAGTTAGTGATGGAATATTCATTAGTCAAACTAAATATATTTTTGATCTTTTAAAGAAGTTTGATCTAATGGATTGCACATCTGCAAAAACTTCCATGGCCACTGCAACTAAGCTTGAACTAAACACTACTGAAAAGTCTGTGGACATTTCAAGTTATAGAGGCATGGTTGGCTCACTTCTGTACTTAACAGCCAGTAGGCCAGATATAATGTTTGCTACATGTTTGTGTACTAGATTTCAGGCTGATCCTAGAGAGTCTCATTTGATAGCTATTAAAAGAATTTTCAGATATCTCAAAGGAACACCAAACCTTGGCATTTGGTATCCTAGAGATTCTGGTTTTGATCTAACTGGTTATTTAGATGCAGATTATGCAGGTTGCAGAATTGATAGAAAAAGCACCACAGGAACCTGTCAATTTTTAGGAGACAAGCTTGTGTCCTGGTTCAGTAAAAAGCAAAATTCAGTTTCTACTTCCACAGCTGAAGCTGAATATATTGCTGCTGGCAGTTGCTGTGCACATATTTTAGGGATGAAAAATCAATTGATAGACTATGGTTTGCAAGTTGAAAGGATTCCTATTTTCTGTGACAACACAAGTGCAATTGCCATCACTGAAAATCCAGTGCAACATTCAAGGACAAAGCATATAGACATCAAGTACCATTTCATAAGGGAACATGTAATGAATGGTACTGTAGAGTTATATTTTGTTCCAAGTGAGAAGCAACTTGCAGATATTTTTACCAAGCCACTGGATGAATCCACCTTTTCTAGGTTGGTAAGTGAGTTAGGTATGCTTAATTACTCTTGAATTTATCTGTATTATTCTTGCAATTTGAAAAGAAGCCAGAAATTTAGTTGATTTTTAGTCTTGGATGAAATTTTGGCTAAGTCAAAAGTTGTATCTCGACGGATGACCATTATCCATCGGGTTGAGTCATCCGTCGATATACAAATTGTAAATAAAAATCAATTACTTTTCTGGAATATTTTAAAGCTCGACGGATAACATTTTATCCTCATCCGTTGAAGTATCTAAATCTGAACCGTTAATTCCCTGAACATTATCCATCGAGTATACTTACAGTTTATAAGCATTACACGACGGATAATGGGTGGAATTTTTAAAGCTTATTTTAAAACGGTCGTTTTAGGCAATTTCTATTGGGTAATTTACTTCTCTTTATTATTTTCATCCGTTGAGTCTGAGCAAAGTATAAAAGCCTATTTCATTCTAATCATTTTCTTTTATCATTCTCAAATTCAACTGTGTTATTTCATTCTCTCTCAAGTAAAAATCCACTTTCTCTTCAAGCTTTTCTTCTCTAACAATGGCACCCGTAGTAAAGATCATGTCACAGACTGGGTTCATCTATGAGAAGAACAACTTCACTGCCTTGGTCAATAAGGGGATTCAACAATCTGAAGATTATCATAAGATAATGGACTTCGTGAAGAACTGCAAGTTAAGTTTTGCTATGCTGGAATCACCCACAATCTATTGTGAAGTTGTTGAGGAAATGTGGACAACAGCAATCTACAACTCTACTGAAAAAACCATCACTCTGACCATCAAAGGTAATGATTTTTGTATCAATAGTGATGTAATAAAAGCATGTTTCAAGATTCCTGATGATAATGTAACTGCACCACACACTGACACTGATATTGTCAATATGCTTAATTCCATTCATTATGCACTTCCTACTGTAAAACTCAGTGAAATTAGAAGACTAGGTCTTAGGAAGGAATGGAGTTACTTGTGTGATGTAGTAACTAAAGTCTTTTCTGGAAAAATCAGTAATTTTGATTCTGTGAACATTTCCATGCTTAATATGCTATACATGCTAGTTACAGACAAATATTATAATTTCAGTGACCTTGTTGTGTATGAGTTAGGTTTTAAATTAGGTGACTTAGCCAAAAGAGGAAAGAATATTTACTATGCTAGATTTTTTATGCTTTTGGCTAACCATCTTTGTCAAGAGATTGAACTTGAGAACCCAAACAACAAATTAGCTTGTTGGGTTCAAGAGAGAAGAATCATTGCAGACTTGAACAGAGCCAACCATCACAAGGATGTGCCAATGTTCTATTTTCCTGTAATGCTGACACCTCAGGTAAGTAAGGTAAGTTTATCCATACCCTCAACTATTCCAATCTCTTCTATTTCTTTGACTTCAGGCATAGCTATGGCAACTGTGAAAATGACCAAACAGTTGCCTGCCAAAGCTGCCAAAATAACTGCAATTCCCAAATCCAAATCAAAAAAAAACCCCTCTGGTATCTCTCAAAAGGTACCAGTTGGAAAATCTACCAAAGCCAAAGAGGGGAGTGTGAAGGAGGGTAAGATAGGTGAGGGAAGGGGTGAACATCAAAGAAACCCCAAGGATAAGGTTGGAGAGATGAGTGAATCCCAGCCTAGCCACACTGTAGTTTCCCAACAAACTGCAGTGCTTAAAAAGGACAGAAGCTCACTTCTAGCTACATCCTCCCAAAAGGATGTGGCTATTGAACAAAGCTCTCATCCAAGAGCACAGGCCAAGAGGGTTAGGGACACAAGCTCACACCAAACTTACACTAGAAAGAAGAAATCCAAAACAACTGGGGATGCACAGGGCACACAATTAGTGCAAACTGGTGCTAAAGACACAGTCCCTACACCTTCTCAAATTCAGATCGATGTGGCTCCAATAAATGTGGAGTCACAGCCAAAATCTCTCATTATAGAAGCCACTGAAACACAATACTCACCAACCAACTCACTGGAATTGGACATGATAAACACTTCAATTCCTGATTCCCCTTCTTTAACTCTGTTGGGGAAGCCAAAATCCAGTGCAAGTGAGCATCATCTTTTAGATGATTTGTTGGCTCACTTGCCAATTCTTTCTGATTCTATTGTGACATCTGTGCCTCAAATAACTTCAATCAACACAGAGTCAACAATAGTTTCTCTTCTCACCTCATTCATTTCCACTCTCTCGATGGATATTGCTCATCCGTCGAGTAGTGATTGTATCCCGACGGATAAGCTTAACAGCAGTTATCCGTCGGATAGCTTTACCACTCACCCGACGGATATCACTTATCCGTCGAGTGTCTCTGCACAACTTCAAACTTCAATAATTTCAAGTGCAGAAGATTTGGTGGTAATACAATCACTCTTAGGACTGAGAGAGGAGAGTGCATTGAGTGAGAGGCTGGGTTGCTCCCAGGCAAAAGGAGAGGAAAAGAGTGAATCTCAGCAATCCATTCATTCAGGATTGGCAAAAGTGAGTGAGAGGAGTCCCACCTTAGTAGGTGAAGGTGAGGGTGTGAGGGTGGGGAGCCAGGGTGAGACCCTGATGCACCAAAGAGAGAACATGAGAGAAAAGCAGGTACTAGAGAAATAAGGATGGAACCAGCCATTGCTAGTGAGTCAATGATTGTGGATGATGCTGAAAAGGAAAGACAATTTCAGCAACATTACAAAGCTGTAATTGATAACATTTCCTTGGATGCTGACACTTTTACTCACCCTGTTTCAGCCTATCAACTGTTGGATGCTCAGGGCAATGTGGAGGCAGAGCAGACTTTGTACTTAGTGCACACCACAGAATCTCTTCAAAGAGATAAAGCTGCTGTAAACAGGATGCCTCCTCAAGCTGGAGAGCCATCTGAAGAATTTGGAGTAAATTCTGATGATGATGACTCTAGTTCTTTGAATGGTAGCATGAACTTAGGGGGAGCTGAAGGCCCAAGTTCTGCTTTAAGTTTACCTGAATGGGCATGGGCAAAGGAATTTACACCAGGACAATTTGAGGCATCTTTGGTAAAACAAGTAACAGCTATTCAGCAAGCCCTTCAGGAAGCTTCAGATGCTGGTACCAAGGCTGTTCTTAAAGCTCTTCTAGACTATTTGCACTTAATGAAGATCCAACACTCAAGACAGAATATCAGTGTGGATGAATTGAAAAAGGAGATAGCTGACTTAAAGACATACAACTCTGAGAAGCTGGATTCAATAATGCCATATGGTACCATGCATGATCTATTACTAAGGTTGAGAAGAGAATCAGATTCTGACAAGAAGATAGCCAAGCTGGAGACCAGAGTTCAAGTTATTGAGAATTCAGTGGCTCTACTTCTTCAAAATCAACAGACTCAGACAAATCTTCTCATGCAACTGGCTAAAGCACAAGGCCTAACTCCTCCACTTGATGATAACAAAAAGGGGGAGAGAGAATCAAGTAAGGGGGAGAAAGGACCAACTGAGGGGGAGAACATTTTAGTTCAAATCAGCAAAGTAATTGTACCTTCAATTACTATCTCCAAGCCACCAGTTGCAGATGGTATAGATCTTATAAATGCAGCAGCAGCAAATTTGAAAGATGCTGATAAAGAAGAGTTGACTCTGATCAACTGGAAAAAGATTGATGAGGAAATACAGAAAAAGTTTCAATTAGTCAAGGAACCAGATCAGTTAGCCATCCATCACTCTCATGTCAAGCCAATCAATGTGAATGAGATGAGCATGAACTATCTGGAGAAAGGACAATCTTCCTGCATCAAGACTAAAAAGGCTGAGATAATTCTTAAACCAAGGGCAAACTATCCAAAGTCATCTTTGAAGAACCCTATGGATACTGTGTATGAGACACCCAAGCCTGATGAAAAGAAGCTTCTGTCAAGATCTATTCTCCTCTACAAAGATCCAGCTGATTCAGCCTCAAGAAAGAGAATTGCAAAGATATTCAGAAATGGGAAGGAAATTTGTGTGGTAGCTGGACATCCACAATTTGCTCATGCAAAGGAAGAAGAAAAAGTCAGATTAAAGTAGGAAAAGAGGCAAGCTGCTCTAGATGCAAAGATGTCTAAACAAAAGAAAGAACAATTTGCTATCTTGACCAAGCTACAGGCTGTGAACTCTTCTCAACAAATTCCCTCTCAACCAACTCAAGCTATTGAAACAAAGAAGAAGATTGAAGAACAGAAGAAATCTCCAAGAAAGAAAGAACTGGCTAAAAGAACAAAAAGAAAGTTGGATATTGTTAACAAGGAATTGGAAGATCAATTTCCAATGGAATCCACTAAAGCTGAAACTCAAGCATCAAAGCCCTCTGTAGTATTTGAAGACATAAGGGTGGTGGACCCCTACAGGAACATACATGGAGAGCCTATTGTGTCAAAGGATGAGCCAATAGAGTGGGATAAATTACCAATTCCTGACTTCAACTTGCCAATTCTCACCAAGCCAAGAAGGACAAAATCAAGGGCAGTCAAGAAAGTGAAGCTGTCACCTCTCAAATCCAAGGCAGTAGTCAAAGCTCAACTCAAGATCAACAAGGGAGACTACTTGTACTTGTGTGACATCAAAGAATTCTCATACAGAAACCTACCTGAAAGGTTGGTATTCAAGTACAAAGGAGGAAGAGAGATTCAGTGGCCTCTTCACAGGATACTTCAAGAAAGCCAAGCTGTGTTGATCAAAGTCTATTCATCCTTCAAGAAAAACTTTGGGTTTAATGTAACTACAAGAAGATTAGTATTGAAGAAGATTGAAGAGCTAAGGAGTGTTAGAGCCAAAGATGCACTACCCAAAACTCTTAACATCCTATACACAGGGAGAAGAGTGCATCTAAGGCCCTACTGGCTGATGGAATTCATGGATGACAAGGGTGTGAGAAGATTCTTCAAATTAGAAGACCAATTGAGTATCTCTAGCAATGAGACTCTCTTGGAAATGCAAGAAATGTTAGATCTCTCAGAATCTGATGAATTAGAATTCCACAGACAGCTCCAGAATCAAATTGAAGAAAACAACAGAAAGCTTGGAAGAAGATCCAGACCTTCAAGAAACTAGAAAAATCTGCTCATGCTAGAGGAGCATCTTGAACTGACTGTGAGCCAAACCTTGTCTATCCTGTTTAAATTGAAGCACTCTCAGTTTTATCTACTTATCTTTAAAGATATATGTTTAGGATGTTTTGTTATCATCAAGTATCTCTTAATTTATGGCTACAATTCCAGTAGACATAAATTGGGGGAGATTGTTGTGAATATGTTGTGTACTTGATGATTACCTAAACAAAACATCTAAGTAAATTTTACTTAGTGAAATAATGTAGCACTCGACGGATAAGAATTATAGTCCCGACGGATAACTCATTTTAGTCCAGACGGATGAGTAACTTATTATCCATCGAGTGAGTAGCTTATGTAATAATAAGTTTGTAGCACAGTGTTGTATGCACCTTTGTATAGAATCTGTAGTAGTATATAAGTCATGTTGACTTTAACTAGATATGCAGAATAGGTTGATTAACTGTACATAAGTAATGTCTTGTAATTCTGTATAAGTGAAATGAAGTCAAGTGCCAAAATAGCTATCAACGGATGCTTAACAAAGCTTCGACGGATGATCAAATGACTTTCAACGGATGTTTAAAATAGCAGTCGACGGATGATCAAGTAAGTCATCGACGGATGATCTGAAAGTCGACGGATGATCATATCAAGATTCAAACATTAGTTGAACAGTGAAAGCTGACACACAACCGTCGAGTTGGATACAATGGATACAAACACACTGTGGAAGCCCATTAACTAGGTAATAGAGGACGAAAAGCAGCAAAGATCAAGACTGTTAGATTTTATATTTATTCAGTTCTTTTGACTTTGTAATCTTGGTAATATATAAACCAAGAGAGTAGCAAATAGAAAAACAACTAAGAGAGCTAAGAAACAAACACAGAGAAATCTTTGTAAGCACTATCTTTAGCATTTCCTGTGTTCTTAGTAGTTCTATTTTGTATAAGCAGCTGTGAGCATTTCTGCACACAGAGTCCTCTCGATATATTAAATATATCTCTGGTGGAATTGTTTAAATCCACCAGAAAGTTTTTAAAGACTCTTGTTTTTAATTACTCTTGTTTTGATTCATTAAAGTTTATATTCCGCATTGTGCTAATCAAAACAAATATATCTATAATCGAGTTGAACATTTTTATTTCAAGAAAAAGTTCAAGAATTCCATTCAACCCCCTTCTGTAATTCTTGCTATATTGTTAAGGGACTAACAAGCTCCGCCAAGTGATTAGCCGTCTCCGTGCCCCTGTTCCCCCACCACCATCCTCTTAGACTATCATATAGTCTACCTATCTCCAGCATTGTTGTTGATTAGTACTTTGATTTCCATTTGTACCTTGTACCCGGATTGTTTCGAGAGGACTTTATTTCCTATTTTTACTCTATTTCGCACTTTTCATTCGAACTAATGTTAAATTCGCACTTTGATTATCTCTATGATATTGCGATCTCATTACCATGCTATATACTTGCTTAGATAAAAATTGTTGATTAAATTATGTTGACCTCTTTAAAACTTGATCATGTCTAATCTTTTCCTAAGATATCTTTTGAATAAAATCTCAGTGCTTAATATTTATCCTTGCTATAACTTGTCCATGCAAATATTGAACTGTGAATAAACCTTTCATGTCTACATTTAGAATCATGCCTCCTCGTAGAGCCCGCAACACCAACACCAGGGATCATGAAGATCCACCACCCAACTTGGCTCAACTTATGAAAATACTTCACCGACAATCTGTTACCCTTGCTCAACAACAACAACTTCTTCAGCAACAACTTCAACAACCACCTCTACCACCACCAACCCCTACAACTTTCAAATCGTTCCAAACTGTGAAACCAACAGAGTTTTGTGGAACTCAAGACCCTGTAGAAGCTCAATCTTGGCTTAAAGAAATGGAGAAAGATTTTATGCTACCTGTTGTTAGGGAAGAAATGAAGGTCGATTATGCGTCTTATTTTCTGAAAGGCGAAGGAACTATTAGTGGGAGTCAGCCCGTGCTCTAGAAGAGGAAGAAGTTATTTCTTGGGATAGATTCAAGAAGATTTTCTTAGACAAGTATTTCCCGAGGTATATGCAGACTCAAATGAAATTGAAGTTCTTTGAATTGAAGCAAGAAGGAATGACTGTGGGAGAGTACGAGAAGAAATTCACCGAATTGGCTAGGTTTGTTGGAGATTACGTGGACACGGATGAGAAGAGAGCAAAGAGATTTCAACAAGGATTGAATCCTTGGCTACGAAGCAGAGTGGCTGCTTTTGAATTGGCCACATATGCTGAAGTGGTCCAAAAGGCGATGGTGATCGAAGGAGAAAGTGACCAAAACTCGAAGAAGAAAGAGAGTAAGAAAAGAAAGTTTGGAAGTAGTGGAGAAGGATCGGCTCAAGGAAGCCAAAGTGGAAAGAATTTCAAGAAGTTTGGATTCTAGAACCAAGGAGGACCCCGAAGCTTTAAGAAAGGTGATAATAAGAGTCAGAGGAATAGGATTCAAGGGCAGAGATTCCAGCAAGCAACAAATCCGGAGTGTAACTTCTGTAACAAGAGACACACGGGTAACTGCAATAAGGTTGACATCGTCTGTTACAAGTGCAATACGAAAGGTTATTATGCGAATGAGTGCCGAAATCCGAAGCTTTCTGTTACATGCTTTAAGTGTGGAAAGACTGGTCACATGCCGAGGGATTGCAAGGCCCCCAGAAATAACAAGTTGATGCAATTGACGGCCGCTCCTTTCAATCAAGTAATGACATCTTCTGTCCCAATTCTTCAACTTCCTTCAAATCAACCTTCTGAATTTCCAACTCCAGTGTTTCCTCCCTCCTAACCTGCTCAGGCCCGGACATTCAACATGAACATCAAGGATGTTGTTCAGAGTTCTAAAGTTGTGGCAGGTACACATTTTGTCAACAACATCAATGCTAAAGTGCTATTTGATTCCGAAACTACTAGATCTTTCATATCTGAATCTTTTATTGGCAAGTTGAATTATGAAATTGAACTGTTAGTTGAACCCTTATCTATCATTTTGGTTAATCAAGAGCGAGTATATGTTAAAGATGTTTGCCTTCGGTGTAGAGTAGAGATTTCAGGCTATAGTTTCTTGCTTCTCTCATACCTTTTCAACTAGGAGAATTTGAAGTTATATTAGGAATGGATTGGTTAGCAGAGCATGGTGCTCAGATAGATTGCAAGAAGAAGAACGTGATTCTTAAGACCCCTAAAGGAAAGAAAGTAGAGTTTAAAGGACAGAAACAAGTTAAAGCATTTCTGACAATGATTCAAGCTAAAAGATTATTAAAACAAGGGTGTGAAGGGTATTTGGCTCATGTAATTGATAGGTCTAAGGAGACTCCGATTATAGGAAGTATTCCGATAGTTAGCAAATTTTCCGATGTATTTTCGGATGAACTTCCAGGATTGCCGCCTGACCGTCAAATCGAATTTTCGATCGACTTAGTGCCTGGCGTGGAACCTGTATCGAAGGCACCTTATCGTATGACACCAGTAGAAATGAAGGAATTGGCCAAGGAACTACAATAATTATTGGATAAAGGAGTTATAAGGCCGAGTGTATCTCCATGGGGTGCTCCAGTTTTGTTTGTGAAAAAGAAGGACGAAAGTATGAGATTGTGCATTGACTATAGAGAGTTGAACAAATTGACCATCAAGAATAGGTACCCGTTACCTCGTATTGATAACTTGTTTGATCAACTTAAAGGAGCGACTTATTTCTCAAAGATTGACTTACGATCGGGATATCATCAGTTGAAGATTAAGCCGGAAGACATACCAAAGACTGCTTTCAGAACCAGATACGGACATTACGAGTTTCTAGTTATGGCATTCGGATTGACAAATGCGCCAGCCGCCTTTATGGATTTGATGAATTGAGTATTCAAGCAGCATTTGGATAAGTTTGTCATTGTGTTCATTGACGACATTCTAATATATTCGAAAACCGAGGAAGATTATGTTGAACACCTGAGAATTGCTTTGGAGACCTTAGGAAAAGAGAAGTTGTATGTAAAAATTTTTGAAGTGTGAATTTTGGTTGCGAGAAGTTCAGTTTTTAGGATACATTGTTAGTAGTGAAGGGATTCGAGTTGATCCAACAAAGATAGAAGCTGTAAATAACTGGGAGAGGCCGAAGACCCCGACTGAAGTTAGAAGTTTCTTGGGATTAGCCGGATATTATCGAAGATTTGTGAAGGATTTTACTAAGATTGCGGTACCATTGATGAAGTTAACCCGAAAGAATGAGAAGCTTGAATGGACTGAGAAGTGTGGCCCTAAATTGATTCAACAGACGAAAGAAGTGGTAGATGTGATTCGGAATCGATTGATTGCGGCTCAAGATAGACAAAGGAAGTATGCTGACCCACATAGAAAGAATGTAGAATACGAAATAGGAGAAGGTGTCCTGTTGAAGGTGTCACCCTGGAAAGGGATCACTAGATTTGGAAAAAAGGGAAAGTTGGGTCCAAGATTTGTCGGACCTTTTGAGATTTTGGGTAAAGTTAGAAAAGTGGCATACGAGTTGGCCTTACTGCCTCAAATGCAGCACATCCACAACATTTTTCAGGTATCATTGCTTATGAAGTTCAACCCCGACACCAAATGTATCATAGAGAATAAACCAGTGGAGATTGAGCCAGATTTGTCTTATATCGAGCAACCAGTTAGCATTCTAGATAGAAAGGATAAAGTGTTAAGGAATAAGATAGTTCCTTTAGTTAAAGTTTTATGGAGGAATCCCAAAGTTGAAGAGTCAACATGGGAATTAGAAAGTGATATGTTAGATAAGTATCCTCATCTGTTTGCTTAGATTCTGGGGACAGAATCCTTTAAGGGGGGAAGGTTGTAACGTCTGTAAAAATTATGATATTATAAAATTTGTGATGTGGCATTACTGTACATTGTTGTGAGTACATAAGTTTCTAAATATTGCTTTCCAGTGATTATGTGAATTAAGTAAATACGGATATATTTTCTTTCATGACGATTCGAATCTTCGTACAAATATTTAGATATGGAAATTATGTGCTTAGATGATTAGATAAATTGGTATAATGCTAGATTATATTTTAAAACTTTATTTGCATTAAATTTTACTTAAATTGTACTTTTATGTGGCTTTTTATAGAAGTATTGTTATAAAGAAAATTCTTTTTATTCAAATTTCTTAAAAATACTCTTATAAAACTTGTAAAATCCTAAAATAATTTATGGTATAATTTTTGTGATTTATGGAATTGTACTTTATTTGTTAAAATTCATTCTTTTTAAGCATATTTTAATTCTAGAAAAATGATTACTAGATTACTAATGTACCCTTGCATGCAAAATCCCTTATAATAGAGACCAAGGATAGGACCGTCATTTCCAACCCCACTGACTCACTTTAACCAAGCAAAGTACTCATCTACCCTTACATGCAAAATGGCTTAAGCTTGTAGGAAGGACATAGAAGTCATTTCTCAATTCCACTACCACTTTAACAAATCAAAAACCAAGAACACAAGCTTACTCTCTCATTTTGCACACACACTTTACTCTCTCCCCTCTCCTTTCTCTCCATTCGGCCGAAGCCACCCCCTCCCCCTCTTCTTTCATTTTTTTTATTTTCTCAAACACTTTGATCAAGGAGCTAATTCACTCATATTCCCACATTTATACTTAGAAAATTTGGCTAATAAAAGGTATGTTTTATTATGTGTTGATGCGTTCTTGTAGCCAAGATTTAGGCCTTGAATTCTCATGGATTTAAGGACTAAAATCATAAGGTCTTAAAGATATGGACTTGATATGGTCTTGGAGAAGTATTTTTACTTCAACTTTCTAAGTCATAATCTTGATTATAACAGTTGGCAATGATTTATTAAAAGAGCCGAATGTATATGGATTGTTCTTTAGAAATTTCTATGAAAATGACTTTGCATGTTGCTTATAAAACATTTTTGCTTCTAAAAATGATGAATTATAATGTTTAAACTCTTGAATTCTATGTTTATTTCAAGTATATTAAGTTTTAAGACTTGCATGTTAGTTATAGCCCATGCATGTTGAAATTAACCCTTGCATGTTGATTTACAAGTGATTTTAGACTAGGAAACCATACTTGCTTGCTATGAGCTTTGATACTTGATTTTTATGAGGTGCATGCCACGAATTATGTGTTAAATTGATAGTTTAAATATGTCATAATTAAAAGAGATTAAAATCAGTAGGTATCAAGTGCTTAACCTAAGTGTATAATTCGAATTATGCTTAGAACTTAGAGATATGAAGTTGTCTAGCTAGTTGCCTCTCTTGACCCCTTGATAATTGGTAATTATGATAAATAAAATGAAAATTAACCTTGTGCACTATAGGTCAGTAAGTTTTAGCATGATATTAGGCTTGGTTGTTGGTTTGTTCTTTGGTTTTGGTGGTTAAGAAGGGAGTTAAGGTGGAAGGGATGCATTAGTCCTATTTGGACAGAATTTAGCACTAGAAGTTTAGGTCATTTTAGGTATGCATTGGCGAGGCCTTGTTAGGCCCAAGTTCAGTGGAGTTAGTACATGGTATGTACTTGAGTCCAGAAGCTTTATATTGGATAAAATCATGCATTTGGTTAGGTGCACAAGCACAAAACTGAGAGGAATTCAGAACAGGGCAGATCTGGTACAAGTCGATATTTTACCCATTATAACCATGTTTTAAGTTAGACATTCATTGGGACTTGGTTTATAATAGTATAATGAAGACTTAGGAAGCTTAACAAGTCATTAAAATCAATAATTGAACAATTTAATTGAGTTTTAAGTTGGTAAAAACAAGGCAGATTGGTAAGCGGGGAAGGCAGATTTGTGTCAACTTCTACTTAAGGCCTAGGGAGGCCTGAGTGAGGTTTTTGAGTCATTCCAACTTTGAGAGTTAGTTTAGAGTATTAGGAACCTTAGATAGTTGGTTTGGAGTGAATTCCCAAGGTGGAGATACCCCATTTCCACCAAAACACCCGAGAGTCACCATTAGAGTTGCATTAAGAAGCCTATGAGGAGTGCATTGTGTTTAAGTGCTTTATGAGTGAGGCCTTGATGTCAAGTCAAGTTTGGGAGTTGAATTATGTCATAAGAGTCTGTAGAAATAATAATTAAGTGAAGGCCCAAGGTAGAAATGTATATTTGTGCCGAGGCACACAAGTGGTGCCAGGGCGTGCATCCGGGAAGAGTTTAGAGTATGCATTAGTTTTGTGAGTCATTGTGAGTGAGGCCTAAGTGTGCCTTACTATTTTTCGGATAAGTTGAGGTCTGTAAAAGAAGAGTAATAGTATTAATCATAATTTTTGTGTGTTACTTGGCCATGTGCATAAGAATCTGAAATAGTATATAAAGTATAAGTATGTACTATTAACTAAATGTTATATTGCCATGATTATGTGTTATGTGATTTCTTTGATGCATATGCTACTTATATCTAAATAAGCCTGTATATATACATGTGTATATATATATATATTTGTATATATAATATACGCGGAGGGGTAGTTAGCAAGTGTTATTGATAAGAGTACCGTTATTGTAGGTTCAAGTAGGAGGCCCAGAAAGGAGCCCATAGATGATTTCATTCAAGTACTCAGTAAGCGTAGTTCAGGAAAGTGAACTCTCAACTTATCTTTATAATTCCATTTCTTGTGATTGAATACCCTGTGAATGCTTGACTATCATTTGATAATATTGATTAGTCCCTGACATTACTCAATGATTGGATCTTGAACTTAGTTAATCACTTCCATACTTGAATGACCCCCTTTTCATCACATATTACCTCGTATCCCTGTGAATACCCTACAAATAGTTCCTTAATACATATCCAGTGAAACCTAAAACCCTCATACATTAGATTCATTTCCTTTAGAAACCCAAACACTAATATCATCCTCTCATTTGAACTTTGACAATACCAACGCTTGTTATATTATCATTGATCAAGAACCCTTATAATTTGAAATGAGTTATTAAAAAGTAATTGAATGATATGATGAGACTGAGGCGCCAATCACTGTTATAGTTTTAAAACCTCAGTAGCGGGGAGCCTGATGGTTTTATATGTCCAATGTATGCCGAGGATCCTTAATAGTAGTGAATCACTTGTTATGTGGTTCGGAGCTTTGATGTGGGCTGATCACCCCTCATTATTCATAGCGCTATGTGATTTCAATTCCATTCACTTATTAAAATCTTGAATTTTTACTTGAAATTTCATATTGTTGATTTACCTTCTGTTATTGTTTTATTGAAGCATATGATGAACTGTTGTACCCTATTATTCACTTGCTGAGCATTTTGCTCATCAATATTGTTATTGATGTTATCCCTTCAGTGAAACCCGAAGATGGTTCATCTCAAGCAAACCGCGCATAAGACTTCTGGGGACTCGTGGTATGCCTACCGTTAGATGTTGGAGAGGTAGGGAACTAGTAGTTCCCTAAGGCTTGTAAACCTTGGGTTTAAAACTTGTGTAGTAATTTGGCTTTAGATATTTTTGGTATGTAATAATTAAGATGTTAGATGTTGTTAAAACTCATTCATGTGGATTCGGGGATTGTGGTTAAGGGTTGTAGCTCAAATATTCTATCTTTTGTAGTTCTTACTGTTTAATCTATATTATGCTTATTTCTCATAGTTAGCATTGTGGGTCCGTCACAGCAAGGATTTTGAAAAGTATATGTACATATATACTGATTATTTTGCGACTTGGTCGCGTAAAGATATCAAACTTGGTTTATTTCTACTTGAGCAAGACTTTTATGAGTACTATGAGAATGCTCATATATTGTTAATTATTATACCTGTTATTTTGGTGGCTTGTTGCTCACCCTTGCTTTATTTTTTTATCACACAACAACAACCAGACAAGATGAACAGGACCAAGCTCCCAATTCGCGAGCGGATAAGAAACGTTCCGCAGTTTCAGGCGTTGATGCCATTGTAGCTGAGGTAGGAACTACCAATAGGCTAGGTTTTCAACTGTTGATGTACCAGACTTATGTATATTTATGAATTGTAATAATGGCAAAGAATATTTAAATTTATTTAGAAACCCTTTTGAGGTGTAATGACTTATAATTATGGAATAAAATGACTTGTGTTATTTTTGGTATTCATCACTGAGACTATAACTTATGGTGTGTGTATGTTGTGAGGTCACAGTACGCAGTAGTTGGTTGTTTATTAAGATTAAGTGTTATTAAAGGAAATGGAACTCGTGATAACCCGGATCCCCGACCCCGGATTTGGGGGTGTTAAAACCATGAACCGGTATTGATCGAAGTGATCGAGGCATATCGACCTCTTCCCCGGGAAGATAAACAGTTCCCGGGGAAGGTAAACAGTTCCCGAAGATGACTGAGTTTAATGGGAGTGGTGATCTCGAAGACCATTGTGACAAGTACGAATTGTTTATGACTGGGATGAGCCCAGTCAGAAGATGTTGTGCAAGATGTTCAAGAGATACTTGAAGGGAGGGGCTTCGATATGGTACAGATCGCTTTGGCCACGTTTGATCCACTCCTATGAACAGTTGAAGGAGAAGTTTATAAGGCACTATTCATATTTGTGCCGAATGGAGAAAGACACTGAGCCCTCATCCATTATAGACAGAGAACGAATGATTCTATGGGAGATTACCTAGACAGCTTGAAGGAGGAAGCAGGTATGGTCACGAACCTGAACAAGACGAAAGTTATGGGATATTTGACCACTGGACTAGACCCAATTAAAGGTTAAAAAAACTCTTATCTTCTCTTTATGATTTCCACATAAATCTCTTAATGACATATATGTGAGGGGTGAAAATATTCGAAGGAAAATGGAAATTCTAGAGGGGTATAAAGAACCCCGAAGAGATGAACAAGGCAGGAAGTCTAGTCGCTACGAGTATTCTCGAGGGTCTAATTGTGACCGAAGGGACGATCGTAGGACCGATAGGAAGAAACAAACTGATCGGGGTCTGGAGAGGCGAAAAGATAGATATTCAACCGCATTCACACCTCTTAACGCGCCAATCTGCAAGATTCTCCACGAGATTAAAGGCAAGCCAGGCTTCGTCCGACCTGCCAAAATGAAAATGGCCAATCGCAAGAAGAATGCTCATAAGTACTGTGACTACCATCATGATAATGAGCATAATACTGATGAATGCTTCCACCTGAAGAAGCTAATTGAAAATATGATCAAGGACGGAGAGTTGAATGAGTTTGTAAGGGATCCGAGGGACAAGATGGAACAAAATGATGTAAGAAATAGGGGGACCGAAGAAAGATATTGGGGAGAGGTGAAGACCATCTCAGGAGGAAATGCTATTGGTCTTGATAACAAGAATGCCAGGAAAATGTACTCCCTCCAAGTCTACAACTTATATCAGTTAAGCCCTGCAAGACAGGCCATGCCCCTCTCCTTTACCGAAGAAGACTATGAGGATGTCATATGCCCTCATGGGGATCCGCTGGTAATTAATCCCATAATTGAAGAAAACAAGATATGGAAAGTAATGGTGGACGGAGGAAGCTCGACAAATATTTTGTTCCATCAAACATACACTAAGTTGAACCTAGCCGGGTAACAAATGGAACTGTTCCCTGAAGCACCCCTCGAGGCCTTCGGCGGACCTCACATTCCCTGTGAAGCTACGATCACTTTACTTGTTCTTATCGGTAAAATGCCCTATACTGCTTAAAAATAGGTCAAATTCTATATTGTGAGAGTCGAAAGCCCTTATAATGCACTACTTGGCTGACCGTTCTTGTCCGCTTTTCAAGTCATAGAGTTCATACCTCACCTTAAGCAGGAATCTCCCACAGAAAAAGGGGTTGGAGAGATTAGAGGAGACCAGAAGAAAACCATGATTATTATGCTTGAGGATCTCGACAGAGACCAGGAATATGAGGAGAATGACCTGGATGGGAAGAGAAAGTGTTCAGAAGCCAAACCGAGTGAAAACAAACAGTTGATAAATATTGAGTTGGAGAAATTTGGGGCCGACTTGTCTTGCCCAATTGCAGAACCAGCAGCCGAAGTGGAGGAGGTTGAGCTCTATGTTGGATGTTTGGGAAAGATGGTTCGTATTGGGAAAAATAAGGAACCTGACCTGAAAGAGAAAGTTATCGCAGTGGTAAGACGATACCATGACGTATTTGTATGGGGATTCGAAGACATTCCTGAGTTAAATCCGAAGACGGCTAAATATTTCCTTAATGTAAATTCCGAGGCTAAGCCCGTAAGGCAAAAGATGAGAACCTTCACCTTAGAGCGATAAAAGGTTAATGAGGCCAAAGTAGAGAAGTTGTTGGAAGCCAAGTTCATTGAGAAAATTGAGTACATTGACTAGCTCGCTAACATGTTAGTGGTAAAGAAAAAAAACAATAAATGGAGGATATGTTAGACTATACGGACCTTAATACGGCCTGTCCGAAAGATCACTACCCCTTGACGAGCATCGATCAATTGATAGACGCCATGTCCGGCTACCAAGTCCTCAACTTTCTTGACGCCTTCTCGGGTTACCACCATATAGCCATGAACACGGCCGACATACCGAACACAGCTTTCATCATGCTGAAGGAACATATGCTTACATCAAAATGCCCTTCGACCTGAAGAATGCAAGGGTAACCTTACTGCGTATGGTCAATAAAGTCTTTAAAAAACAAAATGGCTGCAACATGGAGTTTTATATGGACGATATGATTGTTGAGTCACTCTTCCGAGATCATGCTGAATATCTACGAGAAAGTTTTAAAACCCTGAGAAAAAACAATACGAAGATTAATCCAAGCAAGTACACTTTTGGAGTAACAAGTGGAAAGTTTCTGGGATACATAGTAAGTGAACGAGGCATAAAAGCCAACCCGTAAAAGATACAGGAAGTGTTGGACAAGGAGCCACCAAAGTGTATCAGCGACATTCAGATGCTTACAGGCCGATTGGCGGCACTTTGGCGCTTTATATCAAGATCAAGCGAGAAGGCACTACCCTTCTTCGCTGTATTTAAAGGCTCAAAAAACTTTGAATGGGGACCTGAATGCCAGATATCGTTTAAGCAGGTAAAAGAGTATTTGACTAAATCCTTTTTGTTGTTGAGATCAGATCCGAAAGAGACACTTCAGTTGTACCTCGCTGTTTCAGACCGAACTCTGGGAACAGTCCTGGTGAAGGAACATAAAGGTAACCAGTATCCTGTTTTCTATGTATCATACATGCTTAAAGATACTGAAACTAGGTACCCCAATGTTGAGAAGTTCACATATGGGTTTGTCTCGACGGCCGTGTAAAAGCAAACGAAGGATGGCCATCCCAAAAATTGCAACATTATTTTCAAGGAAGAATAGTGCAATTTGTGATCGACCAACCACTCAAAAAGATTTTGACAAGACTAGAGGCGTCGAAAAGAGTGGTCGCCTGGTCAATCGAGTTGGGAGAATTTGATCCGGACTATGTGCCGAGAACATGTATTAAAGCACAAGCCCTAGCCAATTTCAAGGTAGAATGCACCTTCTCAGGACAGAATGACCTGACTCCCGAAGAGCATATGATTCGACAAACGGGAAAGTGGAAGCTCTTTGTCGATGGTTCATTCATAGGGTCGAAGTGTGGGGCGGGCCTCATCCTGTCCTCTCCCGATAGTTTTGAAATATATTATCTATTCGGTTCACTTTCCCCCTCACCAACAATGAGTCCGAATATGAATCCTTACTAGCTGGGATGAACTTGGCGAAGAATCTGGAAGCAAATCATCTGAGGGTGTTTAGTGATTTCATGCTGGTAGTAAAGCACTTTTGGGAGAATATAACTAGGACCCGAGCATATGCTACTAAGGTACGAGAATTATCTTTGTCTTTTCAGTCTTTTGAGCTGAGTTACATTGCCAGGGAGAATAACAGTCGGGCCGATGCACTATCCCATTGGCAGCAGCCGAAACTCAGAGCCTTACGGGTTTGATCTACTTTTCTAAAGTTCAGACCCCTTCAATTGATAAGAAAGAGTGCATGGAAATCCATTGAGTGATAACCTGGATGACGCCAATTCGAGCTTTTCTGGAGAAGGGGATATTACCCCTAAGTAAGAAAGATGCACAAAAGGTACGATATAGAGCAGCCAGTTATATAGTCATTAGTAGGAAACTTTACGGAAGGTCGGCCTCCTCCTGTCTTCTCTGATTCCTGGACACTGAAGAGCAGAAACTAGCTCTAGAGACGGTCCATGAAGACATCTGCGGAAAACACTTTTCCGGAAGAGCCCTAGCCTTCAAGATTCTACGACAAGGTTTCTACTGGTCGACGCTAAGGGTCGATACGCACCAGTACACAGAGAAGCACAGACAATGTCAATTGTTCAACACTATTTTGAAGCAACCCCCAGAAGAGATGACTTCGGTCCTAAGTCCTATCCCTTTTTCCATGTGGGCAATAGATATCGTGGGAATTTTGTCGACCAGCACTAAATAAGCGAAATTTTGCATTATGGCTATCGACTATATGACCAAATAGGTCGAAGCCCGTCTGTTGGCCACCATAACCGAAGAGGCCGCGAAGAATTTATTGGGAACAAATTCATAACTTTCTTGCACCACTTCGGAATCGAGTAGAAATATAGCTCCGTGGGTCATCTTCAAGGCAATGGGGCGATCGAAGCTGCGAATAAATTCATCTTTGATGATATTAAGAAGAGATTGGGAAAAGCTAAATACCTTTGGGCCGAAGAGTTACCATGGGTTTTATGGGCTTACCGGACGACAATCAGATCGTCCACGGGCGAAACTCCATTCAGACTAGCCTGTGGAACAGATGCTCTTTTGCCAGTTGAAGTGGGCCTGGACTCCTATTGAACTGAAATTTTAGCATTGAAAGCAACGAGGTCGGCCTAAGAGCCAACATAGACCTCCTAGAATAAGAAAGGGAAGCGGTCTACTAGAGAAATCTCAAGTACCAACTTCAGGCGGCCCAATAATATGATTCAGGTGGGAAAAAACGTAATTTTTTCGTCGGCGACCTAGTATTGACGGAGCTAGCTACATCGATGCCTACTAAAAAAGAAAAGCTTCATCCTAATTGGGAGGGCCCCTACTCAGTATCCAAGTTAATCAGACTAGGCACATACAAGCTGAATACCTTGATAAGAAAGCCTATCAAAAATACTTGACATGCCTCTAGACTCCGAATTTTTTTCCAATAAGCTTATCTGAAGCCCTCCTAGTCCATTTCTGATTATTTAATTCCGTCATTTACTTCAGTATTTTTGAATTCCCTAAGCATGAAGCATGTATAACATTGTATGAACTCCTATTTTTCAATGAAACTTATATGTTTCCCATTCCATTTTTACTTAGCATTGAATTATAATGTCTAGTTTTATGACTTACCAAACTATATATTTTAAAGATATAATTATAGACCTCCGGATAGGGGGAAAGAAGTCAGCTAATTAATTAAATATTCCAATTCGTCACATGTTTTTCATTAAAATTAGGTAGCAAGTCCAAAATTTTACTAAGGCCCAAAGAAGTAAAAAAAAATTCAGAATTTTACTAAGGCCCAAAGAGAGGCCGGAGAAGTAAAACCTTTTCAGAATTTTACTAAGGCCCAATCAGAGGCCAAAGAAGTAAAAAAATTTCAGAATTTGACAAAGGCCCCAAGAGAGACCAAAGAAGTAAAACTTTTTCAAAATTTTTACTAAGGCCCAATGAGAGGCCGAAGAGGTAAAACCTTTTCAAAAATTTACTACATCCCAAAAAGAGGCCGAATAAGTAAAAAAAATTCAAAATTTTACTGAGGCCCAAAGAGAGGTCGAAAAAGTAAAACTTTCTAAAAAAATTACTAAGACCCAAAGAGAGGCCGAAGAAGTAAAACTTTCTCAAAATTTTACTAAAACCAAAGAGAGGCCGAAGAAGTAGAACTTTCTTAAAATTTTACTAAGGCCCATGTTGAGGTCGAAGAAGTAATTTTTAGTAAAAAAATTATTTTATTAAGGCCCAAGTTTAGGCCGAAGAGGTAAACTTTTTCCAAATTTTACTAAGGCCCAAGAAGAAGCCCGAGAAGTAAATAAAATATAAACTAAAAATTCCAGGTGAAACGAAAAACAATTACAATAAAAATAAGCCTGAAGGCATGGAAATTGAGCCTGGAGGCATTAAGTTTACACAACTTTAAAAAGGAAAATATAACATAACAAAAACATAAGCTAATTGGAGAGGTCTTCGTCGGGACCAGATGAGACGACGAGGGGTTCATCTTCAATAGGATTTTCGATAGGGTCGTCCGAACTATAATAACCCCAAAATTTTCAACTTTTTGTAACCCTTGTGAATAGTGTTTTAGCTGAATGAGAAAACTTTTCATGCCACACTATGTAGGGGTTCTGTTATGGATATTCTGGGATATTATTAGTACTCTATGTGGTATATAAGTGTATGTAAAGATCGTCAGAATCCAATTCCCGAACACTTGGATTTTTCCCGGAAATCCACTAGATACGGAGAGAATTGAGTATAAGGTAACAGGATAAAAAAGGATTTAAATTAAAGGATTATGATAGAGGATCATAAAAAGAAATATAATGTATTGAGAAAGGTTAAGGGAACCTAAGTAATAAGATCCCGGGTATGATCCTTCAAACGATAAACGAGAACGAAAGTTAAGCGAACCTGTATAACAGATCAGCGGTCATTAGGCAAACGATTAGGAAGTTAATCAAAGGGATTAGTGGGGATGATGTCATCCAACCAATAGAAAGAGGACAAGGAGGGGAGGATGACATCATGAGGATGACACAAGCATGACATGGGAAGGAAGGAGGTGTGGTTGAATGAGAACCACACAAATTCAAGGGCAACAAGGTAATTGACTAAATCAAACACAAAAACAAAGCAACCAAGCCAAGTAAAATCATTTTCATCAAAATCAAAAAGAACCAAGGCTTTGTTCTTGAAGAAGCTCTCGGCTTTTTACTATTCAAAAGGGGAAGAAATTCAAAATCAAAGATCCAAGCTTCCTAAATTGGTGAGTTAATTCCCTAATCATCTTCATGCTTAGTTAGGGCTATATCATGAGTTTAAGCCATCAATTCCTTCTCCATCTTCTTCATTTAATCAAAGAAGAAGACTATGAATAGTGTTTTCAAGTTTTTAACTTGAAGTTTTTCTTGTTTTCCTTGAAGATCCAAGCATTCCTAAGACTTCTCAAAGCTTCTTAAGGCTTCCTAGCTCCTCCCACCACTTCAAGGAAGGTATACCATCTCCAAACCCTAGATTCCTATGTATTATAAGATGATTTTGATTAGTAGGATGATTTTGTAGCTTGATGTTGTGATTTAGAGTTTGGGATTTGAAATGGTAGTGAAATGGAATGGTAAATGTTGTTATTTTGATTAAAAGAACTTAAGTATGATTAAAGTTAAGCTTAGGCATAAGTATGAATGTTAAAATTGAATTGGTTGGGGTTGTTATGATGTGATAAGGATGGATGTTGGTTGTATGTTGGATTTGAGGTTGAATTGGGTTGGTTTTGAATGATTTTAAATTGGGAAATCGCGTAAACATAGCCGTCGTAACGTCCGATTTTCTTTAGACTGTTTTTGTGCATAACATTAGGACCCGAGAACCCCCTGCTAGATTATTACCACTGCCATGTTTAGATAGCTCATGTTACGAGCTTCGTTTTGATATGTAGTTCGTTCGATTCCGATGCACGGTTTAGGAGAAACGACCGTTTCAAGTAACGGCATTTCGCGAACGAAACTTTTCCCCTCGCCTTACTTTGAAACATAGGTTAAAGACCAAAAAGGGTTAATTAATGTATGAAACATTTATGGTAAGTGTGTTAGGCAGTTGGTAAGTCACTCGCGAAGGAATCGCCTTAAAACTCGTAAAGGTTAAATTATTAAAAATGGTGGAGCCGAGGGTACCCGAGTGACTTAAGCGAATCAGTGAGCACAAAACAAGCGTTAGAGTCTAAGTTAGTTAAAGTATAGATTTACAAGTGACTTTGGTTTAATTCCAACTTACTTGTTGTTTATAGGTTACCAGACTCGTCCCGAGCCTTTTATCACCCCAAATCGCTCAGGCAAGTTTTCTACCCGTTATAACTGTTGTGGTGATGAATATATGTATTTGCATTATCCTGTGATAGATGCATGTTGGTTAATTAGCAAATGTTGTTATATATTGAAGCATGCTGCTATGGTATATATATATGCATGCCTGTTTCGCATTCTTTCCATATATATATCTGTTGGTTCAGTTGATAATACCTATGCTAGAAAATAGCGGTAATTTGCATTTACCCTTAGTATAGGGACCAAAAGGTGAAAACATTTTCTAAAACCGGGAGTCGAGGATCCCGAGTAGATTTTATATATATATATATTTATATATATATATATGGTTATAGTTTTCAAAACTATGAATCGAATAAGGTTTATTCGATAACTTTATTTTATTAATGAATATTTTTGAATATTCATTTGAGGATCTATGACTCCGATTATTTGCTGAGATATATTCTTTATTTTATTAAAGAATAAGGTGTAAATAATCAAACTTATTTTCGATTATTCAAATAAAGATAGTACTTTCATATAAGTATATCTTTGGTTATTTAATATTCGTTTCAAGTATAAGTTTTAAAACTTCTACTTCAATTATTTTTATAAAGATTATTCTTTATGGGAATATTATTTAAATAATAATATTCAGTCATTTTCTAAATATTCTGGGGACTGATTTACTTCATTAAATCAGCTTTACTCCAAACACTCTATAAAGTGTTTTCGAGTCTTCAAAATGTTTTTTAAAAGATAGAGCGGATCCCAAAACTCATTTTAATATTTAAGATCTTCCTTTTAAGGGGATTTAAATACTCGCTCAAAACCTGAGGGATCCGGCTCTGTGGTGTGTTTTATATTCGCAACAAGGTTGCTGTTTTGTTAAATGAATTGATTACTTACCCAACACTTGGGAAGTAAAATTCTTGGAACAAGTTAATCCATTAACAGGCATCGCCTGGGAAATATCGATGAGTTTTCCTTTCCAACTAGATACGACTTCTTGGTGGAGCCGTATCAACAAGTTCTACTTGGGGAAAGGGGGAACGAGCTTTACGTTTCAGAGTCATGGATTTCATCTGAACTAGGAGTGGCGTAAGTGGTCAAGTGGCGCCAGCCCAGCCTTATTATATTGGCCCAAATGGCCTGGAAGTTCCGCTAAGGCGGTCCATTCCTTAGGAGTTCAGTGTTCGGTTGACAAGTAAATCCGACAGGTTCTCCTCTACATGTAGAAAATGGTGGGGTTGTACTACTACGACTGATCATCATAAGTGGTCTTCCTGGCGCGGCAAACTCCCGTAATGAGTTCATCATCCATTTGGATAATTCTGCAACACTACCCGTAGCATTTTGATCGAAAGGCTACTAATGGGTGGTTGCCGAAGCATTGACAGGGTCAAACCTTTTTATTGGTGTATCCATTGAATGAAGTATCTCATAACTTCATTTCTTTTCAAAATATTTCAAAGATCAAATATTTTCAAGTTTTATTTGTGGTCTCATCTATGGGATGACCTCGTGAATCTTATTATACTTCGAACAGTAGTAGTTCAAGTAGATTTCTAACAAAAGGGTATAAGTATAGTGAAGTAATTGGTAACTTCATCTTCTTTTAAAACTTATATCCAGTAAGTAATTACCTTACTCATGATAAAGAATTCTAGTAAGTATCCATTTAGATACTTGTATTATTGTTATCACTATATATTATCTTGCGAGCTGTATGGCTCACTCTTGCTTTATTTCTTCATCACACAACAACAGTTAGGAAAGATGGCCAGACTCCAGCAGACCCAACGCAAGCGCGTGGGAAGCGTCCCGCGTCTTCCCGTTGATGTTGTAGCTGCTATAGCTGCAGAGGTAGATCTATTATAGATCAGACCATCTACTTTTGAGAATCAATTATGTATAATTATAACTTGTGGCAGATAATGGCAATTAACTGTAAATTTATCAAGTAATCATTTTGGGTTGTAATAACTGTTAAATTGTGGATTCAAAGACTTGTACTTATTTAAATTTCATCTCTGAGACTATAACGGGTTGTGGTGTGTGTTAGTGTGGGGTCACAGCATAAGGTTATTATTATTAATTAAGTGAAGTGATATTGTGGAAAGAAAGACCGTGACGACCCGGATCCCCGACCCCGGATCTGGGGGTGTTACAGAAATGGTATCAGAGCTAAGTGTTATAAACCTCAGAGATGATGCGACGATACAATAATAAACTCACAAAGATAATAAGAACTCTTGCCAAGTTCATGGTCGGACTACTTAAAGTAGTGCTGACAGTTAAAACCCTTACGGGAACCCTTATAAGTATCATGATAGTAACTTAGTTCGTTTAATGTGTAGGCGCCTGAGATAGAGGACCCTGAGATGTTCGAGCGTGAGCATGATGAGGCATTGCTAGATGTTGAGGATCAGGAGGAGCCTGAGATGGAGGAGGACCCCTCAGAGGAGTCAGAGACGGAGGTCATTGCTATTTCAGATGAGGAGGACCCCTCAGAGGAGTCAGAGACAGAGGTTATTGTTATTCCAGATGAGGAGGACCCGGATGAGGTCCCAGTAGCTGATGAGCGTGTTGGACCTATGGTAGTGTATGCTGGTACCCCATTACCCACACTTCCGGTGGTCAGAGCCCCTACCCCTCCACCACTATCCTGGATTCCCGATGATGACAGCTCAGAGACCCATACTTCCGAGCCTAGGCAGACTGAGGAGGCACCCTCAGCGGCTCCGGATTCACCACCTCTTGACCCTGCCCACAGGCAGTCTTCGTTAGCTCATGGATATGTTCAGGATGTTCTGAGGACCCGAGTGGCTGTTGCCGAGGGCCGACTGGATGAGGCCAGGAGGGAGTTGGATGCAGAGAGGGCGGGTAGGCGTACCCGAGCTTATGAGACTAGGGCTTCTATACCCCGATCCTTGAGGAGGGAGCTTACGGGGATAGAGCTCACGTCCCGAGCGAGACTCAGATCTCTCCAGGGGGAAAGGCATGGTAGGATCTCCAGGCGGCAGGCCGACTATATCTTCCGTCGTGCGATGGAAAGGGTATGGGAGCTGACCCACTCCGGTGTGTGATTCAGGATTGATGATGGAATAGTCTAGTTGTCTAGTTAGCCGAGGCCTTAGTAAAAGCCAATTTTCCGGGATAGTTGACTTGTATATAGCATCCCTTTTTCTGACTAGACAGATAGACTCTTGTGTATCACTTTTGGGACAGATGGCTGTAGCACTGTTGTACTTTTGACCAGATCAAACTATGTATTTCTCGCATTATGTATATATTTGTTTCCTTTGGTTCAGTTCATTAGTGACGGGATCACTGTTTTTATCATTATTATTACTGCACTTCGTATTAGAACTTTCTTAAAATAATAGAATTGCGATATACGTTCTCCCCATTATAAGAGCTGTGCAAGGCACAATGTTGTATATGATTGTGACCTAACGTTGAATTTTCCCAAAAAAAAAATTTTATTATTATCAGAATCATGCCGCCAAGAAAGATTAGAACTAGGGCGAACCCTGGATCTGAGGACCAGGGAAGCCATAACCAGGATGATAGGAACCCGGAACACAGTGAAGAGGAAGACGAGGATTATGTGGAATAGGATGACTCCCTGTATGAAGAGGAAGAGGAAACATATGATGTTGAGGGATTTGAGATAGAGGCTGAAGAAGGAGAAACCGAGGTTGAGCAACCAGTACCAAACCCAGGCATGGATCCCATGGGCCAGTTCATGCAACTCCTAAGGCAGAACTTGGAACGTCAACCCAACCCACCCCCTCAAGGAAATAACAATACTGTGGTAAACTCTTTCAGGGCTTTTAAGTCCCTTAAGCCCCCTGAGTTCCACGGATCAGCCGACCCAGTTGAGGCAAGGGCATGGTTAAAGGAAATGGAGAAATCCTTTGAGATTTTGAGTATCGGTGAGGCACAGAAAACTGTATTTGCTACCTACCTTCTGAAAGGAGAAGCTAACTACTGGTGGGAGGCCAAGAAAAATATGGAGACAGATGCTATTATAACCTGGGAGAGATTTAGTCAGTTGTTTCTGGGAAAGTATTTCCCGAGGTTTATGGAAAACCAGATGGAGCTCAAGTTCTTGGAGCTAAAGCAGAATAACTTGTCTGTAGCAGAGTACGAAGCGAAATTTACTGAGTTATCAAGGTTTGTGCCGGAGTTTGTGAGCACCGAGGAAAAGAAAGCTAGGAGGTTTCAGCAGGGACTGAAACCGTGGATTCAGAATAGGGTGGCAATCCTTGAGCTTACGGATTATGCCACTCTGGTGCAAAAGGCAACGATTGTAGAAGCCGGAAGTGAATAGATGCAGAAGGAAAGAGAGAAGAAAGGAATAAAGAGGAAAAGTATGAGCATGGGTGGGGGTTCAGCAGGAAGGAGCTTCCCAACTAGATTTAATCGAGGAGCAGTGTCCCTACCAGGAAAGAACACTGGGTTTAAGCGGCCAATGAGCATGAATGTGAGCCAGAGCGGCCAGAAGTCAAGAATGTCTTATTCCAACCAGTCTCGACCCCCATTGCCAACCTGTAACACTTGTGGAAGAGTGCATTCTGGGGATTGTAAGGGAAAGCCAGTAACCTGCTTTAAGTGTGGGCAAGTGGGCCACTATTCTCACAAATGCCCTTCGTCAGCCCCTGCCATCATTCCAACCACCAATTGTCATTTGTGTGGACGCCCGGGTCATTGGAAGAGGGAATGCCCAATGAACAAACCAGCAGCTTCGGGAGCAAGCAGGGCTGCTTCCAATAAGCCACCTACTGCAAGGACTTTCAACATGACAGTCCAGGATGCTATGAAAGATTCAGATGTGATAGCAGGTACCCTTTCTCTAAATTCAGTCAGTGCAAACGTTTTATTTGATTCGGGAGCAACTAAATCTTTTATATCAAGGGACTTTGCGCGTAAATTAAGACTTAAAGCTGAACCCTTGATAGAACCCTTACAAGTAAAAATAGCCAATCATGAAATTATTCCTGTTAACCAGATTCACCCCGCCTGTGAGATAGGCATAGGGGAGCAATCTTTTAGTGTTGATCTGATTCCTTTTAAATTAGAGGAGTTTGATGTGATTTTGGGAATGGACTGGCTATCTAGCAATGATGCTCAGATAGACTGTAAAGGGAAGAAAGTTAAGTTAAATATCCCCGGGAAGAAAGAAGTTATATTTAGAGGAAAGAGGCAAACGCAGAAATTTTTGACTATGGCCCAGGCCAGAAGGATGCTACGAAAAGGAAATGAGGCCTACCTAGCCTATGTGGTGGACACGCAGAAGGAGGTGCCCAACTTACAAGAAATTCCAGTAGTCAACGAATTTGAAGATGTATTCCCACAAGACCTTCCGGGATTACCACCCGATAGAGTGATTGAACTTGCTATTGAGTTGGCCCCAGGGACGGCGCTAGTTTCAAAAGCACCTTACCGGTTAGCCCCGTTAGAAATGAAGGAATTAGCTATCCAATTGCAGGAACTCTTGGATAAGGGTATGATAAGACCCAGTGTGTCTCCGTGGGGAGCACCAGTTTTATTTGTTAAGAAGAAAGATGGGAGCATGAGGCTGTGCATAGACTATCGAGAGTTGAACAAGCTAACCATAAAGAACAGGTACCCATTACCTAGAATAGACGATCTGTTCGACCAGCTAAAGGATGCTGTTTATTTTTCCAAGATCGACCTGAAAACTGGATATCACCAACTAAAGATTAAACCCGAAGATATTTCCAAGACAGCGTTCCGTACCAGGTATGGGCATTATGAGTTCTTGGTAATGTCCTTTGGATTAACCAACGCCCCAGCGGCTTTCATGGATTTAATGAATAGAGTATTTAAGAAGTACTTGGACAAATGTGAGATAGTTTTTATCGATGATATTTTGATCTACTCAAGGACTGAGACTAGAACATGCAGAGCATTTGAGGATAGCTCTAGGAATACTCAGAGGGGAGCAGTTGTATGCCAAATTCTCGAAGTGTGAATTCTGGCGGAATGAAGTACAGTTTTTAGGACATGTGATCAATAAAGAAGGAGTATTGGTCGACCCCTCCAAGATAGAGGCGGTCTCAAATTGGGAAAGGCCAACCACACCCACAGAGGTAAGGAGTTTCATAGGATTGGCCGGCTACTATCGTAGATTTGTACAGGACTTTGCGAAGATCGCAGCCCCTTTGACACGACTTACTCGTAAGACAGAGAAGTTTGAATGGACGCAGAAATGTGAGAACAGTTTTCAAGAATTAAAGAAAAGGTTGATAACGGCTCCGGTGTTGGCATTGCCGGACGGAAAAGGAGATTTTGTGATATATAGTGACGCATCGCACAAAGGACTAGGGTGTGTGCTTATGCAGCACGGTAAAGTGATTGCGTATGCGTCGAGACAACTGAAGGCATACGAGATTAGATATCCTACTCATGACCTTGAGCTCGCGGCAATAGTATTTTCCTTAAAAATTTGGAGGTACTACTTGTATGGAGAGAAGTGCGAGATTTTCACAGACCATAAGAGCCTCAAGTACATATTTACGCAGAAAGAGCTCAACATGCGCCAGAGGAGATGGTTAGAACTAATCAAGGACTATGATTGTGAGATTCTCTATCATCCAGGGAAAGCCAATGTGGTGGCTGATGCCCTTAGTAGAAAGGAAAGACTCAGAATGATAACGACTTCGGAAGAATTGATAAAGGATTTTGAGAGAATGGAAATAGAAGTAAAGGTAACCGGAACCGGAACTGAAAAGCTTTTTGAGATCTCAATGCAGCCAGAGTTATTGGAAAAGATCAGATTGTGCCAGGAGAAAATAATGAATGAAGGCAGAAAGTCAATGACTGGAGAGGAGATCCATACTGAGAAAGATGATAAAGGGATAATGAGGTACTCCTACCGGATTTGGGTTCCGAATGTTCAAGAGCTTAAAGATGAGATATTGGATGAAAGCCATAGTTCAAGGTATTCCATTCACCCGGGAAGTACCAAGATGTATAGGGATTTGAAGGAATATTACTGGTGGCCCAACATGAAGAGGGACGTAGCAGAATGGGTAAACAAATGTTTGACTTGCCAAAGGGTAAAGGCAGAGCACCAGAGACCCAGTGGACTCTTACGACCCCTGGAGATTCCCGAATGGAAATGGGAACATATAGCGATGGATTTTGTTGTAGGATTGCCAAGGACGAAAGCCAATCACGACGCCATATGGGTAATTATAGACCGACTGACAAAGTCAGCTCATTTCATTCCTATCAATGAGAGATACACAGTCGATAGACTGGTGGACATTTACCTTAAGGAAATAGTGACGCGACATGGAGTCCTAGCGTCCATTGTCTCAGACCGAGACCCCAGGTTCAACTCCAGATTTTGGAGGAGCTTTCAGGAATGTGCGGGGACCAAGTTAAATATGAGTACCGCGTACCATCCCCAGACGGATGGGCAGAGTGAAAGGACCATCCAGACACTAGAAGATATGTTGAGAGTCTGTGCAATAGACCTTAAAGGAAGTTGGGATGATCACTTGCCGTTGATCGAGTTTTCTTATAACAATAGCTTTCATGCTAGCATCGGAATGCCGCCTTATGAGGCCCTGTACGGAAGAAGGTGTCGATCTCCCTTATACTGGGATGAAGTAGGAGAGCGGAAGATGCTCGGACCCGAAGTGGTCCAAAGGACCAAAGATATAGTGGATCTTATCAGAGGGCGACTTGTAGCAGCCCAAGACAGACAGAAGAAATATGCAGACCTAGCCCGAAAGGACAAGGAATATGAAGTAGGGGACTTAGTACTGCTGAAAGTATCCCCTTGGAAGGGATTAATGAGGTTCGGAAAGAAAGGAAAACTAAGCCCAAGATACATTGGACCTTTTGAGATATTAAGACGGATTGGAAAGTTAGCTTACGAGCTAGCCTTACCCCCTAACTTGCAACAAGTTCATAATGTGTTCCATGTGTCAATGCTAAGGAAGTATCATCGGGATGCCAGACACATAGTGGAGTACGAGCAGGTGGATATGCAGCCAGATCTAACTTACATGGAGAAGCCAGTAAGGATTATAGATAAGAAGGAGCAGGTGCTTCGGAACAAAGTGATCAAGCTAGTCAGAGTACTATGGCAGAATCATAATATAGAAGAATCAACTTGGGAACTAGAGAGCGCAATGCTAGAAAAGTACCCCCATTTGTTTTCTGTTTGATTCCGGGACGGAATCCTTTTAAGGAGGGGAGACTGTAATAACCCCAAAATTTTCAACTTTTTGTAACCCTTGTGAATAGTGTTTTAGCTGAATGAGAAAAATTTTCATGCCACACTATGTAGGGGTTCTGTTATGGATATTCTGGGATATTATTAGTACTCTATGTGGTATATAAGTGTATGTAAAGATCGTCAGAATCCAATTCCCGAACACTTGGATTTTTCCCGGAAATCCACTAGATACGGAGAGAATTGAGTATAAGGTAACAGGATAAAAAAGGATTTAAATTAAAGGATTATGATAGAGGATCATAAAAAGAAATATAATGTATTGAGAAAGGTTAAGGGAACCTAAGTAATAAGATCCCGGGTATGATCCTTCAAACGATAAACGAGAACGAAAGTTAAGCGAACTGTATAACAGATCAGCGGTCATTAGGCAAACGATTAGGAAGTTAATCAAAGGGATTAGTGGGGATGATGTCATCCAACCAATAGAAAGAGGACAAGGAGGGGAGGATGACATCATGAGGATGACACAAGCATGACATGGGAAGGAAGGAGGTGTGGTTGAATGAGAACCACACAAATTCAAGGGCAACAAGGTAATTGACTAAATCAAACACAAAAACAAAGCAACCAAGCCAAGTAAAATCATTTTCATCAAAATCAAAAAGAACCAAGGCTTTGTTCTTGAAGAAGCTTTCGGCTTTTTACTATTCAAAAGGGGAAGAAATTCAAAATCAAAGATCCAAGCTTCCTAAATTGGTGAGTTAATTCCCTAATCATCTTCATGCTTAGTTAGGGCTATATCATGAGTTTAAGCCATCAATTCCTTCTCCATCTTCTTCATTTAATCAAAGAAGAAGACTATGAATAGTGTTTTCAAGTTTTTAACTTGAAGTTTTTCTTGTTTTCCTTGAAGATCCAAGCATTCCTAAGACTTCTCAAAGCTTCTTAAGGCTTCCTAGCTCCTCCCACCACTTCAAGGAAGGTATACCATCTCCAAACCCTAGATTCCTATGTATTATAAGATAATTTTGATTAGTAGGATGATTTTGTAGCTTGATGTTGTGATTTAGAGTTTGGGATTTGAAATGGTAGTGAAATGGAATGGTAAATATTGTTGTTTTGATTAAAAGAACTTAAGTATGATTAAAGTTAAGCTTAGGCATAAGTATGAATGTTAAAATTGAATTGGTTGGGGTTGTTATGATGTGATAAGGATGGATGTTGGTTGTATGTTGGATTTGAGGTTGAATTGGGTTGGTTTTGAATGATTTTAAATTGGGAAATCGCGTAAACATAGCCGTCGTAACGTCCGATTTTCTTTAGACTGTTTTTGTGCATAACATTAGGACCCGAGAACCCCTTGCTAGATTATGACCACTGCCATGTTTAGATATCTCATGTTACGAGCTTCGTTTTGATATGTAGTTCGTTCGATTCCGATGCACGGTTTAGGAGAAACGACCGTTTCAAGTAACGGCGTTTCGCGAACGAAACTTTTCCCCTCGCCTTACTTTGAAACATAGGTTAAAGACCAAAAAGGGTTAATTAATGTATGAAACATTTATGGTAAGTGTGTTAGGCAGTTGGTAAGACACTCGCAAAGGAATCGCCTTAAAACTCGTAAAGGTTAAATTATTAAAAATGGTGGAGCCGAGGGTACCCGAGTGACTTAAGCGAATCAGTGAGCACAAAACAAGCGTTAGAGTCTAAGTTAGTTAAAGTATAGATTTACAAGTGACTTTGGTTTAATTCCAACTTACTTGTTGTTTATAGGTTACCAGACTCGTCCCGAGCCTTTTATCACCCCAAGTCGCTCAGGCAAGTTTTCTACCCGTTATAACTGTTGTGGTGATGAATATATGTATTTGCATTATCTTGCGATAGATGCATGTTGGTTAATTAGCAAATGTTGTTATATATTGAAGCATGCTGCTATGGTATATATATATGCATGCCTGTTTCGCATTCTTTCCATATATATATCTGTTGGTTCAGTTGATAATACATATGCTAGAGAATAGCGGTAATTTGCATTTACCCTTAGTATAGGGACCAAAAGGTGAAAACATTTTCTAAAACCGGGAGTCGAGGATCCCGAGTAGATTTTATATATATATATATATGGTTATAGTTTTCAAAACTATGAATCGAATAAGGTTTATTCGATAACTTTATTTTATTAATGAATATTTTTGAATATTCATTTGAGGATCTATGACTCCGATTATTTGCTGAGATATATTCTTTATTTTATTAAAGAATAAGGTGTAAATAATCAAACTTATTTTCGATTATTCAAATAAAGATAGTACTTTCATATAAGTATATCTTTGGTTATTTAATATTCGTTTCAAGTATAAGTTTTAAAACTTCTACTTCAATTATTTTTATAAAGATTATTCTTTATGGGAATATTATTTAAATAATAATATTCAGTCATTTTCTAAATATTCTGGGGACTGATTTACTTCATTAAATCAGCTTTACTCCAAACACTCTATAAAGTGTTTTCGAGTCTTCAAAATGATTTTTAAAAGATAGAGCGGATCCCAAAACTCATTTTAATATTTAAGATCTTCCTTTTAAGGGGATTTAAATACTCGCTCAAAACCTGAGGGATCCGGCTCTGTGGTGTGTTTTATATTCGCAACAAGGTTGCTGTTTTGTTAAATGAATTGATTACTTACCCAACACTCGGGAAGTAAAATTCTTGGAACAAGTTAATCCATTAACAGGCATCTCCTGGGAAATATCGGTGAGTTTTCCTTTCCAACTAGATACGACTTCTTGGTGGAGCCGTATCAACAAGTTCTACTTGGGGAAAGGGGGAACGAGCTTTACGTTTCAGAGTCATGGATTTCATCTAAACTAGGAGTGGCGTAAGTTGTCAAGTGGCGCCAACCCAGCCTTATTATATTGGCCCAAATGGCCTGGAAGTTCCGCTAAGGCGGTCCATTCCTTAGGAGTTCAGTGTTCGGTTGACAAGTAAATCCGACAGGTTCTCCTCTACATGTAGAAAATGGTGGGGTTGTACTACTACGACTGATCATCGTAAGTGGTCTTCCTGGCGCGGCAAACTCCCGTAATGAGTTCATCATCCATTTGGATAATTCTGCAACACTACCCGTAGCATTTCGATCGAAAGGCTACTAATGGGTGGTTGCCGAAGCATTGACAGGGTCAAACCTTTTTATTGGTGTATCCATTGAATGAAGTATCTCGTAACTTCATTTCTTTTCAAAATATTTCAAAGATCAAATATTTTCAAGTTTTATTTGTGGTCTCATCTATGGGATGACCTCGTGAATCTTATTATACTTCGAACAGTAGTAGTTCAAGTAGATTTCTAACAAAAGGGTATAAGTATAGTGAAGTAATTGGTAACTTCATCTTCTTTTAAAACTTATATCCAGTAAGTAATTACCTTACTCATGATAAAGAATTCTAGTAAGTATCCATTTAGATACTTGTATTATTGTTATCACTATATATTATCTTGCGAGCTGTATGGCTCACTCTTGCTTTATTTCTTCATCACACAACAACAGTTAGGAAAGATGGCCAGATTCCAGCAGACCCAGCGCAAGCGCGTGGGAAGCGTCCTGCGTCTTCCCGTTGATGTTGTAGCTGCTATAGCTGCAGAGGTAGATCTATTGTAGATCAGACCATCTACTTTTGAGAATCAATTATGTATAATTATAACTTGTGACAGATAATGGCAATTAACTGTAAATTTATCAAGTAATCATTTTGGGTTGTAATAATTGTTAAATTGTGGATTCAAAGACTTGTACTTATTTAAATTTCATCTCTGAGACTATAATGGGTTGTGGTGTGTGTTAGTGTGGGGTCACAGCATAAGGTTATTATTATTAATTAAGTGAAGTGATATTGTGGAAAGAAAGACCGTGACGACCCGGATCCCCGACCCCGGATCTGGGGGTGTTACATTCATCATCGAGTAAGAGTGTATAATCCCAACCCCTGTCGTGGGCCCGAATGGCTGCCTCGTCGAAACCCATTTGGAAGCACCGCTCTTCTGTGACTAACAACTTATTCTCCTCTTTACGGAGCAGCTTCCTCGAAGCCTTCAGCTGCATGTCCCTCCGGACAATCATTTACTTCAGTCTGGACAACTTTCCAAGTTCTTTTTATCAGACGACAAGGCCAAAACTTTCCCCTCAGATAATTCCAATGTCTTCTGCTCTCGGCCCAACTCATATTTAGCTTTGGTTGCCCTGACCTCCATCTACAATATCCCTTTCATCCTGGCTTGCATATCCTGGACCTTGTCGGCCACAGCAGCTGCCTAGGGAAGAGACTAGAAAGGGTACACAAAAGAAAATTAAGACAGAGATGATACAGAGGAAAGAGACTGTAGTAAAAAGCAAAGACAAAAATGTACCAGGGAAAGACAAGCCATGATCTCGATGCAGGCATCGGAAGGATCGACAATGGCATAAACAGCTTGATCTTTTGAGAGCATCAGCCCTCTGCAGAGATTCGACCCAACCTCCCTTGCTGCCACAAGAGCCTTGCTCATTATGAAGTCAGAAGAAAGTACACCCCATTTTGGGGCGTACGTCTCTATGACATCCCCGCCTTGAGAACGAAGCCTCTTTCGGGGGTCAGCCTCCAAGTTCGATGGGTCAGGCCTGTTTTCGCTGGTAAGCTCCAAGGAAGGAGTGGGTGAATGAACGATAGAGGGAACGGGGGAACGAGAATCGGCGCCATCAAGCCGGGAATCCTCTTCAGCACCCCGCTGTCGGACTAGCTTCTCCTCTTCCTTTCTAGAACCTCTTGGCGTGTGGACACTATTTCAATAAAAAACAAGACAACATCAGTAAACGGGCCAAACATCAGTAAATACAAATATTTACAAGCATTATTACAATAAAAGAAAAGGCGAGTAATTAAAAAGTGTTACCACTATCCCAAAGGGCGAACAACCAGTCATGGTCCCTACACTGGGTCAGAGTTAATTTCAAAAGTTTAGCACTAACATGTTGGTGATAGTCTGTAGACTCTTCGGCTCCAAATACCGGTAAAACTATAGACGAAGGCTCGACATCGCGCCATACGCCGAACACAGCCAATAAAGGGCTCGAGATGTAGCACTAGTGCGTGTGGCTCTTTTTGTTGCTGGAATTTGTGACACACCAATAGCCACAACCGGCCCTTCGGCTAATGGTGAAGAAGTCGTCACTCTTCCCGTTCATACGAAAGTCATAGTGAAACCGGAATAGGGTGGTAGAAGGTTTAACCTTTTCCAAAAGGCATTGGAAATGTAAGTTATTTATATGGATGACCCCGTTAGGGCCCATCTGGCCGAAGGCTGTTTTCATCTTACTAAAAAGATACTTAATGAGCTTCCGCAGAGGGACCCAAAAGCCGCATTAAAAAGTAGCCTCGGAAATCCCTACAACATAGTCGCCCGAAGCAACATGGACGGGAGAGGTGTGATATATCCTTTCCAATTTCTTCAGCGTGTAAAGGTGGTAGGCTTCTATGGGGATATGGTACTTGGTGTAAAAAGTCTCTATGTCGGTTTTCTTGAGTTGTGTGGGGTTGCTTGCGGTTTGGAAAGCGGCTATGTTATTAAAATGGACAGGGCCCGAAGGGATGTGTGTCACATAAGAAGGCCCGACACCTTGGTCAGAACGATCCATATTCCTGCATCCAAAAATGAGGAAACGTTATCCATGTACTCGGATCAAACATAAAAGAAGTACGAAAAAGAATAGCCGAGTATAACAGGCTAAACCGGTCTGAATAAGAGGAAAGATAAAAGTTACTGAAGTTAAGGGATCGACTCCCAAAAACTGTTCAATGGTTTCAACAGTCCGAAGACTGTTCAAGACCGCGAACACACTTGCATGCCATCTTTAAGTTCCATAAACTCTCTCTAAAAAAGGGAAAAAGGGAGAAAAAGGCCAGTGACAATGTTATAACTGCCCCGAAATTCTAGCCTAAAATACCTAGAAACATCAATCAAAGGCTAAACCCCCAAATTCACGGAATGGCGAGTAAACCCCATAAAACTCAACATGTATGCAAGGGAAATCAAAAGACAAAATTCTAAGATAAAAGCTTCAATTACTTGTATTCAAAGTGCGCAAGGCTGGATATGGCGATTGAAGAGACTTAGACTTGAAATTGCCCGTGTCGCTAAGAGTTTATTTTGCTCTGAAAATATAGAGTTGAGTTAGGAAAGATATAAAAAATGAAATGGGAAAGGAGGAGTATTTATATTGATCCAGGGGTGCGGTGTTTAAGTTGCTTGGTCTAAGAAATGTTGGATTTGAAATCCACAGTTGAGATTATAAACATTTGAGATTCAACGGTAGGATGGCAGTTACGATCTCGAGGCGTGACAGCTGTCATCATTAAGGAGGTCGCGACTCCCCAAGCGGCACCTACTCTGTCCAAAGGTCCTTGGGAATCTCAAAGACTAGGGTTCATCCGAGAAATGGTCGTTAGGCTGAAAGAATTGGGCTTCGCCCAGGCGTCCCCCTTACCGAAGCCCAGGGTCATGTTGAAAGCCCATCTTCTTAGGCCCATTAAGCCAGCTTGGGCCGATAAAGATTGAAAATATTTATGGTCCGAATACGTTGTTGAGTGGCATTTATGACACTTTATAACGCTCCGTAAAGCTTTGAATTGATGATTTGTGCTCAAGTTGTTAGTATTTTTAATGTGTTTTTTGTAGTGTTTTGCATTTCAGGCATTTATCATAAATTCAGGTGAATTTCCATTGTTTTGATGGTAATATTATGTTCGGATGGTGTCTAGAATAAAAGCTCGTGAAAAGACCAACTCAAATCAGCAAAAAAAAGGGACAAAAAATTCTACAGAGAGTCAGCGCGCCCGCGCTGTAGAAGCACGTGGCCGCGCCAGGATGGCAGAAGTACAGCGCGCCCGCACTGGTCAAGCGCACCCGCACTGGTCAAGCACGCGCCCGCGCCAGGTCGAGATTAAAGAATCTTGTTTCGACTCTGCTTTTGACCCAGAAGACTCGCCATGTCGAGATTAAAGAATCCTGTTTCTGCTCTGATTTTGACCCAGAAGACTTCTAATCTGCATGGGCTGCTATATACATAACTTAAGGTCATTTTTTATAACAAGACGTACCAGAGCTTAAGGAGAATGCGTAAGAAGACCGTAAAACACAATTCAACCAAGACGAAGAAGATCTAGTTTATACTTGTGATTCTTTATTTTAAGTTGTAACTTTGGATGCTAGTTTTCTTGCTTGTGAACCTATACTCTTGTTTCGTACTTGGCTTATTACTTATTCATTATAAAGACTACATTTTATATACCATACTTTCATCGGAACCCACGTTGATGATGAGTCCGATTATGGGCTAATCGTTATCGTGGGGTTCTAGCGGATTTATTTATGGAATTCTTTAGTTAATTTGTTTCGATGCCTTAGTGTGTGGTGATTGTATGATATCCTAGTATTGGTTATGCTTATTCGTCTTATGAGCGTCGTGAACTTATAAGATAGCGTATTAATCTTTAATGAATCGAAAGTGAATTTAAGAGTTTAGAACTTGCCATGCTTGCCGAAGTCTATTCATCTGGACGAAGACTGGGTCGGAAGATAACTGGTTCCAACAATAAGGTAGTTATGAAAAAATGTTTATTTGGCCGCCGATCTAACCTTAAGTAAAGGTTACATCTGTGGAAAAACTTACTTACTTTTTGGTTGTAATAACTATCACTTTGTGGATTTAAGAACTCTAGTAATGTATTATTTACTTTCCAAGATAATAACATGTGTGTGTGAGTAATAGAAAGTGTGGGGCCGTAAATATGTGAATATTTATATTGTTTTTCAAGATAAGTGTTAAAACATGATTCAAGACGGCGTGACCTCCTAAATTCCTGACCCCGGATTGGGGGGCGTCACATCTATTTCTACTTATTAATTTTTTTGATCAAATTTGTTTATTAATTTTTTTTATCAAATTTGATTAGGGAATGAGGGAGGATTTCGATGATAATCGATGATGTGATAAACGCAAAAAGAGCTAATGTATTATCACATCAAGGAAGGTATGGTTGTTAATAGATATATGATGGCATGCATATACCGTTGAATTGCATGAACCTATTAAGACTGAAAAATACAACAACACATTTTTTATGGCAAGATGGATTACATTACTTACTCACACTCAAACTCCATGATCATGGTGCCTTTAATTATTATTTTATTTTAAATATAATTTTTTATTTCTTTTACAGATTATTATCCTATATAAACAATTGTATGATGTAACACATAATTTTTTGATTGAAATTAAAATTTTAAAAGTTTTTCTTTTATTTTTTTTGTAAATTCAAAAAAATACTTTTGAATTTAAGATTTACCTTGTAAAATTAAAGGTAATTAAAAATTTCTCTTATAAGAGTTCTCATGAGAATTATCGATTATTTTTTTTTACGTTTTCTTGCAGCGTCAATGAGAGTATTAAAGGCAGAGTGAAAAAAAGTAAGTTGAGAATATTTAATTCGGATAGAAAGCTTTTGTAGGGTAACAATTAATTAATTTTTAAGTTTTTTTTTATAAATTATAAATTGGTGGCTGAACCTAACCCCCTTTAGTGTTTTAGTGGCCTAAATTTTAAATATATAATATATTGACCATATTTTTTTATTCTTAAAAATGTGGCTACGTGTCACTTTTTTTAGAAAAATATTTAATCTTTTCGTAATAGTAGTTCTTAGCTACCTTTTCTAAAAAAAATACTATCCTATCACTATATTATAAATTTAAAATTCCGGCCCCAAGGTGTTAAACAAGATTAAATTCGGTCACAATTCGTTTATTTCCTCTTCTTTTTATTATAATTTATATTGCATTGTCATATAAATATATACTTCCTCCGTTCCAAACTATGCTCCTATTTTGACTTTTTGTACCGTTCATGTTAAACGATTGACTACTAATTTACGTCTAATCTATAATATCAAACATAATCGTGATTTTGTTGGATTCGTATTTATGAGTTTTTTAATATAACAAAATTTTTATATTTAATACTAATACGAAATTAAAGATATTAATAATCAAAATTGTGTATTGACAAACTTGTATAACACAAACATGAAACGTTTTTAGAGACGGAAGGAGTAATATATAAAATATAAGTACTATTTATTCGTTTAGGACACCATGTTTTATATAACTATACTTGAACGAAGTTGTATTATTTTTTTGAATAATGTATATTAAATTGTACTTAATCAATAAAAATCTGAAAGTTTAACTTTGAGCGGTACAGATTTAGCCGATCCGATCGATTGTTCGAGTTGTCTCGCATTATTTATGCTATGGATAGATCACTCCATTATAATGGTGTCTTATTGAATATGTCCAAAATTCGTGCGGATTTCAACTATATTGAATGATATGGTACTGTTGTGAAGTTATGACCTTGGTAACATACCCAAAAAATAATATCAAAACTATAGTTATAACCGATGTTTCAAAAATGGCTAGGCGTGTCAGGACGGTGAGGGTACCTTCGAGAGATTAATCGGCAAGTCTGAAATTAATCGGACCGATTAATCGAAACATTAATCGGAAGAATATAAATATAATTTTTAATTTTTATAATTATATAATGATCAACATGTCAAATATTTGTTTGAAAAAAAAATTAGAATGATATTAAACAATATCTACATATTTGACATGCATTATGTACTAATTATTAAGTTTACATTATTAACTATACTAGCTTACGGCCCGTGCGATGCACGGATCTTTATTAATATTTATATTTTTTCATTTCTATTTTATATAATTTTATTAAAATTTTATATAAGTATTAAAATATTAAATAATGATTATATAATTATAATTTTATTGTGTATAATTTCAATTTAATTTCAAATAGAATAGAAAATATATAATTGATGAGATCTTATTCATAAATAATAATGTAAATATTTGTTCTTGGTGACTTTTGAACCTGAAAACTTATATGTATCCTTATAAAAATAATAATATATATGTTTGTTGTTAACAGGATTCGAACATGAGAACTTATATATATCTTTATAAATAATAATATAAATGTTTGTTGTTGACGGGATTCGAACCTGAGAATTTGTAGAGTGTATTTTTTAGTATTTGCATCTAACGGCTCTGATTATTTGGTGAAGAAGATCGAACGGTCGTGATGGAAAGGGATAACCAAAATGAGGGTCAACCAAACTATAAATTATAGGTCATTCCGGTTATTATAGTATAGTATAGATTTTAATTCATACTTTTAAATTAATTATAATATGTTATTTTTATATTTTAAGTGAGAAAATAAATATATTAGATTACTTATTACTTCTTACCAATACTTTATATTATAAATTGACATGATATTATGTGAAATTATGAAATTAATGATTTAAAATTATAAATAAATATATTAGGACCGATTTTTGACCGCCTAGCCCGCCTAATCCCGATTTCGATCCGATTTTTTGAAAAAAACGTCTAAATCACCGTTTAGATTCGAGTCGGGGCGTTTTACCACCGCCTTAGGCGCCGCCGTGCCGGCTAGATGGATTTTTAGAACACGGTTATAACTATTAACAATCTTGATAATTTTTCGTAATGGATCCAAGAAGGGACGAGAAAAAGGCAGATGAGTACTCTGGCATGGGTATATTAGAGGCAGTGCCCGTTTGAGCCTTTGCAGACACATAACTTTCATAGCAGGAATTGAACAACGACATTAAATACGAGGAATTATTCTTTTTATGTTGATAAGTTTGATCAATTTATATTTTACTGAGTATCTGTTCTAATAAATTTGGGAGTGAGCGAGAATTGAACCCTAAACCCAGAATTTAAGACGATAAGAGATAAATCATTAATCACTTTAATTATCTCATCACGCTCTGATTGATTTATTTAGTAAAAAGAAATTAATCGAATTACAATTTATTTAATAAAAAGAAATTGATCGAATTATCACTGAGAACAAGAACATTTATATTATGTACATACACAGCAGTTGACAAAATAGAATGAAAATCATATCAAGAATTGTAGCTAACAATTTAGAATTCAACCGGAATGAAGATCCGACATGCTTTTACTTTCATGTTCAAAGTGTTGAAATTTAAAGGTCTAACTTTATATTTCGAATCTTTGTTGAACCAACTAGCTAGCCTGGTGGAGGATCATTTGAGGATTAGACACATGTTCAATTATCCTGGCTATATTGTTAGCAAAAGCGGAAAACTTTGAAAAACATTTAAATCATTATTAGTAACCAAAGAAAAACTGTAACAGAGAGAAACACAGCAGGCCCATAGTTTTGCAAAATGTGTTTACAGTAAAATGTAAAACTGACAGGTCGAGAAAGTGTAGATGCTAATTTTACAAGATGACAAAAAAGACAAAAGCTCTGCACATTTCATCAAAGAGAGAACGTGCATGTAATAAGTAATATATTTATCCAAAAAAGACTAGATATATTAAGACTAGTCAACTAGAACACCTCAAGTCTTTGGCTGCATTTTTTATATAAATCCGGTATTGAACAACCAAAAAAGACACATATATTAAAACCAAAATGGCATCAATAACTTCTGCTTCTCTTCGCTCTCTGCTCATTTTATTGCAACTTTCTTACTTGTATGTTTCGGAAGCACAAACACCACCTGTAACCAAGGGACTCTCATTAACATTCTTTGACACGACTTGCCCAAGGTTGGAATCCATTGTCAGGAAACAACTTGAGAAAGACTTTGCTCAAGATATCGGCCAAGCTGCTGGCTTACTTCGCATGCACTTCCACGATTGTTTTGTTCAGGTACCTTTTCTATATATATGTAATTCATTTCATAGTCGTCAGGGTCATGTTACAAACTCCAGTTCTTTTTTATGAATGATCATTGCTAGTACATACTATTTTAGTCGACGCTTTAAATCAGTGCACAGGCACCTCCAAATGATGATTACTAATCTGCAGGGATGTGATGCATCTGTATTGCTTGATGGCTCGGCCAGTGGACCGAGTGAGCAGGAGGCACCTCCAAATCTAACTCTAAGGCCCAAGGCATTTGAAATTATCGACAACATTCGCAGACAGGTGCACAGGCGTTGCGGTGCAATTGTGTCATGCGCTGATATCACCGCTCTCACAGCCCGTGATGCAGTTGTTTTGGTACAACGCTTAACACCCTTTCTATCTTAATACTACGTTTAATTACTACCATCAAATCAACCCCCCTGAATTCTATATTATTGTATCACACAAGTCCAAATGGTCCCTCATCTTCTGTCAATTATTGTAGTATTAAATTTTCTAGTTGAGACTACTATGTCCAGCTTTTATAACTTGTGCCTAACACATGGAATATGTCCCTGCATTTCCTTTTCAGCCCACTTATTATTTGTCTAAAGTTTGCCAGCCAATTATTTTTCACCCCTTTGTTGAAGACCCCATGCATGCACTATCTTATCCGAATATCAAATGTATATTAATCTCTTTCAACAAATGATCAAGCAATTTCCAAATGACAATACTCACCACAGTTTTTTAGTTTTGTGCAATCTAGAAAATGACACCACTGGTGCCTCTCTTCTGCAAAATCAAGTAGTATATTTCTCATTTTTCGACTAAAGAAACATCGATATTTTATTGGTTAATTTATAGACTTTATTCAGCCCAACCTCAGGGGTCAAAAAATCATCATTTATATTGCCGTTTTGAGGTAGTAATTATCTTGTATCAATCTCATTGTCTTGGTATTAAAACATACTTATGTTTATACCTTAAATGAGTTGATAATATTCTGTGTGAAGATATTATAGAAAATTGCATATAAATTTAGATGTTTCATACATATCTATTAAAATACAATCTCACAATTTGCTCAATATGATAAACTAGTCCGGTGGACCAGATTACAAAGTGCCACTAGGAAGACGAGATGGACTCAACTTCGCAACAAGTCAGGCCACACTAGACAACCTTGTTGGTCCAAATGCCAATACAACTGAAGTCCTCCGTCGTCTTGCCAGGAAAAACTTAGATGCCACTGATGCAGTCGCGCTCTCTGGTGCCCACACCATTGGTATAAGCCACTGCAGTTCCTTCACTGGACGTCTGTATCCGCAAGACCCTACAATGGACCAAACGTTTGCTAAAAACCTCAAAACCACATGCCCTCAAAATGCACAAGTTGATGCGACAGTGTTCCAAGATATTCGAAGTCCAAATGTGTTTGATAATAAGTACTATGTTGATCTCATGAACCGACAGGGGTTGTTTACTTCGGACCAAGATTTGTATACCGATAGTAGGACTCGTGGCATTGTTACAAGTTTTGCAGTTAACCAGACTTTATTCTTCGAGAAGTTTGTGATTGGCATGTTAAAGATGGGGCAATTGAATGTATTGACAGGAACTCAGGGTGAAATCCGGGCTAATTGTTCGATGAGAAACTCGGACAATACATTGTTGTCATCTGTTGTGGATGTGGCTGAAGAGGCTAGCCAGTTTATAGGCTTTTAAGGAGATCTAGTACTTGGTTGAACACATATAAATGTCCTGTTAGCTAAATTCTAAATAAAACCTTGTGAAAGGAACTACTTAGTTTAGTTTTGTTGTAAAAAAGTACAGTAACGTTTTTCATGTTACCGGTGGCGGGTACGCATGGCATATGTAAGAATTTCTAATAAATTTCGAGTCTTGTGGCAAAAAAAAAAAAACCGAGTCTCCGATGGCGATCTCTTAAATTAATTTTGATTATGTCTTAACAAGTATTTTCTAAATTTTTTACTGTATGATGATATGAAATTTTTTAGATAACTGTGTAGTCTTTAAGCAATTTGACTATGACCAATTCGGAATTGGTGATTAACGCTCTCGACCTGTCATAATTAATGCGTGTAAACTGAAAAGATGGTGTACATGCAGAGCTGTTCATGAACCGAGCTGAGTATTACTTTTTTTTTCTGATGAATCGAACCGAGCAGGGCTTTTTTAACAAATAAAAAATCGTGTTCGAGTTTGAACTCGTTAACTATCGAGCCGAACACAAGGTTTTATCGAATATAACCGAGCCAAGTCGAACCCAGCCAAACACGAGTCGAGCATGAGTTTTCTCCATCAAAACGAGCCGACAAGCCGAGCCAATCCGAGCCGAGCTGAAGTGATAATTTTCTGGTCAAACCACCGGTTGACTGTTAAAATAACAAACCAAATATATTGTTAGTAATATGTTGTAGACTTGATGATATTTTACCAAAACACCTTAGTAGATTTAATTAAGTGTAATTATAGCTTTCAACTGATAATCTAATTATGTCATCCGTTGAAAGAATAGTTTATGATTAAAAAAGTTTTTGTAGCACATTCCTGAATAATGTAATGTCTTGAAGGATTAGATGTTGTAGGATATTCTAAGTCATGTTGGCTACTAGAACGATATATAAAATGGGTTGGTCAATTGTAAATATTAGATGCCTTGTAATTTTGCATTAATGAAATTGAGTCAATTGTTATGGAAATACTTTCAACAGATGTTTCTTGAAGACTTCGACGAATGACCCAAGTCCCAATTAACGGATGATCCAATAGGTCTCAACGGATGATCTAATAGAGTCTCGACGGATAACTAATTCAAATAGGAGTTGAAAGCGACTTGACAGTCACATGGGTTGATTGTATACAAAAGGAATTTGGCAGTCTGTAATCAGAATTATGAAGATAAAGAAGCATTTTCATTTCCATACAAAACAGGGACATTCAAAGATGTCATATCTATCTGGATTGCATTGGACAGAGAAATGAATAAACATTGTGATTAGACCTAGATAATAGACTTATGCTTTATCTTACTACACATGTAACTTGGTGATATATAAACCAAGTGTAGCAAATAGTTATTTTTTATCAATTGACACAGTCAAAACAAGTAAGAACACGAGAGCATTTGTAAGCTGTATCTTTTAGAACTCTCAAGTTTTAGTTTGTAAGAACTCGTGTAAGCAGCTGTGTGCTTTTGTATCATATAGATCTTCTACATTTATATATATATATATTATATATATAGTGGAAATAACAATCCACCAGAAAGTTTTAAACATCCTTGTTTATTTACTTTGTATTTGAATACTTGAATATTTCTTATCCGCATTTAGCCTATTCAAACTATCTTATATTTATATTTGTAAGAAGTTTTAAAATCGAAAAGGAACCAGAATTCCATTCACCCCCCCCTTCTGTAATTCTGTAGTTAGATTGTCTAGGAATAACAATTGGTATCAAAGCAAGGTCTTGACACACTAAGAGTTTAAAGATCTAAACAACTAAAAACATGAGTAGGAAGGATGTTGGAGTGAAGATTCTTAGTCTGGATAAAGACAACTATGTTAGGAATATGTTGTAGACTTGATGATACGCTACAAAAACACCTTAGTAGATTTAATCAAGTGTTTTAATTTTGTAGCTCTCAACGGATAATTTTATTAGTCATCCGTTCAGAGAGTAGCCTATGTTTAAATAAGTTTTAGTAGCACATTCCTGCATATTGTAATGCCTTAGAGAACTAGAAGTTGTAGGATATTTTAAGTCATGTTGCCTACTAGATTGATATGTAAAATAGGTTGGCTAATTATAAATATTAGATGCCTTATAATCTTGCATAAGTGAAATAGAGTTAACTGCTATAAAAATACTCTCAACGGATGTACCATAAGGTTTCAACGGATGATCAACTAGAGTTTTAATGGATGATCAACCAGACTCTCAACGGATGATCCAACAAAGCCTCAACGGATGATCCAACAGAGTTTCAACAGATGATCAAATTCAAAAAGCAGTTGATAGTGACTTGAGTTCACCTTGGAAAGACTTTATGGGATTCTAAAATTTATGAACTTGAATTAGAACAAGATGAGCAAATAGAGAAAGGAAGGAAAAAAGGAGGATCCATAGCACAGGTAGCTGAGCAAGAGAGAGTGAAAGAGATGAAGGTTGAAGCTGTGGAATCTGCACCAAACTCCAGGGTTTGAGAAGGCAAAGGAAAAGGGCTAGTAGCTGAACATGAAGATCATCTTAGTCAAGATGAAATGGAGGATATAGATGAACATCTAGCTTTCCTGTCAAGAAGGTTTGCCAAGCTCAAGTTCAAAAAGAACTTTGGAGAAACCAAGCCAAATAGAAACATGGTATATAAATCCAAATTCAAGTGTTTCAAATGTGGCTTGAGTGGTCACTTGGCAAGTGGATGCAGAAAGCCTAATTATGAGAAAAAGAAGTTTGAGCCTGTGGATTATAAAAAAAGTACTTTGACTTGATCAAACAAAAGGAAAACGCTTTCTTGACTCAGAAAAATGGCTGGGCAGCAGATGGGGAAGATGAAGTTGAGGAATCAAGTTATGTCAACCTAGCCTTGATGGCCAAATCAGATGAAGCAGAAGTCAGTTCTTCAAGCAATCAGGTAATCACCACTAACCTAGCACATCTTTCTAAAGATGAGTGTAATGATGCTATAAATGATATGTCCATAGAGTTGTATCATTTGCGTGTTACACTTAAATCACTCACCAAAGTGAACACAAGAATTAAAGATAATAATTTGTTTTTGAAGTGAGAGAAATATTGTGTTAGAAACTCAATTTATTGAGTTTGAGAAACTGAAATTAGAGTGAATAATTGCTAAGGAGGAACTGAATGAATCTTTAAAGAAAGAGGAGATTTTAAGAAAGCAACTTGAACGAGAACATGAGGTAATTAAGGCTTGGAAATCATCTAGAGATGTCCATACTCAAATTACTAAAGTTCAAGGTATAGAGTCCCTCCAGTGAGGAAGCCTGGAAAAAGAGTAAAGAGAAACTGGATTTTAATTTGGTAGAAGGACTTTCAATGGATGTGGATTTAACAAATAATGAAGATTATTCATCAAAAGATAAAAGGATTTATCCATCAAAAGACAAAGAACCACATCCTTCGAGTGAAAGAAAACCAGTTAGCAAAGTCTTAGCTAAGTTAAATGAAAAATTTGGATCAATTTCCAAGAACTTTGTTGCAGGAGAAACAAGCCAAATCAAGGAGAACAAAAGAGTCAATATGGTGCATCTATCAATGAAGCAACTAGATGATAGATTGGCGAATATTAAGATTAAGGCAGAATCTAAAAGGAAAAATAATAGGAATGGAAAAGTAGGAATTAAAAAATATAATAACTACACACCTGATAAATATGCACCTAGAAAAATATGTGTTAAGTGTGGTAGTGTTAATCATATGTCTGATAATTGTAAATATGCTATGCCTACACCTATGTATGCACCTCCCTCATTTCTTAGCATGCCCACAATTCCTATGAATGTTATGCCTGCACAGAATCTGAATGCACAATTTGCTAATATGCCATTTACACAAAATCCTTACTATGCTGTATTTAGTATGCCTCAAATGCCATTTATCATGCCATACTAGAATAACATGTTTGAACATAATATGCCATTTCATGTTAATCAACCTGTGCATGATAATTCTGCGATTATGAATGATTTTCAAAGCCCTATTCTATTGACCAAGGTTGAATCTCAATCACCTGAGTCAAATGGGGACAAACCTAAGAAACCTAAAAAGAAAGCTAACAAAGCAAGACCCAAGGAAACTTGGGTACCAAAATCAACTTGATTTGGTTTTGATGTGTGCATGGAAACGGAAAGAATCTTTGGTATTTAGATAATGGTTGCTCAAGGCACATGGGTGGAGATTTTACCCTTCTCACTGAGTTCAAGGAGAGGGCTGACCCAAGTATTACTTTTGGAGATGACAACAAATGGTATATTGTGGGATATGGCTTAATTTCTAAAGGCAATGTCATCATTGAAGAAGTTGCTCTAGTGGATGAACTCAAACATAATCTTTTGAGTGTCAGCTAGCTTTGTGATAAAAGCAACTCCGTAAGATTCAATTCTGAAGCCTGTGCTGTTACAAACAAGAAGGACAATAAAGTGGTTCTCACTGGAGTGAGAAAAGGAAATATGTATTTAGCTGACTTCAACTCATCAAGTGCAAATTATATTGCTTGTCTTTTCAGCAAAGCAAGTCAAGATGAAAGTTGGCTATGGCACAAGAAACTGTCCCATATAAACTTCAAGTCTATAAATGAATTAGTCTAGAAAGATCTTGTAAGAGGCATTACTCAAGTTGAGTTCTTAAAGGATGGTCTATGTGATGTTTGTCAGAAAGGAAAAAAGATCAAGGCATCCTTCAAAAAGAAGCTTAAATCTACAATTGAAAAACCTTTACAACTACTGCATATGATTTTGTTTGGACTAGTCAATGTGTTGTCAATTTCAAAGAAAAATACTGCCTAGTGATTTTTGATGATTTCTCAAAGTTCACTTGGACATATTTTCTAAAATCTAAAGATAAAGCTAGTGAAATCATCATCAATCATATAAGGCAACTCAACAACCATCCTGATCTCAAGGTTAAAAGAATCAGGAGTGACAATGGAAACGAGTTAAAGAATTCTGTTATGAGGTTGTTTTGTGAAGAAAATGGGATCATGCATGAATTCTCAGCAGCAAGAACTCCACAACAAAATTGAGTGGTGGAAAGGAAGAACAGATCTCTTATTGAAGCTGTAAAAACAATGCTAGTAGAATCAAAGTTACCAACTTACTTTTGGGCAGAAGCTGTAAATACTACAGGCTACACTCAGAATATTTCTTTGGTCAATCATGTATAATGCATGACTCTCTATCAATTATTCAAGAACAAGAAGCCAACACTAAACTTTCTTCATGTCTTTGGCTGTAAATGCTATATTCTAAGGAATCAAACTGAGCAGCATGGAAAGTTTGATGCTGAAGCAGATGAAGGTGTTTTTGTTGGGTATGCAGTTGGAAAAGCATACATGGTCTATAATCGTAGAACCAACATTGTTATGGAATTTGTACATGTTATGTTTGATGAAGAAGATTGAAGGACTTCAAGTTGAAGGTTTCCATGAAAGCCTCAAATTTGAAAATGTTGAGATGATTTATAATGATAGTTGTTGAGTGGCATTTATGACACTTTATTATGCTTCGTAAAGCTTTGAATTGGTGTATTTGTACTCGAGTTGTTGGTGTTTTATGTGTTTTGAAGTGTTTTTGCATTACAGGCATTTTCCAGGTAATCAGGTAAATTAACATGGTTGTAGTGCTAATTTGGTCTTTGGATGGTGTTGGAATAAAGGCTCGTAAAAAGACCGGCTCAAATCAGCAAGGAGAAAAAAAGAAATCAGAATTTTATTCAGGAGGACGGCCGCGCCAGGTCGGGGTAGCAGAATTCTATTTTTGTTGGGATTTTGAGATTTTGAAGCCCTGGTCAATTCTACAACATATATATACATAAATAAAGACGTTTTTCATAAGGAGAGACGTAATAGAGCTTAAGGAGAAGACGACAAGAAGACCTATAGCACAATTCAACGAAGGCGAAGAAGATCTAGTTTATTCTTGTGAATCTTTGTTCTAAGTTATAATCTTGGATTCTCGTTTCTTGTTTTGTTGAACCTAATACTATGGATTTCATACTTGGTTTATTATAAAGACTACGTTTATTATACCATGCTTTCATCGGAACCCACATTGATGATGAGTCCGGTTATGGGCTAATAGTTATCATGGGGTTCTATCGGATTTATTTATGGATTTTTTTAGTTGATTTATTTCAATGCCTTAGTGTGTGGTGATTGTATGATAAACTAGTATTGGTTGTGCTTATTCATCTTATGAGCATCGCGAACTTATAAGATAGCGTGTTAATTCTTAATAAAGCGAAAGTGAATTTAAAGATTTAGAACTTGCCATGCTAGCATAGGTTCACGTGTTATTGTATACATGATTCGTAGGTAATTTTAACCATCTTACTTGCCCTATGTAATCGCAATAGATAACTTGTGAATTAAACCGTTATGTTGTCAAATTATATAGACATATATGGTCTCAATATAATTGGTGTCTATTCAGCTTCTATCTCTTTTGTGGACGTCTGGTAGTATGGTATTCTTACAAAAAATGTTGGCGATTATCAACTTCGTGTTATCTGATTATTGTCATCACCATTGCATGCTAAGGTTAAGAATGAAAAGGCTATTGAATGAAGTACTTAATGAAGTTAAAATCCCATGTTTGTGTCATATATTATTCAACTCTCTTAACTCTCTTTAGTTAATGTTCTCGAGTATAATTCTCAATAGTTAATCGTAGTATAATTAAAACCCAATTTGGTATTCGTCTTAGCATTGAATAATATCCATATCATTTTTGTATAAGTGCATATATCAAAAAGTTAACCTAAACCAGTCTCTGTGGGAATGAATCTGAATTATATCTTATACTACTTACGAACGCGTATACTTGTATGAATTTTAGTGCGTGTTTAGCGACTAACAAGTTAATTGGCGCCGCTGCCGGGGACACGATGTTAACTTTTAGTTTATGTGTTTGTCATCAGTGATCGTTAAAGTTCATTGACTTGGATATTGTTACTTACCTACTCTTTTCCTTGTCGTGTTTCAAGTACTCTAGCGAGCGAGTATACATACGTGTTCGCGGGCTCGTAAGAGAAATCTGGATCAAGCCGAGGAAAAAGCTGTAGTGATTCGAAGGGAAATTTTTAAGGATGAAGAGAAAGTAGAAGAAGAAGAGAAAGTCGAGGAACCAGCTCTAGTAGTGATGGGAGATAAAGCAAAAAATCCTAAAACTCTGATGAACTATTCTCAGCCTAAGATCGATGATATTCAGTTGAGCATCATCAGACCAGCCATCTCGGCTAACACTTTTGAGATCAAGTCGAGTACGATTCAGATGATACAGAACTCAATTCAGTTTGGGGGTTCTCCTACCGAATACCCCAACATGCACATCAGGGATTTCATCGAGATCAGCGACACTTTCAAGTTCAATGGGGTGACTGAAGATGCTATCAAGCTATGACTATTCCCATTCTCTCTGAGGGATAAAGCAAAATGCTGGTTAGATTCTCTATCACCAGGGTCTATCACCAAATGAGAGGATCTTTCTCAAAAGTTTCTCACTAAATATTTCCTATGGCGAAGACTGCTGCAATCAGGAATGCTCTTATTCAGTTTGCTCAGCAAACTGGGGAATCTCTGTGTGAGGCTTGGGATCGATATAAGGAGATGCTAAGGAAGTTCCCACACCATAGCATGCCTGATTGGATGATTATAAATTGTTTCTACAATGGTTTGGGCGCTCAGTCTAGACCTATGCTCGATGCAGCGTCTGGTGGAGCCTTATGAGCCAAAAGCTATAATGAAGCTTATGAGTTGATTGAGCTCATGAAAACTAATGAATACCAGAATCCTACGCAAAGAATGTTGCAAGGCAAGGTAGCAGAAATTCTGGAAGTGGATACAACTATGGCTATAGCTGCTCAACTTCAAGCTTTGACGATGAAAGTGGACTCTTTGGAAAATTATGGAGTTAATCAAATCACTAGTGTTTGTGAGCTTTGTGCGGGGCGCATGAAACTGAGCAGTGCACTATTTCTAGTGAATCAGCTCAATTTGTGAGCAACTTTCAAAGATCACAGTAACAAGCTCCAGCCACTTATCATCCAAATAACCGCAATCATCCTAACTTCAACTGGAGTAATAATCAGAAAGCGATGTAATAATCTTATCAACCATACACAGCAAAGCAGTATAACCCTCCTGATTTTCAGCAACCGCAATATGCCCCTAGGCAACAACTTCAACTTCAGCAGCTACCGCAAGCTAATGAAAAATCTGAATTGGAGGAGTTGAGGCTCATGTGTAAGAGCCAAGCTGTGTCTATCAAGACCTTGGAGGATCAGATTGGGCAAATTGCTAATGCATTACTGAATCATCAACCTGGCACACTCTCAAGCGATACTGAAGTGCCAGGCAAGAAGGAAGCTAAGGAGCATGTTAAGGCAATTACATTGAGGTCTGGTAAGGTTGCGAATCCTGAAAAAGCTAAGACTCCAGAATCTGAAGTTGAGGCTGAAGAAGAAGAAGTGCATAAGGAAGAAGAAGTGGAACCAAGGACTACTGTTGAGCACACTCCTCCTGAGGGTAATACAGGGGAGAAATAAATCTATCCTCCACCTCATTTTCCTAAGAAGCCACAGAAGAAAAAGTTGGATAAGCAGTTTGAGAAGTTTCTGGAGGTGTTCAAGAAACTTCACGTCAACATACCTTTCGCTGAAGCTCTTGAACAAATTCCTAGTTATGCGAAGTTTATGAAAGATATTCTCTCTAGAAAGGTGAAGCTTGATGACTTAGAGACCGTTACTCTCACGGAGGAATGCAGTGCTGTGCTGCAACAGAAGTTTCCTCCGAAGCTTAAAGATCCTGGAAGCTTCACCATTCCATGCACCATTGGAAAGGTGTCTATGTGACTTGGGAGCTAGCATCAATCTGATACCCTTGTCAGTCTTCAATAAGTTGAACTTGCCTAATCCAAAGCCTACTTATATGACTTTGCAGTTGGCCGACCATTCTATTACATATCCGCGAGGTATTGTGGAGGATGTCTTGGTCAAGGTGGATAAACTCATCTTCCCTGCTGATTTTGTAATTTTTAATTTCGAGGAGGATAAGAAGATTCCCATAATCTTGGGAAGACCTTTCTTGGCTACTGGCCGAACCTTGATAGATGTGCAGAAGGGTGAGCTCACCATGCGAGTGATGGATCAAGATGTAACTTTTAATGTGTTCAATGCCATGAAGTTCCCTACAGAAAATGAGGAGTGCTTTAAAGTGGAGTTGGTTGATTCTGTGGTTACTTCAGAACTTGATCAATTGCTTAGGTCTGATGCCTTAGAGAAGGCCTTGTTGGGGAATTCCGATAGTGAAGATGATGAAAGGGATGAGCAGTTGCAATTGCTGAATGCTTCTCCCTGGAAGAGGAAGATTGATATGCCTTTTGAATCTCTTGGAATGGAGGAGTTGAACAAAGCTCCTAAGTGCCTCAAGCCATCTATGGAGGAAGCACCTACTCTTGAGCTTAAGCCTTTCGAGGTATGCGTTTTTAGGTGATGCATCTACTCTGCGTGTTATTATTGCATCTGACCTTTCAGGTAGCGACGAGGAGAAGCTTTTGAGAATTCTTAGGGAATTCAAATCGGCAATTGGTTGGACTATAGCAGATATCAAGGGAATCAGCCCTTCGTATTGCATGCACAAAATTCTGCTAGAGGAAGTAAGCAAGCCTACTGTTGAGAAACAGAGAAGGCTAAATCCAATCATGAAGGAAGTCGTGAAGAAGGAAATTCTTAAGTGGCTGGATGCAGGGATCATCTATCCCATTTCTAAAGTTCATGGGTGAGCCCCATTCAGTGTGTGCCAAAGAAAGGAGGTATCATAGTCATTGCTAATGAGAAGAATGAGCTCATTCCTACTCGAACAGTCATGGGGTGGAGATTTTTCATGGATGATAGGAAGCTGAACAAGGTCATAAGAAAAGATCACTTCCCTCTACCGTTTATTGATCAGATGCTTGACAGATTGGCTGGGCATGAGTACTACTGTCTTCTGGATGGTTATTCCGGCTATAATCAAATCTGTATTGCTCCAGAAGATCAGGAGAAGACTACTTTCACTTGTCCATTTGGTACTTTCGTCTTTCAAAGAGTTTCTTTTGGGTTATGTGGAGCACCGACCACATTTCAGAGATGCATGATAGCTATCTTCTCTGATATGATTGGTCAGAATGTGAAGGTGTTCATGGACGATTTCTCTATATTTGGTAATTCATTTGATGAGTGCTTGCAGAATCTAGGCGACGTTCTCAAGAGGTATGTTGAGACCAATTTGGTTCTCAATTGGGAGAAATGTCACTTTATGGTGAGACATGGCATTATTCTTGGGCACAAGGTCTCTAGTAAGGTCTTGAGGTGGACAAAGCCAAAGAGGGGGTCATTAAAAATCTTCCTCCACCAATTTCTGTTAAGGGAGTTCGCAGTTTTCTTGGTCATGCGGGCTTCTACAGGCGATTCATCAAGGACTTCTCAAAAATTTCTAAACCTTTGTGCAATCTTCTGGAGAAGGATATCCCATTTAAGTTTGATAACGAGTGCGTAGCTTCTTTTGATTTCTTAAAGAAGAGTTTAATCACGGCACATGTCATAACTGCACCCGATTAGAGTAAACCTTTTGAGATGATGTGCGATGCAAGTGTCTATGCAGTTGGAGCAGTTCTTGGGCAGAGAAAGAACAACATATTTCATGTAGTCTACTATGCTAGTAAGACTCTTAATGGTGCTCAACTAAATTATACTATTACAGAGAAAGAACTTTTGGCTATCGTCTACGGTTTTGAGAAATTTTGATCTTATTTACTTGAGACGAAAGTGACAGTTTTCACTGATCACGCTGTCATTCGATATCTCGTCTCGAAGAAGGACTCAAAGCTTAGATTAATTCAATGGGTTCTTTCACTTCAGGAGTTTGAATTAGAGATCAAGGACAAAAAGGGTACTGAAAATCAAGTCGCTGATCATCTCTCGCGTTTAGAGGATGCAAGTGCAACTTCACTGGATAAGACATTAATAAATGAGTCTTCTCCAGATGAGCAGCTGTTTGGAGTGTAACAGGAAAAACCGTGGTTTGTAGACATTGTAAACTACCTTGTGAATAATATCATACCAACTGACTTATCATATCCTCAAAGGAAGAAGTTTCTGCATGAAGTGAAGTGGTATATGTGGGATGAGCCATTTCTTTTTCGATAAGGAGCTGACCAAATCATCAGGAGATGTATTCCTTACAATGAAACGGGGGGGGGGGGATCTTGCGAGATTGCCACTCAACGGCTTATGTAGGACATTATGGTGGACAAAAGACAGCAGCTCATATTCTTCAAGCAGGTTTCTTTTGGTCAACTTTGTTTAAAGATGTTCATCAGTTCGTTTTGAAATGTGATCGATGTCAACGTGTGGGTAATATGTCCAAGAGGGATGGGATGCCTCTTAATGTGCTTCTCGAGGTTGAAGTCTTTGATGTTTGGGGAATCGACTTCATGGGGTCATTTGTCTCATCTTGTAACAATCAGTCTATCTTGTTGGCGGTTGATTATGTGTCAAAATAGGTTGAAGTTAAGGCGTTGCCAATGAACAATGCGAAAGTAGTGCTTAATTTTCTTCACAAGCAGATATTCACAAGATTTGGAACTCCAAGAGTTATAATCTGTGATGAGGGGTCGCATTTTTGGAATCGCAAGTTCATTTCTATGATGCAAAAATATTATGTGAATCATCGCATTGCTACGGCTTATCATCCTCATACGAAAGGTCAAGCTAAGGTATCTAACAGATAGATCAAGCGTATTTTAGAGTAGGTTGTGTGTCCATCAAGAAAAGATTGGTCTTCGGAGCTTGACGAAGCTGTTTGGGCATATAGAACAACATATAAGACTCCATTGGGAATGTCGCCATTTCAGTTGGTTTATGGTAAGGGGTGTCATTTTCCAGTGGAGCTAGATCATAAAGCATATTAGGCTTTGAAGAAGTTGAATCTGGACTTAGATGCAGATGGAAAGAAGAGGATGCTTCAATTGAATGAACTCAATGAGTTTCGACTTCAAGCATATGAAAATAACAAAATGTATAGGAAGAAAGTCAAGAGGTGGCACGATAGGAGTCTAGTGCTCAAATCATTTGTGCCGGGGCAACAAGTTCTTTTGTTTAACTCTCGTCTCCGACATTTTCATGGAAAGTTGAAGTCAAGGTGGTTAGGGTCGTTTGTTGTCAAAACTGTATTTCCATATGGAGCGGTGGAGATTTTTTGAGAATGATCCGGGTCGAGCATTCAAGGTAAATGGTCATAGGTTAAAGCATCACTATGAGGACACGGAAAACCGCGAGGTGGTTAGTGCCGTTTTATTGTCCGTTTGATCTCGCATTTTTACGTCAAGCTAACGACGTAAAACAAGCGCTTCTTGGGAGGCAACCCAAGTTTGTTGTACATTAGTAGGTAGAGGAAGTAAGAAGGAAAGAGAAAAATACAAAAAAAATCAGAAAATAAAAAATTTCAGGGCCAACTTCAGAAGCTGGGCGCGCCCGCGCTGATCTAGCACGCGGCCGCACGGGAATTCCAGAAACCAAGTGCGCCTGTGCTGATCTAGCGCGCGGCCGCGCCGATTTGGCAGAAGGTGAGCGCTCCCGCAATGGTCTAGTGTGCGGTCGCACTGGGGTCCCGATTCAGAAAAAGAAACAGCAGTTTGTGAAGAGAAAATTGGGGTTTTTAATAGAAAATCAATTTCCACCCGATTTTTACTCTTCCATATCCCAAATTTCCCTCTCCAAATCAAAACCATTATTCCCACTATTCCCATAATCAATTCCCACTTCTATTCCTTATCTAATTCTCTTCTCACCTCCTGTATATACATACACTTATACACAAACTTCTCCACCACTTCTCAAATTCTCAAACACAATTCTCTCTCAAACACTTATCTTTTATTCTCTCTTATTCAATCCCAATGGCACCCAAGAGACAAAGAACTCAAGTCAGCAGTAGCACCACTATTTCTTCGAGTGCAGGTGGTGTGAGGCCGAGGTTTTTGACTCCCTAGGCTGAAGCGGAGTATACGAGGCTTCTTTCGAAGCCTATAGGAAAGGAGCGAGGTTTTCTGCCATCAGGGAAAGATGGTAAGTTGTTGGAGATGATCTTGGAGATGGGTTGGGTTGCTTTTTGCGAGGCACCCGCTGTTGTGCTCATGAGTGTTGTTTGAGACTTCTATGCTAATACAAAGGCGGAGAAGAACGGTTTCACTGTGGTTAGAGGGATAACGGTGGAGTACAGTGCTGATGTGATAAGGAGAGTGATTGAGCAGCCCGCGAGGGAGCCCGGTCAGGACACCTGGAATGATAAGACTCCATAGGATTTTGATTTGGATTTGATAGTTGTTACTTTTTGTGTGCCTGAGACTCATTAGAAGTTCAAGAGGGGCACGACTGATTATTCCACGTTCCCTGCTTCGTGCATAAACAGGTTTGCACATGCTTGGAATTCGTTTGTCTGTGCTAACATCATGACATCTTCTTATATACATGGGATTACTGTGGAGCGTGCTCGTCTGTTGTGGGGTATTCTTCAGGGTGACTATGTGGACCTTAGGATGGTTATTTACCAGGGTATTTTGAGGTTCTTGCGAGGGAGTACTACGGGTTCTATACCCTATGCATCCATTGTGACGAAGTTGTGTGTGGCAGTTGGTGTCCGTTGGCCAGCACACGAGCAGCTCCAGATTCCGAGCGCTCCGATTGACAACACCACTTTGGCGACAATGCAAGAGGGGGATAGAGGTAAGCCTAATTTGAAGGGACTTGGCTATTCATTTAACCATCTACCTAGTGGGAGGCCAGCTGCTGGGGCAGCTCAGTCGAGCAAGACTGCATGGAGATCTCAGTTGGGTGAGGAAGCTGGTCTATCGCAGTAGGAGCAAGAGGAAGCATGAGCAGATGTTGGAGCTGGTTTGAGCACGACACAGTATAGGCGTCTAGCAAGGAGGATGGATGCGATGCATGACATCCATAGTCGATTTGCACGTGATCTCACCCAGGCACTTGGGACTGCATTAAGAACCACAGGTGTTGACATCCATTGACCAGTATTTGGTGAGGACTCCATGTATCCACCTCTAGACACGCCTGACACTCTACCCGTTGAGGGTGATGATTCTGATTCTGAGTAGATATGCCTGATTCCTTACTATTACCTTCAGTGAGGATAGTTAAAATTTTAAGTTTGGGGGTAGTAGTTTAAGGAATATATTTTATGTGAGTCGCATATAGTTTGCATATTCATGATAGTTTAGTGCATATAGTTGCATATTTTTCCATGATAGTTTTTTTTTTATTTTGGTAGTTTTTATGATAGTTTATTCATATAGTTTCATGAATTTGCATTATAACATGATCCCTTAGATGATTTTTCTGATTGATTTGTGATATTGATGCTAGTGTAGTGATGTCGTATTTAGTGATGTTAAGTCTTGTCGAATTGATTTGCATGCTAGAGATAGTTGTATTTCACTAAATCTTATAGGTTGCTTGAGTGCTAGATCATGATCATGGTTTGTTTGTTTGTCAAGGTTTAATCGCTTGTTTATATATAGAATTTAGGATATTCTCTTAATGATAGAATAACATAGATTTTTAAAAATTGGAGAAAATTGGATATCATTGCTAGTTGTTGTGACTAGGTGTCAAATGGCTAGTAGCTGGCTCATATTTATATGAGTAGTCTAGGGTTGAGCGAGATGGAGCGAAACGCACTCGTTCAGAAATTTGTGAAAAATAAAAAAAAAAGAAAAGAAAAAAATAAGGGTTATGTATAATTGATCACGAGTGGGCTCTTTAGTACTCGAGTTATTAAGTTCTTAGGGGACTTTGTGCCTAGTGACCTAAGGCTTTTATAGTCTGGGATCCGCTAACCTAACGCTTGTTACATGGGTACTATTGTATAAGTCTTTTGTGGACCTCACTCATTGCACGGTCAAATAAGCATACTTGTGTTATTTTGTTGTAAATAAAAGCGTGTATCCATATAAAACTCTAAAATAAGAATTGAAGTGTTATAGTTATTTTGAGTCTAGCTTATATTTTATTTATAACCTTGCGATTGCTTTGGTGAGTAGTGAGTCATGATTATAGATCTAGTTGCGATAGTATATCTGTAAGCAGTTGCACACACGCACGTCTCTGGTTTGTAGGTTGATTTGTGGGGTTTGATTGATCTTTATGCGAATAAATGTATTTGTTGAGATGTTGCTTGTTGATTGGTTTAGTTATTATATTGGGGATCGTTGCATTCATTTAGTTGCATTCATGTATATTTTTTTTATTTTTTGTTCGTTGAGTCTGTTTATGCTTGAGGACAAACATCGATTCAAGTTTGGGGGTATGTTGAGTAGCATTTATAACACTTTATTATGCTTCGTAAAGCTTTGAATTGGTGTATTTGTACTCGAGTTGTTGGTGTTATTACGTGTTTTTGTAGTATTTTTGCATTGCAGATATTTTCCAGGAAATCAGGTATATTAGCATAGTTGTAGTGCTAATTTGGTGTTTGGATGGTGTTGGAATAAAGGATCATGAAAAGACCGGCTCAAATCAGCAAGGAGAAAAAAAAAGAAATCAGAATTTTATTCAAGAGGACGGCGCACCCACGCTAAGTAGCGCGCAGCCGCACCCAATGAGCAGAAACTCAGTGCGCCCGTGTGGTCAAGCGCGCGGTCGCGCTAGGTCGGGGTAGCAGAATTCTATTTCTATTGGGATTTTGAGAGTTTGAAGCCCTGGTCAATTCTACAACATTTATATACATAAATAAAGACGTTTTTTTATAAGGAGAGATGTAACAGAGCTTAAGGAGAAGACGACAAGAAGACCTATAGCACAATTTAACGAAGGCGAAGAAGATCTAGTTTATTCTTGTGAATCTTTGTTCTAAGTTGTAATCTTGGATGCTCGTTTCTTATTTTGGTGAACCTAGTACTATGGATTTCGTACTTGGTTTATTAGTTGTTTATAAAGACTACGTTTATTATACCATGCTTTCATGGGAACCCACGTTAATGATGAGTCCGATTATGGGCTATTCATTATCGTGGGGTTCTAACGGATTTTTTTTATGGATTTCTTTAGTTGATTTGTTTCAATGCCTTAGTGTGTGATGATTGTATGATAACCTAGTATTGGTTGTGCTTATTCGTCTTATGAGCGTCGCGAACTTATAAGATAACGTGTTGATTCTTAATGAAGCGAAAGTGAATTTAAGGATTTAGAACTTGCCATGCTAGCATAGGTTCATGTGTTATTGTATGCATGATTCATAGGTAATTTTAACCATCTTACTTGCCCTTTGTAATCGCAATTGATAACTTGTGCATTAAACCGTTATGTTGTCAAATTCTATAGACATATAGGATCTCAATATAATTGGTGTTTATTCAGTTTCTATCTCTTTTATGGATGTCTGGTAGTATGGTATTCGTACAATGAAAGTTGGCGATTATCAGTTTCGTGTTATCTGATTAGTGTCATCACCATTGCATGCTAAGGTTAAGAACGAAAAGGCAATTGAATGAAGTACTTAATGAAGTTAGAATCCCATGTTTGTGTCATATACTATTCAACTCTCTTTACTCTTTAGTTAATGTTCTCTAGTATAATTCTCAATAGTTAATCATAGTATAATCAAAACCCAATTTGTTATTCATCTTAGCATTGAATAATAGCCATATCATTGTTACATAAGTGTATAAATCAAAAAGTTAACCTATGTTGTGCAAGACATGCCTGTACCTTAACAAGACTAAGATAATTTGTCAACCCTAAGTAAGTTGTATTGTTATCTTTATTTGTATTTTGTACTTGTAACATTTTAACGTCTGTAAAAATGCAAAGGAGCAGACTGGAGTCTTTTTCCTTAAACAGTGTTAAGCCTAAGGATTCTATCTGGAAGAAGATCAAGATGATCATGCTTCAGAAGAATTTTTAAGAAGCTTAGAGTTGAATAAATCTGTTTAGATAAAAATACTCTAAGTCAAAATCTCTACAAGTCACATATTTAGTGTTATAGAGAAGTAATTCGAGAACTCCAAATGACTTATCGAGAAGTCAGGAAAGCTACTAGAGAACTCAGAGAGATATCGACAAGTCAATTGAAGACATAAAGTTTGGAGATATCCACAAGTCATTTCCTCACTAGAGAACTCAGAGTTATCGACAAGTCTACATTCATTAGAGAACTCTAAGTTATCGATAAGTCGAAGTCCACTAGAGAAATCAGATATATCGATAAGTCAAAATTCACTAGAGAACTCTAAGTTGTCGACAAGTCAAAGTGAAGACATGAAGCTGAGAGATCTCGACAAGCCAAAGTCTCATTCGAGAACTCTGAGACTTCTATAAGTCAAATTCACTATGGATTATTAGAGATCTCGATAAGCCAATATACTTATCGAGATGTCAAGTTCTCTATAGACCAAATGGAGATCTCGAGGTAAAATCTCAAAGTACAAAATTGCAGATCAGTTCAATATCAAAGATTAACAACCAACAAACAATCCAAACAGCTGGATTGAGAAGTCTACAAAAAGCAGCTTGAAGGTTGTGCAAGATTAATTGTAAAGATTAAATAACAAAGGAAGATCAAAGTTAACACATGATGCTAAGATATGCTAAGCCAGAAATAGAAGATATAATTTTCTATAAATGGAAATGACAAGTGACTGTTTACTAAAGCTAATAGCATGTCTTATTGTACACTGTGTAAATCAGTAGTTAACTGTATTATAAAGTTAAAACTGGTCTTTTAGTCAGTTGTAACATTTTAGATAGAAAATCTTGTAACACTCTCAAGAAGAAGCTAAGCTCTTTATCAACAAAAAACCTAGAAATTTTGTAGCAAAACATTCTTAATTTTAATATAAAATTAAGTGAGTTTTGAAGATCTGTGTTCTTTATTCTTGCAAGTTTAATTTCTACATGAACACACTTTCACTATAAAATTTAATTTACTTTGTTCAACCATAAAATATTCAAGAAACGCTTCAAAACAGTAAAACACATTCACCCCCCTGTGTGTTATTCATTTATTAACAAGTGGTATCAGAGCACAATATGAAAGTAAACAGATTCAAGATCTTGGAAGAATGAATACATAGAAAATCAGTAGCATTAAAATTCCTACCTTTAACAAAGCTAAATACACTCTTTGGAAAAAGATAATGTTGTTATTTATCAGGATGGAAAATCCACTATATATTCAGATTCTCAAAAATGGGCCCGTCATTCCTATGGTTAGAGTTGAAGAATCAACAGATGGTGATATGATCATTCCAGCTCATTATGCTACAAAAGATCATTCTGAGTATTCTGAGCCTGAAAATGAGAAAGTTTCCCTGGATAGTGGCTTGCAATTGATATTGATTGAGTCACTTGACAATGTGATGTACAACAACATTGTCAACTGTGACACTGCCAAGCAAATATGGGAAAAGATTAAAATAATCTGTGAGGGAACTGAGGAACTTAGATCAAATCAAAGAAGGATACCGATTTCATAGTATGAGGGTTTCATGGCCAAGCCAAAGGAAAGTATAACATATGTGTTTGAAAGGTTCAACAAGCTAATAAATGACTTGCAGCTCCAAGACAAATTCTATAAAGCTGAAGAGGTGAACTTGAAGTTCTTTCTTACTCTCCTGATCATTTGGAACAGAAAATCTCAGCAATCAGGGAAGGGAGAGACTTGAGCAGAATAACACTGGAAATTCTATATGGAATTCTTAAAACATATGAACTAGAAATGATTCAAAGGAAATCATTGAGATCTGCTCAAGGACATGTTGTAGATGGCTCAAGTGCTTTAATTGTCAATGAAAGCCAAACATCAAATGATGAGCCAAGATCTCAAACTCCAGCAGCCTCAACAAGCGAGCAAAGAACAAATGATTCACAAGAACAAGTCATTCTGGAATTGGAAGAAGATGAGTTCTACACTCTTGATGAACCGGATGAGCTACATCAGTCAATGGCCTATTTGGCTAGAAAATTCTCTAACATTAAAGTAAAGAAGCCAAAATACTTCAAGGATAAAGGATAGTCTTTCAACAAAGACAGTAGTTGGAAAGGAAAAGGGAAGTACACTTCTGACAGCAAGAATGGTTACAAAACTAGATCTGTTGACAGATCTAAGATAAGGTGCTTTAACTGTGATGAACTAGGCCATTTTGCTACAGAATGCAGGAAACCCAAGAAAGCAAAGAAAGACAAAGCTTATCCTGAATTGGAAGCAAAGTATGAAGCTCTTCTAAAGAAACAACAAAGCAAAGCTTATATTGTAGAGGGTAAAAGTTGGGATGATTCTGATAATGATGAAGATGAAGAATTTGGGAATTATGAACTCATGGCCTTGGAGCAAGGAGAATCATCCTCATCTAAATCATAGGTACCAACTCTTACCATCATTGATTTAAATGTGAGTCAATATAAGGAAACTGTAGAGAAGATGAGCACATAAATGTTTCACATACATACAAGTATGGTTGCTGCTAATGAAGAAGTGAGCAGATTGACAAAGATAAATGAGAAGCTTGAAAGTGAGAAGCAAGAAACTAAATTGTTGTTGGTGGAACTTGAAGCTGTAAAACAAGAGAATGTTTATCTCAAGAACAAGCTCAAGTGTGCAAATGAAATTGAAGCAGTGCTAAGGGAGAAGCTGGAAAAGAATGAGGTGAAGTTGAAGTCTTTCAAAAATGCATCTGAGTTAATTGGACAGTATCATAAGAAAAACAAACCATGTGCAAATATTGCTATTGGTCTTGACTATGATGCCTTGAATAGCAAGAAGAAAGAGACATGTGACAAAGGAAAAGTAACATTTAATGAAAATGTTCCAGCTATGCTAAAAAAGGTTGAATCACCTATGTTCAAGGCATGTAAAGTCAACTGCAGTGAAGAAGAATTGATTATCAAGCAAGAAATTGCTGATGAGGACAAAGAGAAGAAAACTGCAAAATCAACTCAGTCTTCCAATACTGAAGAGAAGCTTATGGACAAACAAAGTCCCAAGACACCTGTTAAAGAAACTAATACTGAAGATGCAAAAAAGAAAAATAAAAATAGAAATGGGAAAATAGGGATAAAAAAAGCAATAATTTTGCTTATGTTGCAGATTCTCCAAGAAAGAAATGTGACAAATGTGGCTCTGTGAATCACCTAACTCACCTTTGTAAAAAGGCAGTTAACAAACCAACTAAAGGAGCCTGCAAATACAATGAAGCAAATGCAAATAATCCATACTCCTTCTATGACAAGTTTGACTGCATTCCTTGCAACTTGAAAGTGATGAAAAGTTGTCACAAACTAAAAGTAGACCTCAAAGAAACAAAAATTGGGTCTATAAAAGAAAGGGAAAATGCTCAACAATCAATGAATTCTATTTTATCTTAAACTACTCATTCTACTTCTGCTAAATCAGTTAACAAGAAGAAAGTACCCAACACTGCTTGGGTTGCTAAACACACTTAAAACTCATTGTGTGCAGGGAAAAGTGAAGAAAGTCATCTGGATCATAGATAATGGATGTTCCAGGCATATGACAGGTGATAGAGCTCTGCTATCACAGTTTGAGGAGAAAGCTGGCCCTTTGGTGACCTTTGGAGACAACAGGAAAGGATTCACAATGGGATATGGCAAAATTGTTTCTGAAAATGTTGTCATTGATGATGTAGCACTGGTAGCTGGTCTTGAAGTGAATCTTCTCAGTGTTAGCCAATTTGTAGACAAAGGCTTTGAAGTTTTATTCAAAAAAGAAGAATGCACTTTTATCAGCAAGAAAATTGGTGAAGTTGCTCTAAAAGAAGCAAGGAAAGGAAGCTTGTTCGTTGCAGACTTAGACTCAAAAAATAAGGATGGAATTTGTTGCTTCTACACCAAGGCATCAGAAGAACAAAGCAAGATATGACATAAGAAATTATCTCATTTAAATTTCAAGGCAATTAACACCTTGGTCAAAATGGAGTTAGTAAGAGTTATGCCTAAAATGGAGTTTGCTCAAGTTGAACTTTGTGAAGCTTGTTAGAAAGGAAAAATAAAAAGATTAAATCACAAGTCAAAAACTGTGAATTCTATAAGTGCACCATTGCAACTTATTCACATGGACTTGTTTGGGCGAGTAAATGTCTTATCAATTTCAGATTATATAAATATGCACTTATGATGGTGGATGATTTCTCAAGATACACTTGGGTAGAGTTCATGCACTCTAAAGATGAAACTCCACACATCATAGTTGAGCACATCAAGAAGATAGAAAAATAGGCTAAAGATCATAACTGTGTAAAAAGACTGAGAAGTGATAATGGAACATAATTTAAAAATATAACATTGAGTGAATTCTGCAAAAGTAAAGGCATTGTTCAAGAATTCTTAGCTGCTAGAACACCTCAACAAAATGGAGTAGTTGAAAGAAAGAACGAGACATTAGTTGAAACTGCTAGAACAATGTTACAGGATGCCAAGTTGCCAACAAGTTTCTGGGAAAAGGCTGTTAACACTGCATGTTACACTCAGAATAGATATCTTATTAACAAGGCACATGAAAAATCACCTTACTCAATCATGTCTAAAAGAAAGCCTACTGTATCTTCATGTGTTTGGAAGCAAGTGTTACATTTTGAAAGACAACTCTGAATATGTGGGAAAATTTGACTCAAAAGTATTTGAAGCAATTTTTTTGGGATATTCACTGGAAAGAACAGCCTACAAAGTTTATGTGATTGACCAAAAGAAAATTATGGAGAGCACATATGTGACTTTTGATGATGACAACTGTCCAGGCTTGGAATGTCTTGATGATAATGAAGCTGAAGCCCTTATATTTGAAAACCTCAACATTGATAGTGATTCTGATGGGGAAGATGAAGTTGATGCACAACAAAAGACAAATGAGGAGTCCACTAAACAAGAAAACCATGGAAATGGAAGCTCATCTCAAACACCTGAATTTGATAGCACAAACTCAGGGGGGAAAGAGAAAAAAGATCTAGCAGTCATACCAATAATTAAGAAAGTGATGAAGGCACAAGTCAATAAACTCATACAAAAAAGTGGGATATGAGTCATACTAGAGAAGTAATAATTAGTGATCGTACTGTTGGTGTGAGGACTAGAAGTGCAACTGCTAATGAGTGCCTACATGCATATTTTCTGTCTCAAGTAGAGCTTAAGAAAATTGATGAAGCTCTATTGGATCCTGATTGGATATCTGCCATGCAGGAAGAGCTGAATCAGTTTGAAAGAAACAAAGTTTAGGAATTGGTTCCTGCACCAAAGAACAAAAGCATTATTGGAATAAAATGGTTGTTCAGAAACAAGATGGATGAAAATGGTATAGTAACCAGAAACAAAGCAAGGTTGGTTGCAAAAGGCTACTCACAAGAAGAAGGAATTGATTATGAACAAACTTTTGCTCCAGTTGCAAGACTTGAAGCAATAAGGATTTTTCTAGCATTTATTGTACATTCAAATTTTAAAGTGTATCAAATGGATGTCAAAAGTGCCTTCCTGAATGGTGAGCTAGAAGAAGAAGTTTATATGCCACAGTCACCTGGCTTTGAAGATCCAGAATTTCCAAATTTTGTGTACAAGTTACTCAAAGCTCTATATGGACTAAAACATGCACCTAGAGCTTGGTATGACACACTGTCAGAATTCCTACTAAAGCATGGTTTTACTAGAGGTACTATAGACAAGACTCTCTTCTACAAGAAACATGGTGAGGATATGATCCTAGTTCAGATCTATGTGGATGATCTCATCTTTGGTTCTACAAATGAGAAGCTTTGCCAAAGATTCTCCAAGCTTATGCAAAGTGAATATGAAATGAGTATAATGGGGGAACTGAGTTAGTTTCTTGGACTTCAAGTCAGTCAAAGAAGTGATGGTATCTTCATCAGCCAAACTAAGTATGTCAAGGATTTATTTAAAAAGTTTGGTATGGTTGATTGTTCACCTGCATCTACACCTATGTCTACTGCAACAAAGTTGGATGAAGATAAAAAGGGCAAGAGTGTAGATATCTCAAGCTATAGAGGGATGATTGGATCATTGCTTTACTTAACTACAAGTAGACCAAACATCATATTTGCTACATGTCTGTGTGCAAGATTTCAAGCCATTTTAAAAGAATCACATTTGATGGCTGTGAAGAGGATTTTTCGATATTTGAAGGGAACTCCAAACTTGGGATTATGGTATCCTAAGGGAACTGGTTTTGAAGCTGTTGGATACACATATGCAGATTTTGTTGGATGCAGGATTGACAGGAAAAGTACTAGTGGAAGTTGTCAATTTCTTGGACAAAGACTTGTATACTGGTATAGCAAGAAACAACAATCTGTATCAACTTCTACAGCTGAGGCTGAATACATAGCTGCAGGAAGTTGTTGTGCTCAAGTGTTTTGGATTATAAATCAACTAATGGACTATGGCCTAGTATTACACAAAATTCCAATAATGTGTGACAATACTAGTGCTATATCTATAGTGGCTAATCCAGTTAATCATTCTTGAACAAAGCACATTGATGTAAGGTACCATTTTATTGGAGAACATGCTACAAATGGTACCATTGAGCTCATTTTGGTTCCAACTGAAAAACAATTAGCTGAAAATTTTACTAAACCTTTGGATGAAGCAACTTTCACTAGACTTGTAGTTGAAATTGGAATGCTTAATTCTTCATCCTAAGGCAAGAACTCAGCTAATGTTTTGCAGCAGATTAATTTCTAATAAATCAATTATAAGTATTTCAGAAATCTCTGCATATTTATTTTTCAACATTCAAAATTTAACTTGGAATTTTTTCAAATTCTAAGTAAACTGCTCAGTTGTTGATCTACATTCTTAATATGTGAAATTAACACAAGGCAGAAATAAATTGATCAAAAGTATATAGAGAACTGAGTTCTCGATAAGTCTAACTGACTTATCGACAAGTCATTTTAAGACTTCTCGAGTGAGTTCTCGATAAGTCAATTTACTTGCTTCTCGAATGACTTCTCGATAAGCTTAATTATGACTTATCGATAAGTCCTTGTAGAGTTCTCTAATAGTGTCTATTCACAGGGTTCTCTACAGGTACAATTTTGACTTATCAATAACTCAGAACTGAAATAATTTAATTTAATAAATTGTTTTGGTAAAATACTTTTGGAAAATTTATTCTAATTTTATTTTGAATTTATTCAAATAAAAGTTGGAATTAATTCAGTCCATTTTTGGACAAACTGGGTATTTATTTGACATCTCGATAAGTCAATTTTTAGTTCTCTATAAGAGTAATTTAAAATAACTTCTCGATATGTACTTTATTTCTTAAAATGACTTCTCGATAGACAAATTCCAAACGTCTATTTTTGAGTTCTCGACAAGTCATTTGCTTTTATTATAAATACCCAGACTTCTCGATACATATACATACTTACAATTTTCAAGATCTCAAGTGACCTAGCCTTTCAGCAAAAACCGATTTCTCTCTCAGTTTTACTCCTTTCTCAAAAAAATTTCTTACCCATTCATTCTCATCAATCAACAATGGCCCAAAATATAGCAAGAGCCTCTATTCCAGAGAAAGGAACCAACTATCTTGCCTTTACTGATGCTAACCAAGCTCCTGACAGTTTCAAGGGGTTTGTGAAACTTTTGGCTGAGTGTTATCTTGCAGGAGCTTTGACTGCAAATCCTGTCCTGAATCTGGATGTTCTGCATGAATTTTGGACTACAACAGTAGTGAGAACTGATATGAATGACAACTCTCTCTCTACGGTGGTGACATGCACAATTGGAGGCCAACAGATAAAATTCAATGACCAAAATATGAATAGAGCTTTGGGGCTGCCAATTGAGAATCTGGTGGAGGTGCCAACTCCTGATGAGCTGACTGAGTTTATGGACTTCATCAATTATGGTGGAATAATCAATCTGCCAAGCTTAAACAGGACCAATCTAAGGTATAAGTGGTCTTTTATCTTTGATTCAGTGGTGAGGGCCTTTACTTGCAGGAAAACAGGGTATGACAACATCTCAAGTGTTGTGCAAAAGCTGGTGTATTCAATTGCCCACAACAGACACTTGAATGTTGGTCTGTTGATCCTGGAAGAACTTGCAACCAGGCTAACAATGCCCCTGTCAGCTACAGGTAAGGAAATTTTCTTTCCTAGATTTATCATGTCAACTTTAAATCATAAAGTAGCATACATACATCTATTGAATGGTATAGATAGCACAAAAATAGGCAACTTTAAGCAAGTGTCCAAAATAATATTTGGCTCACTTACTACAAGAAAAAGAAATGAAGTTGAAGCTGAAGAAAGAAGGAGGAAGTATGATGAATAAATTGAGATGTTTATAAAAAGAACAGAAGAGCTAAAAGCAAAAGAAATGAGCAGAATCTCCAAGGATGGGAAATTTCTAAACATCAAAGCCGGTGGATTTTCAAGGTTTATAATAGATTTTCTAGACAATGGTTATTCCAAGGTAGCAAGACAAAAACTGATAGAAGCTGTAACGCCCCCAAATCCGGGATTAGGGGATTTGGTAGTCACTATAAAACCTCAATCCAAATTAACCTGTTTAATCAATATACAAATGCCAGCGGAAGATATTTATCATCTATGACCCCAAACTAATCCAAGATCTTTTAAGGTTACAGTTCTAGAAACAAGATATCCAAATTCCACCAATAAATTTTTCACTTTCTTTTAAAACTCTTTTCAGTATATTCCAATTCAAAACTAACTCGCTAGTATAACTTCGAAAAGAAGTAAACTAGGCCCAACTATAAAATAATATAGTTATAATATAATATAATATAAACAACTTTATACAATAAAACTTACACTAGTTCGCAAACCCTGGACCCATCACCTTTCAAGAGCTTCTTCTTTACTTCCTCGAATTACGCGGCTAAACAGCGCAAGTTAATCCTCACTGGAGGTTAAATTTAAAAATAGGCAAGTAAGAGCGGAAGAAATGCTTAGCAAGATCATTGTAATATATATATATATGGTCGTTTTGATATAAAACCGACGTCTACAATAGCGCCGAACATTTTAAAAATCGTAATTGCTGAAACAGAAAATTTATTAAAATCGGATAATTGTTTCTCACTGTATTCAAAACTATTTTTGATATTTTCGAGCGAAATGTTTCAGCAATAATTTGAATTTTGACAAGGATAAAACTCGTAAAACAGTGTTTACAGAAATATCGTAAACAACAATAATATGAAACAATGATTATGGATTGAATTATAAACTTTATTCAAAATCGAACTCTTCATATTAGTACTCATTTTGTTGTCATATCAAATTAGATATCACTACGAACTTTGATGCTCACAACATCCCATACTGAAGTCAACACCAATCATCTGTACTAATACCACCTTTGATATTTAACAACAAACTAAGTATCCACAAAATCAGAAACTGAATCAAAACTGCATTTCATCTTTTATCCGAAAACAGAAACAGTTGATAAATCATTTCTTTATAAGATTATCAAAAACAATATAATAATTTAGATTGGAATCCTCGAACGACGGTGTGTTGCCGCCGGTGATCAGTCGCGGAGCAACACCGGTATGACGAAGCATATCCAACTAAACAAAATTAGCCCGAAATTAATACAACATATAATATATTTCTTTATAAGATTTTTTTTGTTTTCTTTTTCTCTTAACTAAAAATTAATACAACATAATCAAAATTAGCCCCAAATTAATAATTAGCATGGAATAATATTTAATCAAATAAATATCAAATTTATATCAAATTTCCTAAAAATTACCAATATTCTAAAAATGTAAAAATATAATATATTTGAAAGTCCCACGATTTTATAAAAATGAAAATACAATTTTTGTGGGGTTTGACGTCCTGATAGGGGTCCGATTCCGATAATTTTTATGAAACCGAAATACTTTTAAAAGTCTTGGAATATTAGAAAACTAATAAAATACGCGGCTCAGAATTAATTTGCAAAACAAGCGACCTTTCAAAATAAAAGGATCCGGGTCTCGAAAGTATTTTTAATGAAAGCAAAATATTTTTCTGAGTCTAGAGGCGTTCGTTTCGTATTAAACGGACGGAACGGTCTAATTTCTACGAAAAAATAAGAATAATTCAATTAATAATAATATTAATTGAATATTCAATACCTTTATATAATTTTAAAAGATCAAAATAATTTTTAGAATATTATTTGGCTCAATTATAAATAATTACACTTCATTCAACTATTTATAAATAAAATCAGTTGAATAAATGAGTTAATCAATTAATTAAATGAATAAATAATTAATCAAAACAAATTATAAATAATTGAATCAAATTATGATTTTCGAATATAATAAAAGAAACTAATTTGAAATTGAAATAAATATTTTAGAAAATTTTTCGAAATAACGTCTTTGTAAAACGGACTTTTTCCGGGGTTAGAACCCCTCAAAATCAATTCCAAACAATACAATCTAACTATACTCTAATAAAATCAATAAATTTAAAACACACCATAATATATATTTGCACATATAAACAGCCAAAAACGAAAAACATGGTCAAAAGTGAAATCTACATCAACTTTTAAAAATTATGAAATAAATATATAAACACTAACATGCTATAATATACTCAAATAAGGAAGCAGAAATTCGAAATCGTTACCCAAAATAAATTCCAATCACCCCGAAGAGAATATATGATGTCCGGAAAATATCTCCAGAAAAATCAGAAATTAATAGCCAAAGACATATACACGCTGAGATGTCATGTGGAGTAATCACCGTCTCCAAACTCTTTTTCTATGCCCCGAAAATAAATTAAAACGGAAAATATGCTCCACTAATTTTCTTCTCAAAACCTTGCAATATATATATATCTATGTGTAGGTACCGAAGCGCTAATCATTTATATATATAACAATTGAAATTTGGATATATGGTTTGTAAGATATGAATTTTTGAAAATTAAAAATATATAAATATAAGATAGACAGGAGAGACAGAGAGAAGAGGGAGAAGGGAACATAATGGTGCGTACAATAAGAAGAAAGTAAAGGAAGGGACTAGGGGGCGCGTGGCGTGGGCGGGGTGGGGTGGTTAGGATTTTTCTTTTTTCCTTTTTCTTTTTTTTTGTTTTTATTTTCTTTTTCTTTTAACTAAAAATTAATACAACATAATTAAATTAGCCCGAAATTAATAATTAGGGGGGAATAATATTTAATCAAATAAATATAAAATTTATATCAAAAATCCTAAAAATTATGAATATTTTAAAAATGTTAAAATATAATATATTTGAAAGTCCCACGATTTTATAAAAATGAAAATACAATTTTTGTGGGATTTGACGTCCCGATAGGGGCCCGATCCGATAATTTTTATGAAACCGAAATACTTCTAAAATTCTTGGAATATTTAAAAACTAATAAAATAAAATTTTCATAATTTTTAAAACATTTATAAATCGCGCGTCATATCCGCATTTTACGATTTAACGAACAAACGTAAGGGTAAATATAACCTGAAAAATTTTCCGAAATAATTTTAAAATTCTTGAAATATTCAAATACTAATAAAATATTAGTTTCATGATTTTTGAAACATTCTGGAATTTAATACTGATTTACAGTTATATATCGGATCCAAAAATAGATTACTTAGCCGCTAAGTAACTATAAATACGATACAATTTAAAACCAGATTTGAATAAATATCAAAACCAAACCTCTTATAAAACAACCCTATGAGAAAATAATGTAAAAATATCCCGTCTCTCGAGAATACGGGTTTTATTGATCTACCGAAATGATTATCGTATCGAAAATATTGCGCCGGGACGCGCACGGGTCAAACCGTATTCCGGATCGAAAAAGTCAAAACACAGAAAATGTCTGAAATTATCAGATTAGGTGAGGAACGAGTTTTTGGAAGAGTTTCGGATTGTATAAATGCAAAAAACAGTTAAGATTGGACGATCCCGGATTTATAAAATAGTTTTATAAATACTCAGAAAATAATGTATAAATCTATAAATCCTTTTAAAATCATATAACAATCCAAAAAATTACCAGAAAAATGTCATAATTATCTATACTTTATTATGGACATATTAAGAATTAGTATACTCAAAAACATCATATATAAACATCCAAAACATCATCCTAATTACCAGATAATTCATCAAAATTCACATAAAAATCACATAAACAACTTTAAATAATAATAATATCTACAAATATGGGATATTACAATCTACCCCCCTTATAAGGATTTTGTCCTCGGAATCAGCAGAAGATAACACTAGAGATCTCCTTACCAACTTTTCAACCTTGCATATGTAACTTTTCTCAATTATACCACACAGTTATGACGGGAGCTTCATTCTACACCATCATTCCTTCCACATACCATTTGACCAATTTCTCCATAGAATCACTTGTACTAATCGAGAGAAAGAAGAATAGAGAGAAAGATAGGGGGAAAGAAAAAGAAAGAGAGAGAGAGAGAGAGAAATAAAGAAAAGATTGATTTTGTTATACGCCACTGATATTCTAACCACATTGCAGTCCACTATCGCTATTAGTAATCCCATCACATAACCCTGCTTTGACTTGACCAGGATAACTAAGCTTAACTTGATTGGCATACCTTTGAATATTTGAGATGATAAAATCATGGACTTACAAAAAGAAAAGAATTTCATATCATAACAGGACAAAATCTGAATTTGAGAAAAAGTATTGTTGAAATAAAAGAATAACTGAGAGATCAATATGATCAAATGAACTTGGCATTGCGTGTCCAAATGAAGACACTACTAAAGGTTGTTAACCTCCTTTTAGTTACAACACACACAAGTGATGGTGTCCCATCCAACTCCTATCACACAGACAGGTATACCTTGTGTCCCATATATATAGGGTTGTTCATCTCAGTCAGAATAAAAGAATATCAAAGGAATTCAAAATCAAATGAATAAAACTGAAAAGATTTCAAAGATGATATTTCTGAAGGAAATGAAATCCAGAGAATAAAATTCTGGCACCAAATGAGCAAGTGGTGTCACATCACCAAGAAACTATCCACCATATAAGAAAAGTGGAAGTTAAATTATCGTAATTTGGAAGAGCTATCAAAACCTGAAAATAGGTTTCATGACAACCTCTGGAACAGTACGTGATTGAAAACTGGTGTTATGGACTATGTCATTTAACAGATACCTCTTTTTGAGAGATGACAAAAGAATTTATAGAAAGAGAAGGTATTGCCAATGTCTTAATACTTATATTCTATTTGAACTCTTCTGTTCACTCATCATCCGATTCCAGACACTTCTTCAGGTTCTAAGGATATTGATAATCTTCATCATTGTCGAATCGTAGTCTCGGAAGATTCCACAATAGAAGTTTGCAGCTTCCCGGAATTCCATTCAGCTGAACACAACCAGCTTGAACAAATGTGCCTATCTTAACTTACTCATTGGTACTATATCCAATAGTCCAACTCGATATGAGCTCAAAGTCCTCACATAGCTATACTAACTCCTACACACTCTCGTTTCTAGTTTACTATAACCTCAGCTCTGATACCAACCTGTAACGCCCCCAAATCCGGGGTCAGGGGATTTGTTCGTCACTATAAAACCTCAATCCAAATTAACCTGTTTAATCAATATACAAATGCCAGCGGAAGATATTTATCATCTATGACCCCAAACTAATCCAAGATCTTTTAAGGTTACAGTTCTAGAAACAATATTTCCAAATTCCACCAATAAATTTTTCACTTTTTTTTAAAACTCTTTTCAGTAAATTCCAATTCAAAACTAACTCGCTAGTATAACTTCGAAAAGAAGTATACTAGGCCCAACTATATAATAACACAATTATAATATAATATAATATAAACAACTTTATACAATAAAACTTACACTAGTTCGCAAATCCTGGACCCATCACCTTCCAAGAGCTTCTTCTTTACTTCCTCGAATTGCGCGGCTAAACAGCGCAAGTTAATCCTTACTGGAGGTTAAATTTAAAAACAGGCAAGTATGAATGGAAGAAATGCTCAACAAGATCATTGTAATATATATATATGGTCGTTTTGATATAAAACCGACGTCTGCAATAGCGCAGAATATTTTAAAAATCATAATTTCTGAAATATAAAATTTATTAAAATCGGATAATTATTTCTCACTGTATTCAAAACTCTTTTTGATATTTTCGAGCGAAATGTTTCAACAATACTTTGAATTTTGACGAGGATAAAACTCGTAAAACAGTGTTTACAAAAATATCGTAAACAACAAAAACATGAAACAATGATTATGGATTGAATCATAATTTTATTTAAAATTGAACTCTTGATATTAGTACTCATTTTGTTGTCATATCAAATTAGATATCACTACGAACTTTGATGCTCACAACATGTCATACTGAAGTCAACAACAATCATCTGTACTAATACCACCTTTGATATTTAACAACAAACTAAGTATCCACAAAATCAGAAACTGAATCAAAACTGCATTTCATCTTTTATCCGAAAACAGAAACAGTTGATAAATCATTTCTTTATAAGATTATCAAAAGCAATATAGTAATTTAGATTGGAATCCTCGAATGACGGTGTGTTGCCGCCGGTGATCAGCCGCGGAGCAACACGGTATGCCAAAGCATATCCAACTAAACAAATGGGGCACCCAAGGCATATATCGACCTAAAGGTATTATATCCTGTATAATACTTAAATCTATGTTGGTGTAACACCCCCAAATTCGGGGTCGGGGATCCGGGTTGTCACGAGTTCCATTTCCCTTAACAACACCCAATCTTAATAAATAATCAACTACTCTATACTGTGACCCCACAATAAATACACACACCACAAGTTATAGTCTCAGAGATGAATATCCAAAAATAATCACAAGTCATTTTATTCCACAATTATATGCCAATACACCTTAAACAGGTTTCTGAATAAATTTACATTTCTTTGCCATTATTACAATTCATAAATATACATAATCTAATACATCAAAAGTTGAAAGCCTAGCCTATTGGTAGTTCCTACCTCAGCTATGGCGGCATCAGTGCTTCTAGAGAACTGCGGAACGTCTCCTAACCTCTTGCGAATCGGGAGCTTGGTCCGGTTCATCTTGTCTATCTGATGTTGTGTGATGAAAGAAGAAAGCAAGGGTGAGCAGCAAGCCCACCAAAATAATATGTATAATGATTAACAATATATGAGCCTTCTCATAGTACTCATGAAAGTCTTGGTCAAAAGAAATGAACCAAGTTGATATCTTAATGCGATGAAGTCGCAAAATATTCAGTATATATATATATACATATATACTTTTCAAAATATTGGAAGTCCTCTTCCATGCACAATATACACAAAGTCCCAGTGTATAACTGTATAAAAAAAAATATCGTTGCAAGGTGATCTCATATATCTAACCTTGTCTCAACGTTTTTCTGAAAATCTTTGTCATTCATAAGACAATTATTAATTAGATATAAGTTTAAAAGATGAAGTTACAAGATACCCCAATATACTTATATCTTTCCCAAATACTACTTGAACTACCACCGTTCAAGTTATAATTAGCTTCAAAAGTTCATCACATAGATGAGACTATAAGGCAAGATTTGAATAGATTAAATCTTTAAAATATTATCAAAATAAAATGAAGTTACGAGATACTTCATTTGATGTAAACATCATTTTGAAAACTTGACCCTGCCAACACTCAACAATCGCCCAACCGAAGCCTTTCTATCGAAGTGCTCTGGGTAGTGTTGCAGAAATTATCCAATTGGATGATGAACTCATTACGGGAGTCTGCCGCGCCAGGAAGACCACTTACGATGATCAGTCGTAGTAGTACAACCCCACCATTTTCTACATGTAGAGGAGAACCTGTCGGATTTACTTGTCAACCGAACACTGAACTCCTAAGGAATGGACCGCCTTAGCGGAACTTCCAGGCCATTTGGGCCAATATAATAAGGCTGGGCCGGCGCTACTCGGCCACTTACGCCACTCCTAGTTCAGATGAAATCCATGACTCTGAAACGTAAAGCTTGTCCCCACTTTCCCCAAGTAGAAACTTGTTGATACGGCTCCACCAAGAAGTCGTATCTATTTGGAAAGGAGAACTCACCGATATTTCCCAGGCGATGCCTGTTAATGGATTAACTTGTTCCAAGAATTTTACTTCCCGAGTGTTGGGTAAGTAATCAATTCATTTATCAAAACAGCAACCTTGTTGCGAATATAAAACACACCACAGAGCCGGATCCCTCAGGTTTTGAGCGAGTATTTAAATCCCCTTCGAAAGGAGGATCTTAAAAAAAATGAGTTTTGGGATCCGCTCTAACTTTTAAAAAAATCATTTTGAAGACTCGCAAAACATTTTTAAGAATGTTTGGAGTGAAGCTGATTTAATGAAGTAAATCAGTCCCCAGAATATTTAGAAAATGTCTGAATATTATTATTTAAATAATATTCCCATAAAGAATAATCTTTATAAAATAATTGAAGTAGAAGTATTAAAACTTATACTTGAAATGAATAGCAAATAAATCAAAGATATACTTATACGAAAGTAATATCTTTATTTGAATAATCAAAAGTAAGTTTGATTATCGACACCTTATTCTTTAATACAATAAAGAATATTATTAAGTAATAAGCGGAGTCATAATACCTCGAATGAATACTATAAATAATATTCATAAAATAAAGGAGTCATACATCCTCAAATGAATATCCAAGTAATATTCAATAATAATATAAACTGAGTCATAAGCCCTCGAATGAATATTCAAATAATATTCAAATAATAAAATAAACTGAGTCATAAGCCCTCGAATGAATACTCAAATTAATATTCAATTAAGTAAAATAAAGGTATCGAATAAACCTTATTCGATCCATAGTTTTAAAAACTATATCCATATATATATAAATATATATATATATATAATATACTCGGGAACATCGACTCCCGGTTTAGAAATATGTTCACCTTTTATCCCCTATACTAAGGGTATACGCAACTACTTGCTTATTTCTAGCATAGGTATTATGCAACTATAAGCATTGAAATCAACAGATAGATAACCAGATTACGAAACAGACATGCATATATACCATATCAGCATGCTCCAATACATCGTAAAATTTGCTAATAACAATCATGCACTATCACAAGATAATGCATATACATATATTTACATCACAACAACAGTATATCGGGTAGAAAACTTGCCTGAGCGACTGGGGGTTACGAATGGCTCGGGACGAGTCTGGTAACCTTCCTTGGGAGGTGTTAAGTTGCTAGGAAGCCTTAGGGAGCCTCCTACAAGCTTGATCTTTCATGATTATTTGGACGAGACTTGTGAACAAGAGTTGTAGGACATCTCAATACCTTTCCAATGAGCTATAGAACACAATATTTGAGTGAGAAATGAAGGAGATACAGCAGTTTTAGTGTTCTGGTTCTGTTTTGGCCGAGAGCATGAAGAACAATGCCTTGGTTTCTTTTTGATTTTGATGAAAAATGATTTGCTTGGCTTGGTTGGTTTGATTTTTGTGTTTGTTTTAGTAAATTACCTAGTTGCCCTTGATTTTGTGTGGTTAAAAAGCCACCACATCTCCTTCCTTCCCATGTCATGCTTGTGTCATCCTCATGATGTCATCCTCCCCTCCTTGTCCTCTTCTCATTGGTTGTGTGACATCATCCTCTCTAATCCCTTTGATTAACTTCCTAATTATTTGCCTAATGACCGCTGATCTGTTATACGGTTCGCTTAACTTTCGTTTTCGTTTATCGTTTGAAGGATCATACCCGGGATCTTATTACTTAGGTTCCCTTAACCTTTCTCAATATATTATATTCCTTTTATGATCCTCTCCTATAATCCTTTAATTTAAATCCTTTTTATCCTGTTACCTTTTTCTCAAATCTTTCCGTATCTAGTGTATTTCCGGGAAAAATCAAAGTGTTCGGATTTGGATTCTGACGATCTTTACATACACTTATATCCCATATAAAGTACTAATAAAATCTCAGAATATCCATATCAGAACCCCTAGATAGTGTGGCATGAAAAGTTTTCTCATTCAGCAAAAACACTATTCATAAGGGTTTCAAAAATTTCCCAAAAATTGGGGTTATTACAGTCTCCCCTCCTTAAAAGGATTCCGTCCCGGAATCAGATAGAAAATGAATAGGGATACTCTCTTAGCATTGCACTTTCTAACTCTCGAGTAAATTTTCCCACATTGTGGTTCTACCATCAAACTCTTACTAGTTTGATAACCCTTCTCCTAAGCACTCGTTCCTTTTTACTCTATACCCTTCCTGGTTGCTCCATATAGGTTACGTCTGGTTGCATGTCTATGCGCTCATATGCCCCTATTTGTCTGGCATCCGAATTACACTTCCTTAACATTGATACGTGGAACACGTTATGAACTTGCTACAGGTTCGGGGGTAGGGCTAGCTCATATGCTAACTTCCCAAACGTCTTAATATATCCAAGGGTCCAACAAATTGTAGACTTTGCTTTCCTTTCTTTCCGAACCTCATCAATCCTTTTTCAAGGGTTTCCAAGGGGATACCTATAACATTACTAGGCCCCCTATTTCATACTCTTTGTCCTTTTTGAGTCAAATCAGCATACCTCTTATGTCCATCTTGGGTTACTACCAGCCGTCCTCTGATTAGATCTATTATATCCCTGGTCCTTTGGACTACTGCGGGTCCGAGCATCTTGCGCTCTACAACTTCATCCTAACATAAGGGAGATCGACATTATCTTCCCTCAAGGATCTCATAAGGTGACACCTCGATAATGACATATGATCTATTGTCGTGATATAACTAAATCCGCATTAAGTGATCATTCCAAATTTTTTCAAGTCTATTGCACAGACTCTCATTATAGCGTTTAGCATTAGAGCTTTTGCTTCTCAATACCCATTCTTTTCGAGTTCGTAATCGCTACTACCTTCCGTTCCTAATATTATACTGGTTATACTTTTGCTCGTTAGCGTTCTATAACCTTTTAATAACCACGTCAACCTTAGTATTACGAATGTGTTCCCATTCTGAATACCACCATAACTTTACTACTCCTTTTTCAGCTGTTTCTATTTTCGAAAGCTTAATCCTTCATATAGAAGTAAAAGAATTTATTGAGAGATCACTATGATCATGAACACTTGTTATCTCGCATAGTTAGTACAGAAGGTGGCCAGCCTTTAGTACTTGACAAGCAATTAAACAATAGTTGGTATCCTACTAGGCTTCTATCACACAGATAGACAGTCATTCGGCAATACCTCCCCTTCTGGAAGGGTTGTTCTTCTCAACTTACATGAAATGAAAAGAAGAGAAAAGAACGAACTGAAGAGAATTGTATATATATAAAAAATATACTGCCACAAAATATCTGGCTTGGAACCTACCTCTGAACTATAGAGGTTTGTCATAGGAGAACAAAACATATACGTATTTATATCAGCATCAAGTATTATAGCATCGTATTTCCCATGCCTAAATATTTCTATTCCGTCAATCATTCTATGGACCCATGCTCTTCCTCGAGCTTATACACAATCACCTTTGAAACTCCCTCGATTTCGAAAATCGAACCTGGGATCTCATTTTAGACATCACCGTTACTAGAGTTCTATGCTTGCACCGCAACCTTCCTCATATAGTAATACGACTCTCTTTTCATAAGAGGGAATAAATATTCAATAGGTAGATACTCTACTTAATTAGTCTATCAATGATAACTTATACACTACCACGACCCGTTTAGTGGTACTCAATCTCAACATCCATTCCAATACAACTCTCACGGTTGTAATCAGCTCGTTACTCGCAGAATCATTGCTGCCTTACTATGGTCCACCACTGACCCACTGTCATCATTCACTTTCCATGAAATCTTAATAGCTAACCATACGGAGTCCATACATGTCGTATCAAATCCTTCTAAGGAGGTAACATAATCACCATTTCTGATTCATGAAGAACACTCCTGATCTCAAACGTTCGTTTAGTCCTTTTGAAACATGGTCCAGGCTCATTCTCAAGATAGTGCCTTCTAAGATAGATAGCCCGCTCATGGCGATTACACGAATTAAACCTTTACCAACTACTATTACGGCTGGGTATTGCACAGTCATCAGAAGGAATGTCAATCTTCCAAACCATAATACAACCTTCACAGTTTTAACCATCATCACTGTATTCTTTTGGCACAAGCGCCTATAATTATCCTCTTACCTTTAAAGTGTCGGCCACCTCTTTGGCCTTTCCTGATAGTAAAATTTCCTTACAGTCAATGTCACTTTAACCATCTCCAAATAAATTTTCTACCTTATTTCAATCACAGCTTATGTGAAAATGCTTTCCTTAAAATTTGATGAGTAAAAAAAAATCACCATTTTTCCATAAGTTATTGCCTCAGTCTTTAGAGGTTAATCACTGTCATGACTGACTCTCAATCATAATTAGAACATCTTTTATCTTAAGTCCTAATTGCCCTGAATAATTTCGACCATTACTGGTTCGATCCATAGTTTCTCGTGGTTTAACACGTGCCCCACTTGGCAATATTATAATTACGTCATATTTCCTTTATCAACATTTCTATTCTTGAAAATTTTGAATATTACCTTTCTCCTTGTAAAACCTCTAAGGTTATCCTTCAATCGTTCCTCCTGTATTCCCTAGATACAGGGCATATTAAAATACCATTTACTATTACTAGAACCATTGTCTATATACTTCTGAAAAATTTCTCCACTGATTCTTAAAGGTTGTTGCTACATTAACCCTTTCCAAATCATACTGTCAAAACTCATACTGTCCCTATTAAGGGTGAAATTCCAACCTTTATGCATTCCCCTAGGATTCATTTTAAGTTACCGATGTTCTATCCTTAATTCCACCTTTAAAAGGTACCTGCATCCTTCCATGGATAAATCAAGTCATATATCCCTGATAAGGGTGTCTTATTCAATCATTCCCACCTCGATAGTCTATACCTAACTTCATAATAGCATCCTTATTCAAATTGAGGTCAATCCATATGGCCTCCAAAAGATAACAATGGTCATCCACTTTTCTTTCTCGATTTGGTAATGATAACATGGATGTTCTGGAAGATATTGGTCATGTTCAACGTGAACTTCTTCTTAATAATTCCTTATTTACTTTTGTTGTTTATCTCAACAGTCATCTCAATGTTGGGATATCTTTCATATCTGGCGTCTCCCTTTCTGGGTATCATGCCACCGGTCTTATACTTTACCTTCTTGAAGGTCACTTCCTTCACCCAATTTTCTTAATTTCTTACTTTCTTGTCTCCTCAGTCTATCCGCGTCTCATTATTTATCCTTCGAATTATCTCAAGGTTTCCTCGAATCTTCCCAACTTACAGGGGATAAAATATATGTATCTCTTATACCTTCAACCATCAATTTAACTCATGGTGAATCACTCTCATCCGGATGATTACCTACTTTTCTATTTCTATTTCTACGAGTCTTTAGGGTTTCCTCATACCCAACTCCCTTATCATTCCTCAAACTCTCTTGCCTTTATATTCCTTTCTCTTATCGTTATTTCACGAACCAACACAACATAAGCATTGATTTCAAACATCCCGTCATTCTGGATTCGTGTCTTCAGAACGAATCTTGATAACTTTTACAACTTAGATTCATAATTCATCATACTCGTCTGCCTTTGTTCTGGCTCTTAAGCTTTTACACTATCTCCATAACCTTGGGAAGTACTTTCCTGAAAACAATTGACTGAACTTAAATCAGTTTATTATAATCTCTTGCTCCGTGCCTTATTTGGCCTTTCACCAGCGGGTGGTCTCTCTCTTAGGAGGGTAAGTGACAAAACAGTCTTTTGTGGTTCGTCAATCATTTAGAATCTCAAATGATTCATCTATTTCCTTTAGCCAGGCTCTTGCCTCGACTTGGTCAGCTTGTTCCTTGGAACTCTGAGAGCTTAGCGACTTAAAGGTCATGAAAGAATTTCCCACCGCACTGTCTCCTCAGGGTGGTGGTTGGGGATAATAGTCTAAGTTCTCTTTAGACAGGTCCATGAATTGCCGTATAGGGGTACCATCTCGGGTCTCCTGTCCTTACTCGACTTTTGTTTCCTCAGTCTAAATATTTCTTCTTACTCCCCATAATTGGGGTCATCTTACATAATTTAAATCCTCATTTTCCACTTCATCATGTTATGGGTTCCTTTTGTCTTGGTGGCAACCTCCCTGACTATCACGTTCAGGGTTTGCTCTAACTCTTATTCCTCAAACTAGCTTTCATCTAAGATTTCATCTTTAAGCTCTTAAACCTTTGGAACCCAAATTCTATAGGAATACCTCATTATTCCCTTATCATCACTCTCGGTATTAATCTCATACCTATTTGTTGGCTCTCTGCCTTCATTCATCACTTTTACTGGCACAATATGTTCTTTTCCAATACTTCGGGCTGTATTGCTATCTCAAACAGCTTTTCGGTACCGGCTCCGGTTACCTTCACTACTATTTCCATTTTCTCAAAATCTCTTATAAACTCTCCAAAAGACATTATCATCTTGAGTCTCTCCTTTTTACTAAGGGCATCAGCCACCATATTGGCTTTCCCCGAATGATAAAGAATCTCCCAATCATAATTCTTGATTAGCTCTAACCGCCTCCTCTGGCGTATGTTGAGCTCTTTCTACGTAAGAATGTACTAGAGCTCCTATGGTTTGTGAATCTCACACTTCTCTCTATACAAGTAGTGCCTCAAATCTTTAGGGCAAAACTATTGCCACGAGCCCAAGCTCATGGGTGGGGATATCGAATTTTAAATTCCCTTAATTGTCTTGACGCAGACGCGATTATCTTGCTGTGCTATATAAGAAGCACCCTAATTCCTTATGCGAAGCGTCACTTACAAATCACAAAATCTCATTTTCCATCCGGTAACGCCAACATAGGGAACGTCACCAACCTTTGCTTCGGTTCTTAAAAGTTGTTCTCGCATTTCTCTGTCCATTCGAACTTCTCAGTCTTACGAGTAAGCCGCGTTAAAGGGGCTACTATCTTTACAAACTTGAACGAACCTCTGGTAGTGACCGGCCAATCCTACCTCTGGTAGTCGACCCAACCAGGGTCATCAATTCATCAGTGGTCCTTTATCCAATCTCGTCAGGATCCTCCATGGGATCCTCCTCAGCAACTATCCCTTCTAGGACAACATCCGCAACCACTACATCCTCAATATCAACATCATCCGGTCCTGTGTTAGGACGCTCTATTGGATCCACAATCTGATCTCCAATTAGTAATAAAACATCATCGCGTTGATGTTCCTCAACTTCAGGGTTCGGAGTCCCGCTACCATATACGATAACGAACTACGCTTCTATCGCTACATTTATAAGGGTTCCCATAAGGGTTTTAACTGTCAGTACTACGTTAGGTAGTCCGACTATGAACTTGGCAAGAGTTCTTATTATCTTAGTGAACTTATTATCTTAACGTCCCATCATCTCTGAGGTTTATAACGCTTGGCTCTGATACCATTTCTGTAACACCCCCAAATCCGGGGTCGGGGATCCGGGTTGTCACGAGTTCCATTTCCCTTAACAACACCCAATCTTAATAAATAATCAACTACTCTATACTGTGACCCCACAATAAATACACACACCACAAGTTATAGTCTCAGAGATGAATATCCAAAAATAATCACAAGTCATTTTATTCCACAATTATATGCCAATACACCTTAAACAGGTTTCTGAATAAATTTACATTTCTTTGCCATTATTACAATTCATAAATATACATAATCTAATACATCAAAAGTTGAAAGCCTAGCCTATTGGTAGTTCCTACCTCAGCTATGGCGGCATCAGTGCTTCTAGAGAACTGCGGAACGTCTCCTAACCTCTTGCGAATCGGGAGCTTGGTCCGGTTCATCTTGTCTATCTGATGTTGTGTGATGAAAGAAGAAAGCAAGGGTGAGCAGCAAGCCCACCAAAATAATATGTATAATGATTAACAATATATGAGCCTTCTCATAGTACTCATGAAAGTCTTGGTCAAAAGAAATGAACCAAGTTGATATCTTAATGCGATGAAGTCGCAAAATATTCAGTATATATATATATACATATATACTTTTCAAAATATTGGAAGTCCTCTTCCATGCACAATATACACAAAGTCCCAGTGTATAACTGTATAAAAAAAAATATCGTTGCAAGGTGATCTCATATATCTAACCTTGTCTCAACGTTTTTCTGAAAATCTTTGTCATTCATAAGACAATTATTAATTAGATATAAGTTTAAAAGATGAAGTTACAAGATACCCCAATATACTTATATCTTTCCCAAATACTACTTGAACTACCACCGTTCAAGTTATAATTAGCTTCAAAAGTTCATCACATAGATGAGACTATAAGGCAAGATTTGAATAGATTAAATCTTTAAAATATTATCAAAATAAAATGAAGTTACGAGATACTTCATTTGATGTAAACATCATTTTGAAAACTTGACCCTGCCAACACTCAACAATCGCCCAACCGAAGCCTTTCTATCGAAGTGCTTTGGGTAGTGTTGCAGAAATTATCCAATTGGATGATGAACTCATTACGGGAGTCTGCCGCGCCAGGAAGACCACTTACGATGATCAGTCGTAGTAGTACAACCCCACCATTTTCTACATGTACAGGAGAACCTGTCGGATTTACTTGTCAACCGAACACTGAACTCCTAAGGAATGGACCGCCTTAGCGGAACTTCCAGGCCATTTGGGCCAATATAATAAGGCTGGGCCGGCGCTACTCGGCCACTTACGCCACTCCTAGTTCAGATGAAATCCATGACTCTGAAACGTAAAGCTTGTCCCCACTTTCCCCAAGTAGAAACTTGTTGATACGGCTCCACCAAGAAGTCGTATCTATTTGGAAAGGAGAACTCACCGATATTTCCCAGGCGATGCCTGTTAATGGATTAACTTGTTCCAAGAATTTTACTTCCCGAGTGTTGGGTAAGTAATCAATTCATTTATCAAAACAGCAACCTTGTTGCGAATATAAAACACACCACAGAGCCGGATCCCTCAGGTTTTGAGCGAGTATTTAAATCCCCTTCGAAAGGAGGATCTTAAAAAAAAAGAGTTTTGGGATCCGCTCTAACTTTTAAAAAAATCATTTTGAAGACTCGCAAAACATTTTTAAGAATGTTTGGAGTGAAGCTGATTTAATGAAGTAAATCAGTCCCCAGAATATTTAGAAAATGTCTGAATATTATTATTTAAATAATATTCCCATAAAGAATAATCTTTATAAAATAATTAAAGTAGAAGTATTAAAACTTATACTTGAAATGAATAGCAAATAATCAAAGATATACTTATACGAAAGTAATATCTTTATTTGAATAATCAAAAGTAAGTTTGATTATCGACACCTTATTCTTTAATACAATAAAGAATATTATTAAGTAATAAGCGGAGTCATAATACCTCGAATGAATACTATAAATAATATTCATAAAATAAAGGAGTCATACATCCTCAAATGAATATCCAAGTAATATTCAATAATAATATAAACTGAGTCATAAGCCCTCGAATGAATATTCAAATAATATTCAAATAATAAAATAAACTGAGTCATAAGCCCTCGAATGAATACTCAAATTAATATTCAATTAAGTAAAATAAAGGTATCGAATAAACCTTATTCGATCCATAGTTTTAAAAACTATATCCATATATATATAAATATATATATATATATAATATACTCGGGAACATCGACTCCCGGTTTAGAAATATGTTCACCTTTTATCCCCTATACTAAGGGTATACGCAACTACTTGCTTATTTCTAGCATAGGTATTATGCAACTATAAGCATTGAAATCAACAGATAGATAACCAGATTACGAAACAGACATGCATATATACCATATCAGCATGCTCCAATATATCGTAAAATTTGCTAATAACAATCATGCACTATCACAAGATAATGCATATACATATATTTACATCACAACAACAGTATATCGGGTAGAAAACTTGCCTGAGCGACTGGGGGTTACGAATGGCTCGGGACGAGTCTGGTAACCTTCCTTGGGAGGTGTTAAGTTGCTAGGAAGCCTTAGGGAGCCTCCTACAAGCTTGATCTTTCATGATTATTTGGACGAGACTTGTGAACAAGAGTTGTAGGACATCTCAATACCTTTCCAATGAGCTATAGAACACAATATTTGAGTGAGAAATGAAGGAGATACAGCAGTTTTAGTGTTCTGGTTCTGTTTTGGCCGAGAGCATGAAGAACAATGCCTTGGTTTCTTTTTGATTTTGATGAAAAATGATTTGCTTGGCTTGGTTGGTTTGATTTTTGTGTTTGTTTTAGTAAATTACCTAGTTGCCCTTGATTTTGTGTGGTTAAAAAGCCACCACATCTCCTTCCTTCCCATGTCATGCTTGTGTCATCCTCATGATTTCATCCTCCCCTCCTTGTCCTCTTCTCATTGGTTGTGTGACATCATCCTCTCTAATCCCTTTGATTAACTTCCTAATTATTTGCCTAATGACCGCTGATCTGTTATACGGTTCGCTTAACTTTCGTTTTCGTTTATCGTTTGAAGGATCATACCCGGGATCTTATTACTTAGGTTCCCTTAACCTTTCTCAATATATTATATTCCTTTTATGATCCTCTCCTATAATCCTTTAATTTAAATCCTTTTTATCCTGTTACCTTTTTCTCAAATCTTTCCGTATCTAGTGTATTTCCGGGAAAAATCAAAGTGTTCGGATTTGGATTCTGACGATCTTTACATACACTTATATCCCATATAAAGTACTAATAAAATCTCAGAATATCCATATCAGAACCCCTAGATAGTGTGGCATGAAAAGTTTTCTCATTCAGCAAAAACACTATTCATAAGGGTTTCAAAAATTTCCCAAAAATTGGGGTTATTACAGTTGGACCGCCGCCACGGCCTCTTACGCAACCATCCAATCTTAAAATATTTTATTGAAAGGGTTCATAATACTCAACACCCTTATATACTTTTATTCCCCCATTTACTTGGGCAGGAATGCTCACAAAACCAACTCATTTTTCATCAAAACCCAAAACATTTATAAATCCATTCATTTGATAAGTAAAATCACTTAGCTATTCTGAACATAGAATAGCAGAAGAGTACTTTCATAAACAAAATCATTTAATTCAGCGATATGTAAAACATTTATCTATTTCGAACTAAGAATAGGAAAAGCAATACTTGCATAAGAAAATTTAAAATAAATATCACTTGAACAATAAGTGATGATAGGGATACTTGCCTTTGAGATTTAGCAGTTAGTCACACTCGCGAAAACACATATATTCTGACATTCTGTCTCAAAACATCTCTGTCTTTCTCTTCAGCACTTTACTGATATGCTGCTCTTGCGATTGCTAGAAGCCAGATACCCAATACCATTCTATCTTACTCTTTATCCAACGTCTTATCCTGATCAACTCGAATGATCCGCATCTATAATTAAAAGATAAAACTTTAATCGTCTAAAACGATAATTACTCGACGAACTGCGCGTCAAAATCCTATCGTCTACCCATACGATAGCCCGCACATAATTATGACAGTCAAACACAAGAATTTTGACTCAAAACGCACGTAATTCATATAGCACATAAACACATAATTCACGTATCACATAATTCATATCATATATGACTTGGTTTGTCAAAACATTTGACTCGACACTTTTAGAATAGAAATCGGGTCAAAATACGTCTTTTTGGTAAATACGCGACTCAGAATTAATTTGCAAAACAAGCGACCTTTTGAAAGAAAAGGATCCGGGTCTCAAAAGTATTTTTAATGAAAGTAGAATATTTTTCTGAGACTATAGGCGTTCGTTTCGTATTAAACGGACGAACGGTCTATTTTTTACGAATAAAATAAGAATAATTCAATTAATAATAATATTAATTGAATATTCAATACCTTTATATAATTTTAAAGGCTCAAAATAATTTTTAGAATATTATTTGGCTCAATTATAAATAATTACACTTCATTCAACTATTTATAAATAAAATTAATTGATTAAAAGAGTTAATCAATTAATTAAATGAATAAATAATTAATCAAAACAAATTATAAATAATTGAATCAAATTATGATTTTCGAAAATAATAAAAGAAACTAATTTGAAATTAAAATAAATATTTTAGAAAAAAATTCGAAATAACGTCTTTGTAAAACGGACTTTCCCGGGGTTAGAACCCCTTAAAATAATTCCAAACAATACAATCTAACTATACTCAAATAAAATCAATAAATATAAAAAACACCATAATATATATTTGTACATATAAACACGCCAAAAACGAAAAACATGGTCAAAAATGACTTCTACAGCAACTTCTAAAAACTATGAAATAAATATATAAACACGAACATACTATAATATACTCAAATATGGAAGCAGAAATTCGAAATCGTTACCCAAAATAAATTCCAATCACCCCGAAGAGAATAATTAATGTCCGGAAAATATCTCCAAAAAAATCCGAAATTAATAGGCAAAGACATATACACGCTGAGATGCCATGTGGAGTAATCACCGCCTCCAAACTCTTTATCTATGCCCCGACAATAAATTAAAACGAAAAATATGCTCCGCAAATTTTCTTCTCAAAACCTTGCAATATATATATCTAAGCGTAGGTATCGAAGCGCTGATCGTTTATATATATAACAATTGAAATTTGGATATATGGTTTGTAAGATATGAATTTTTGAAAATTAAAAATATATAAATATACGATAGACAGGAGAGACATAGAAAAGAGGGAGAAGGGAACATAATGGTGTGTAGAATAAAAAGAAAGTAAAGGAAGGGACTAAGGGGGTTGCGCGTGGCGCAGGTGGGGTGGGGTGGTTAGGATTTTTCCTTTTTCTTTTTTCTTTTTTTTTTTGTTTTTGTTTTCTTTTTCTTTTAACTAAAAATTAACACAACATAATCAAAATTAGACCGAAATTATTAATTAGTATGGAATAATATTTAATCAAATAAATATAAAATATATATCAAATTTCCTAAAAATTACGAATATTATAAAAATGTAAAAATATAATATATTTGAAAGTCCCACGATTTTATAAAAATGAAAATACAATTTTTTTTGGGTTTGACGTCCCGATAGGGGCCCGATCCGATAATTTTTATGAAACCAAAATACTTCTAAAATTCTTGGAATATTTAAAAACTAATAAATTAAAAATTTCATAATTTTTAAAACATTTATAAATCTCGTGTCATATTCGCATTTTACAATTTAACGAACAAACGTAAGGGTAAATATAACACGAAAAATTTTCTGAAATAATTTTAAAATTTTCGAAATATTCAAATACTAATAAAATATAAGTTTCATGATTTTTGAAACATTCTGGAATTTAATACTGAATTTACACTTATATATCAGATCTAAAAATAAATTACTTAGCCGCTAATTAACTATAAAAATGATACAATTTAAAACCAGATTTAAATAAATATCAAAACCAAACCTCTTATAAAACACCCCTATGAGAAAATAATGTAAAAATATCCCGTCTCTCGAGAATACAGGGTTTATTGATCTACCGAAATGATTATCGTATTGAAAATATTGCGCCGGGACGCGCACGGGTCAAACCGTAATCCGGATCGAAAAAGTCAAAACACGGAAAATGTCCGGAATTATCAGATTAGGTTAGGAAGGAGTTTTTGGAAGAGTTTCAGGTTGTAAAAATGCAAAAACGGTTAAGGTTGGACGATTCCCGGCTTTATAAAATTGTTTTATAAATACTCAGAAAATAATTTATAAATCTATAAAACCTTATAAAATCATATAACAATCCAAAAAAATTAACAGAAAAATGTCATAATTATCTATACTTTATTCTGGACATATTAAAAATTAGTATACTCAAAGAATATCATATATAAATATCCAAAACATCATCTTAATTACCTGATAATTCATCAAAATTCACATAAAAATCACATAAACAACTTTAAATAATAATAATAATAATATTAATAATAATATATGCAAATATGGGATGTTACAAAAGCTCTAAGTGGAACACCTATAATAGAAGAACTTGAAATTTTAGATCACTTGAAGGATCTACTTAGAGAAGAAGCAGACACAAAAACTGGCTTTACCTGATACTTGTTGTGACGCCCTCCAAACCCGGGGTCTAGATTTGGGGGTCGCTAGCCAACAAACCATAATAAAATAATCACAACAGAATAATATAATAAGTATGATCCCTTGCGTGCAACTGGATCGATCACATGTTATAGTATGAAACATACACTAATACAACCCAATTGTTATTACAAACCATAAGTCTAATTAGTTTTATAACTTATTCAAATTTTATTACAAACTTCTAGACTAGCTAAGCGTCCCGAACTGTGTACCTGGAAAACACACCAAACTATCTACAAGCACACAACTTCTGGTTAGACCTGGAACTCAAGCTTGCCCTAGCCTAGCTGAAAGATTCAGGATATGAAACAAGTATGAGCGAAAGAAATGCTCAGCAAGCAGTATATAGCTGATGATTTAGAACAACAACAACAATATCTCTGATAAACAAAACCAAACCACAATACCTGAACAATATCAAAACTGATATATATTTTGATAATAAACAACATTTGTATATGTATTTTGTTTTGGGATTGGAATCCTCGAACGATGGCGTGTTGCCACCGGTGATCAGCCGTGGAGCAACACCAGTATGCCGAAACATATCCAACTAAACAAAAGGTACCCAAGGCACATATCGGCCTAGCAAGGTGTTATATCCTGTATAACACATAGCTCACGCTGGACCGCCGTCACGACCTCTTACGCAACCATCCAACCCATAAAAAATAATTTTCCGTCAAAGGAGTCGAACCAAATGACATCCTTAACGACATAACTCCCCATTTCTCATGGTCCAGAGTTATCTCAACAACCAATGGCGAAATAACCAGAACAATTAGTTATTCGCTAATCTCAATTCAAAGCTTCACTGTATAGAGTTATTTGTAGCGAAATGTAAAAACATTTAACTATTCTGAATTTAGAATAGTATGGAAATTGAAAGAATAAAGTTCAGAGTCAATATCACTTGAATGATAAGTGAAGATATAAATACTTGCATAATATGATTTGAAATGAACGTCACTTGAACGATAAGTTAAGGTAGGGGTACTTGCCTGATATGCTTGATAACCTCTTACTATTACTTTGGTTTATAGCTGCTGGCTACTATCTCTATCTAACACTTGACCAACACTCCTTGCTACTCGATTCTATAAATAAAAGGACTATCTTAACTGACAGAACAAAACTCAATCGACGTAACTATACGTCTTGACCTCTACCCGATCATTTATAACTAATCATGGCATTTTAAAATTGTAAACAGATAGCATGCATATCACGTAACACGTAATCATGTCATTTATATATCACGTAATCACATATTTCATGTAGCACATAAGTCAGGTTATCAAAACATAGGTTTCAGTACATTCAGAATTAAAATAACGTCAATATTAGCGTTTACCGATCAGATACTAACTCAAAAGGATTAACAAATCAAATGAAATTGCAATACAAAAGAAATTAGGTCTTAAAAGTATTTTTATTGAAAGCGTAGTGTTTTTCTGAGTTTGTACGCATTCGTTTCGTATTAAACGGACGAACGATTTAATTATTATGAATAAAATAATAAATAAATGGAAATAAATCAATTATTAATAATATTAATTGATTTTTAAATGCCAAAATATAATTTTTAAAAGCTTAAAGATAATTTTTAAGAATTATTTGAATTAATTATAAATAATTTACATTTATTTAACTATTAATCAATTAATTAAATTCATAAATAATTAACTAAAACTAAATTATAAATAATTAAATCAAATTGGATTTCTGAAAATAATAAAAGAAAATAAATTTATGAATTTAAAATAATTAAGGAAATAATTTTTAGAATTTAAGATAACAAATAAATGATTTTTAAAAGTAAAATAAATGATTTTGAGAATTTTTGAAAATGAATTTTGAAAAAAAATAAAGAGGAAATCTACACAAACAGGTTTTAAAGTTGAGTTTTGGGGAATAAAAGATCAAAAGTGGGTCGGGCACAAAAACTAAACGGGCCAAAGATGAACAAACCGGGTCGGGTTCGAAGACCACCGGTTACTAGAAAAACTCCAAATTCCGGCGGCTCCTTGCCGGACTCCGGTGAGTTCCAAAGCCCCCTCAAAACGCATCCGTTCTCCCCGGTTTTTAAACCGAAATCCATCCCTGACGACCCATAAACCCAGAACACACGGCAACAACATCAACCGATGCTGCAACTCCGACCTCCGGCCAAAAGCCATTAAAGCCGGCGGGACCTTAAGGTTTTCCGGCAAAAAAAACGTTCTTGATGATTACTCAACTAAAAATCACATTTTACATAACAAAATAAAGCTCAAATCAATTGAAAATTATTCTAATCATCAAAATCATCAATAACATCATAATTAAATCAAAAATTCGAATCAAAAAATACAAAACCCATCAACTCGGGTTCATCGATCCCGGACTAAAACAACTCAACCAGGTATATAAATCGATCCCAAATATCATTTTAAAGCTATTGGTAACATCAAAATCATCCAACAATCATCATATTTCAGAATCGAATTTCAAGAATATGAACTAAAAATTGATTTTGCAACATACTTACCCTCAGATTATGAACTTGGTATCAATGGAAAGCTCTCGTCGAGAGGATTGTGTTGATTACTAGAGCGTTAACAGAGGTTCAGTAAATCTCTCAAAATCAAAGGATTTGTGTCAAGAACAAGATTACACCCCTAAAGTTTGTTCTTAGATTTTCTATTTTCTGAATTTTTGTTAAATAAAAATAAATAAAATAATCTGATCAGCTTATTTATATTATTGCAGAAATTAATACCCTAAAATAAATTAAGGGTGCTTTTATCCCCTAATTATCATAATTAGGGCCAAAAATAATAATTAGGGCCAAAAATTGCGAGTAATTTGAAAATGCAAAATTATTGGGTATTTGAAATACGAATAATTTTATAAAAATAAAAACACATATTTTGTGGGGTTTGCCGTCCCGGTGGGGTCCCGGTCCATTGCTTTTTGAAGCACAGAAATGATCACTAAATTACCAGAAAATCCCTAAACACATAAAATATATTCAAACGTGCATAAAATGAAATAAAACAAATATCTCGATAGAGACGCGAATAAATATGAGTCCAAATTGCAGATTGATTCATATAAATGCAGTTTAAACACATGTTAATCAATCGAAAAAATTTCTGGTTCGCACGGAAACACAAATAGCATTTTAAAACATGTAATATCATGGCAGTAAACATTTTAACTTATATAAACACATAATATTTATTTATTTAACATAAAATATTCATGTAATTTTTCTAGATATTACATCTTTCCCCCTTAACAGGATTCTGTCCTCAGAATCAGCCTAGGAAAACAGGCGAGGATACTTGGATCGCATTTCACTTTCCAACTCCTAGGTTGACTCCTCTACCTTGGGATTCCTCCACAAGACTCGCACTAGAGACACAAACTTATTTCTAAGCACTCTTTCTTTTTTATCTAAAATCTGCACTAGTTGCTCGATAAAAGATAAATCTGGCTGAATTTCGATTGGCTCGTATTCTATCACATGGTTCGAGTCAGGCAAATAACGCTTCAACATTGACACATGGAACACGTTGTGGATATGCTGCATGCGAGGTGGTAACGTTAACTCATAAGCAACCTTTCCCACACGCCTCAAAATCGTAAAAGGGCCATCATAACGCGGACTCAGCTTTCCTTTCTTTCCAAATCTTGATAAACCCTTCCAAGGTGAAACCTTTAATAACACTGCTTCACCAACTTCAAATTCCATATCCTTTCTGGCCAGATCAACATATTTGCGTTGACGATCTTGAGCTGCCACTAATCGTTTTTGAATGAGTTCTACTTTCTCTTTTATCTGCTGGATTAATTATGGACCCAAAATCTTTCTCTCACCAACTTCTTCCCAATATATTGGAGATCTGCATCTTCTCCTGTACAAAGCTTCGTAAGGCGGCATTCCAATGCTGGCATGATAACTGTTGTTGTAGGAGAATTCAACTAATGGCAAATGTTCGTCCCAACTTCCTTCAAAATCTAGCGCACATAGCATGTCTTCAATAGTCTGAATTGTCCTTTCACTTTGACCATCTGTCTGCGGATGATACGCGGTACTCATATTCAGCTTCGTTCCGAGACAATCTTGAAAACTTCTCCAAAATCTTGAATTAAATCGAGGATCTCTGTCTGAAACTATGGATACTGGAACTCCATGTCGTGTCACAATTTCCTTCAGATATAACCGAACCAATTTATCCATTGAGAATCTCTCATTGATTGGAAGAAAATGCGCAGACTTTGTCAATCTATCTATAATAACCCAAATAACATCATGATTTGACTTGGTCCTCGGCAATCCAACTACAAAATCCATCGCAATATGTTCCCACTTCCATTCTGGAATGTCCAATGGCTGTATCAGTCCACTGGGTCTTTGATGTTCTGCTTTGACTCGTTGGCAAGTGTAACACTTACTCACCCATTTTGCAATTTCCTTCTTCATACTTGGCCACCAAAAATTTTCTCTTAAGTCTCTATACATTTTCGTACTTCCGGGATGAATTGAGTATCTGAAGTTTTGAGCATCTCGAAGAATTTCATCTTTCAGCTCGGCTACGTTGGGTATCCATATCCTGGAAGAAAATCTTAAAATTCCTTTATTATCCTTTTGACTCCCTATCTCTTCCCTTATCAAACTATCTCGTTCATGACTCATTACTTCTTCCTGACATCTTCTTATCTTCTCTAATAGTTCTGGTTGAAAAGACATTGCACACAACATATTTGCAAACATACTTGGGGTACTGACCTCTATTTCAAGCTTCTCAAACTCCTTGATCAATTCCTCGGATGAAGTTATCATGTTTAACCTTTCTTTTCTGCTCAGAGCGTCGGCCACCACATTTGCTTTACCTGGATGATCGTTGATGGTACAGTCATAGTCCTTGATCAGTTATAGCCATCTTCTTTGCCTCATGTTCAATTCATTTTGGGTAAAGATATACTTCAAACTCTTGTGGTCCGTGTAGATCTCGCGCTTTTCTCCATACAGATAATGCCTCCATATCTTCAATCCAAATACTATAGATTCCAATTCAAGATCATGCATCAGATACTTCTCTTCATGTGGTTTCAACTGTCTTGAAACGTAGGCTATCACCTTGTCGTGCTGCATCAAAACACATCCTAATCCTTTGTACGATGCGTCACTATAGATCACAAAGTTTCCTTGATCATCTGGTAAGACTAGCACTGGTGAAGATACTAATCTATTCTTTAATTCTTGGAAACTCTTCTCGCACTTCTCGTCCCATTCAAATTTCTGGTTCTTCCTGGTGAGCTTTGTCAACGAGGTAGCTATCTTTGCAAAATCTTGCACGAATCTTCTGTAGTAACCTGCCAGTCCCATGAAACTTCTTACTTCTGTTGGTGTCTTTGGTCTTTCCCAGTTGATTATGGCTTCAATCTTTGCCGGATCTACTTCCACTCCTTTATTGTTAATCACGTGTCCAAGAAATCGTACTTCTTTTAACCAAAATTCACATTTGGAAAACTTTACGTATAATTTCTCATGTCGCAGTATTTCCAGAACTATCCTCAAATGCTCTGCATGCTCTTCTTCTGTCTTGGAATATATCAAAATGTCATCTATGAACACAATCACGAATTTATCCAAATACTTCTTGAATACTCGATTCATCAGGTCCATGAAAGCTGTTGGTGCGTTGTTTAATCCAAATGCCGTCACTAGAAACTCATAATGCCCATATCTGGTTCGGAATGCGGTGTTCGGAATGTCTTCTGGCTTGATCTTCAGTTGATAATATCCGGATCTTAAATCTATCTTAGAAAACCATACAGCGCCTCTCAATTGGTCAAACGAATCATCGATCCTTGGTAATGGGTACTTGTTCTTAATGGTCAACTTATTCAATTCTCGATAGTCAATACACAGTCACATACTCCCGTCTTTCTTCTTGACAAACAGTACTGGTGCGCCCCACGGGGATATATTGGGTCTTATAACTCCTTTCTCCAAAAGATCTTGCAGCTGAGTTGCCAATTATTTCATCTCCACTGGTGCCATCCGGTACAGAGCTTTAGAAACTGGTTCTGTTTCGGGTGCTAAATCAATTGCAAATTCAATTTCTCTGTCCGGAGCTAATCCTGGTAGATCATCTGGAAAGACATTTGGAAACTCATTGATAACTGGAATCGCTTCGAGTACGGGAACTTCCTTGCTAGTGTCTACCACATGGGCTAAATATGCCTCACAATTCTGTCGCAATAATTTCTTCGCTTGAGTATCGTTAAGAACTTCTTCTCTTGCTTACTCCCCTGAAATATTATCTTCTTCTTGCTATCCAATGTCTGAAATCTCACTTTCCTATTCTTACAATCAATCTGAGCATTATTCTCCGACAACCAATCCATTCCTAAGATAACATCAAATTCCCCCAGCTTAAAAGGTATCAAGTTTGCATAAAAATGATGTCCCGCTATCTCGATGTCACACCTCGGGTACACTCGATCGACGGGAACTTGGTTCTTATTATCTAGCTCTATCATTAATGCTTGTTCTAATAATTCAACTTTGCAATGCAGTTTTATCGACTAAATCTTGAGAAATAAATGACCTTGTAGCTCTAGAATCAAATAAAACTTTAGCATCTACGGAGTTGACTGGAAGCGTACCTGCAACCATATCTGAACTCTAAATAGCATCCTTCATAGTCATGTTGAATGTCCTGGCCTTTGGCTGGTCCTTTGCTGGTGGTCCTTCAATCCTCGCCATATTAGCTGTTGGTTCAGTTGTCTGGCAGTCCCTGGCAATATGCCCCATCTTTCCAATCTAAAGCACAGTGTCCCTGATTTCTGTGCTGTAGTCTGACTTCGACACTCATTAGCATAGTGTCCCTTTTGATTGCACTTGTAACACAACACGTTAGCCTTACAAATCCCAAAGTGTCTTCTACCATAAAACTTGCAATCTGACGCGGGTGGACGATTGGGCCTCTGCTGATTTGAATTCTGCAAACGGTTCCCATTTCCTGGCTGTGGTTTCTTGAATCCCACACCTTTATTATCCTGAAACTCTGGCCTTTTATTGAAGCGGCTCTGGAAGTTACCTTGTTGCCAGCCTCCTCCTGAGGTTTCTATTTTCCTTTTCTTCCCATCCTTTCCTTTCTGAGACATGTCACTCTTACTTTCAATCACCATTGCTTTCTGAACCACTGCCACATATGAAGTCAATTCAAACATGGCCACCCTATTCTGAATCCAAAATCTCAATCCCTGTTTAAACCTTCTTGCTTTCTTTTCATCTGTATCAACCTGGTCTGGCACAACCCTTGCTAACTCATTAAACTTAGCCTCATACTCAACGACAGTAAGATCTCCCTGGGTCAGGTTCAAGAACTTGATCTCCATTTGATTCTTCATATACCTCGGGAAATACTTTTCCAGAAATAGCTTGGTAACCTTTCCCAAGTCACAAATTCATATCCTTCCAATGCTCATGTGGATTCCCACCAATAATTTGCCTCACCCTTCAGAAAATAACTTGCAAACTTGGTCTTCTGTTCAGCTCCTGCTCCGACTAGGTCAAAAGCCTTTTCTATCTCCTTGAGCCATGCATTGGCTTCCACAGGATCAGCACTTCCCTTGAACTCAGGTGGCTTCACCGCTTGAAATCGCTTAAAAGTCACCGCAGGTGGTGCTGCTGCTTGTTGCTGCTGCATAAGATGAAATACATGTTGCTGCATTAGTCCCAACATTTGTACAATCGCTGGATCCGTACGGCTCTCGGTACGATCCTCTCCTGAATTACTCCTTTTCTTTGGTGCCATTATTCTGGTAAGAAACAAGCAACATATATAATAATCTGTCAAACATTGTGTCAAATATGTAGCAATTCTTTAGCATATCAAAATTCTCAAACATTATCTCTTCTCAAAATATCATAAACTTGCTACCATATTAACACAAGCGACATGATTATCATATAATCCTACTTATTATCTCGAGAATAATAACACAAAATAAATTAATGAAAAATTATCCAAACCTTTTAAACCCTTGCTCAAAATCTCAAATAAACCAACAAACAGTGGATAGGGTTGCAACACAACCTTCCAACCGCTTTCATCACTTCTTACCATCCTCAAAACCAACAAAATAGCAAAGCGATGGCACAAAAGCCAAGAGCTAAAACAACTCAACTAGGTATATAAATCGATCCCAAATATCATTTTAAAGCTATTTGTAACATCAAAATCATCCAACAATCATCATATTTCAGAATTGAATTTCAAGAATATGAACTAAAAATCGATTTTGCAACATACTTACCCTCATATTATGAAATTGGTATCAATGGAAAGCTCTCGTCGAGAGGATTGTGTCGATTACTAGAGCGTTAACAGAGGTTCAGTAAATCTCTTAAAATTAAAGGATTTATGTCAAGAACATGATTACACCCCCAAAGTTTGTTCTTAGATTTTCTATTTTTATGAATTTTTGTTAAATAAAAATAAATAAAATAATCTGATCAGCTTATTTATATTATTGTAGAAATTAATACCCTAAAATAAATTAAGGGTGCTTTTATCCCCTAATTATCATAATTAGGGCCAAAAACAATAATTACGGGGGAATAATTTTAAAAATGATAAAATACAAAACTGATGTCAAAATTCCCTAAAAATTGCGAGTAATTTGAAAATGCAAAATTGTTGGTATTTGAAATACGTATAATTTTATAAAAATAAAAACACAGATTTTGTGGGGTTTGACGTCCCGGTGGGGTCCTGGTCCATTGATTTTTGAAGCACAGAAACAATCCCTAAATTACCAGAAAATACCTAAACACATAAAATATATTCAAATGCGCATAAAATGAAATAAAACGAATATCTCGATAGAGACGCGAATAAATACGAGTCCAAATTGCGGATTGATTCATATAAATGCATTTTAAACACATGTTAATCAATCGAAAAATTTTCTGGTTCGCACGGAAACACAAATAGCATTTTAAAACACATAATATCATGGTAATAAATATTTTAACTTATATAAACACATAATATTTATTTATTTAACATAAAATATTCACGTAATTTTTCCGGATATTACACTTGTAACCATTGAACTTGGTAAATCTCATGGTATACAAAAGTTGTAATTCTATCTTCTCACAAATTGGGGGAGATTGTTGTGCAAGACATGCCTGTACCTTTACAAGACTAAGACAATTTGTCAACCCTAAGTAAGTTGTATTGTTATCTTAATTTGTATTTTGTACTTGTAACATTTTAAAGTCTGTAAAAATGCAAAGGAGCAGACTGGAGTCTTTTTCCTTAAACAGTGTCAAGTCTAAGGATTCTATCTAGAAGAAGATCAAGATTATCATGCCTCTTAAGAATTTTTAAGAAGCTTAGAGTTGAATAAATCTGTTTAGATAAAAATACTCTAAGTCAAGATCTCTACAAGTCACAAATTTAGTGTTATAGAGAAGTCATTCGAGAACTTTAAATGACTTATTGAGAAGTCAGGAAATCTACTAGAGAACTCAGAGAGATATCGACAAGTCAATTGAAGACATAAAGTTTGGAGATATTGACAAGTCATTTCCTCATTAGAGAACTTAGAGTTATCGACAAGTCTACATTCATTAGAGAACTCTGAGTTATTGATAAGTCAAAGTCCACTAGAGAACTCAGAGATATCGATAAGTCAAAATTCACTAGGGAACTCTAAGTTGTCGACAAGTCAAAGTGAAGACATGAAGCTGAGAGATATCGACAAGCCAAAGTCTCAATCGAGAACTCTGAGACCTCTTTAAGTCAAATTTACTATGGAGTATTAGAGATCTCGATAAGCCAATATACTTAGTGAGATGTCAAGTTCTCTATAGACCAAATGGAGATTTCGAGGTAAAATCTCAAAGTACAAAATTGCAGATCAGTTCAATATCCAAGATTTACAACCAACAAACAATCTAAACGGATGGATTGACGAGTCTACAAAAAGCAGCTTGAAGGATGTGCAAGATCAATGGTAAAAATTAACTGACAAAGGAAGATCAAAGTTAACACAGGATGCTAAGATATGCTAAGCCAGAAATAGAAGATATACTTTTCTATAAATAGAAATGACAAGTGACTGTTTACTAAAGCTAATATCATGTCTTATTGTACACTGTGTAAACCAGCAGTTAACTGAATTATAAAGTTAACACTGGTCCTTTAGTCAGTTGTAACATTTTAAATAGAAAATCTTGTAACACTCTCAAGGAGAAGCTAAGCTCTTTATCAACAAAGAGCCCAGAAATTTTATAGAAAAACATTCTTAATTTTAATATAAAATTAAGTGAGTTTTGAAGATCTGTGTTCTTTATTCTTGCAAGTTTAATTTCTGCATGAACACACTTTCACTACAAGATTTAATTTACTTTTTTCAACCATAAAAGATTCAAGAAAAGCTTAAAACAGTAAAACACATTCACCCCCTCTGTGTGTTATTAATTTCCTAACAACCTAAACCAGTCTCTATGGGAACAAATCTGATTTATATTTTATACTACTTGTGAACGCATATACTTGCGTGAATTTTAGCGAGTTTTTAGCGACTAACAATAGTGAAGATGAAAGTGATCAAGAAATAATCTCTAAGGATAATGCAGAAAGTCAGCAACAAATGAAGCACATAATTTAACATCCGTCAAGAGACTAAGTGCATCATCCGTTGAGAGATAAACTGCATCATTTGTCAAAAGGCAAAGATCAACATCCGTTGAGCCATTAATAGAAGTTGAAAGTCATTACAGATCGCACACAAAAAGGACCCCAACTTCAAGTCAAAGATCCACAAACTCAAGGGGAGTTTCTCCTAATCAAAACTCCGTCACTCATCAAGACAACCATGAGGCCTCTTCATCTAGAGCTAATCTACCACAACATAGAAAATGGACTATAGATCACCCATTTGAACTAATTATTAGTGATGCAACTTCAAGAGTGCAGACTAGGAAAGCAACTCAAGAAGAATCTCTACACAGAAACTTCCTATCTGAGGAAGAACCAAAGAAGGTAGAAGAAGCTTTGTTGGATCCTGATTGGGTTTTAGCTATGCAGGAAAAGCTAAACCAATTTGAAAGAAATAAGTTATGGAAGCAGGTACCCAAACCTAAAGGCAAAAATCCAACCAAATGGGTATTTAGAAACAATATGGATGAAAATGGCGTAGTAGTCAGGAACAAAGCTAGATTGGTTTCTAAGGGCTATGGACAACAAGAAGGAATCGATTTTGATGAAACATTTGCTCCTGTTGCAAGACTTGAAGCCATCAGAATTTTTCTAGTCTATGCAGCCCATGCCAATTTTAAGGTCTATTAAATGGATGTTGAAAGTGCATTTCTGAATGGAGATTTGGAGGAGAAAGTCTATGTAAGTAATCCTCCTAGTTTTGAAGGACCCAATTTTCCTGATTATGCCTATTATCTATTAAAAACACTATATGGTTTGAAGCAAGCACCTAGAGCCTGGTATGATACTTTATCAAAGTCTCTTTTAGAAAATCACTCCACAAGAGGTACTGTTGATAAAACTCTTTTCTTTAGAATTGGTAATGGCTCTAGCATACTTGTTCAGATTTATGTAGATGATATTATATTTGGATCGACAGATGGGAAACTTTGCAAAAAGTTTGCCAAAGTGATGCAAAGTAAATATGAAATGAGCATGATGGGAGAACTAACTTACTTTCTTGGTTTATAAGTTAAGCAAGTTAGTGATGGAATATTCATAAGCCAAACCAAATATATTTATGATCTTTTAAAGAAGTTTGACTTAATGGATTACACATCTGCACCCATGGCCACTGCCACCAAACTTGAATTGAACACTACTGAAAAGTCTGTGGAAATTTCAAATTATAGAGGCATGGTTGGCTCACTTTTATATTTAACAGCTAGTAGGCCAGATATAATGTTTGTTACTTGTCTTTGTGCTAGATTTCAAGCTGATCCTATAGAATCTCATTTAGTAGCTATTAAGAGAATTTTCAGATATCTCAAAGGAACATCAAAACTTGGAATTTGGTATCCTAAAGATTCTGGTTTTGATCTATTTGGTTATTCAGATGCAGATTATGCAGGTTGTAAAATTGATAGAAAAAGTACAATAGGAACCTGTCAATTCTAGGAAACAAGCTAGTGTCATGGTTGAGTAAGAAATAAAATTTAATCTCTACTTCTACAACTGAGGCTGAATATATTGCTGCTGGCAATTGCTGTGCACATATTTTATGGATGAGAAATCAACTATTAGATTATGGTCTGCAAGTGGACAAGATTCCAATTTTTTGTGACGACACAAGTGCCATTGCCATAACTGAAAATCCTGTGCAGCATTCAAGAACAAAGCACATTGACATCAAGTACCATTGTATTAGAGAACATGTCATGAAAGGTACTGTGGAACTTCATTTTGATCCAAGTGAGAAGCAACTTGCAGACTTCTTTACCAAGCCACTTGACGAGTTTACCTTTACTAGGTTGGTAAGTGAGTTAGGTATGCTTAATTAATCCTAAAGTGTTTTGATGTCTAAGCAATTTGAAATGCAGCCAGAATCAAATCTGATTTTTTTTCCATAAAGATGAAATTTTGGCCAAGTCAAAATATACATCTCGACGGATGTTCATTATCCGTCGAAAATGAATACCCGTTGAAATTTATTATTTGTTGAAAAATCAAATATCATTATGGGTACTTTTTATCTCGATAGATATTTGTTTAATCTTCATCCATCGAATTGCTTTAATCATAGCCGTTAATTCTATTTCTTATCCGTCGAACTTACTTACAGTCTGTAAGTATATCTCGATGGATAATCTTTAGAATCTCGAATTGCTTTTCTGTAATTGTTTTCATTCACAATAATGGCACCTGTAGTAAAGATAATGTCTCAATCTGGGTTCATGTATGAAAAGAACAACTTTGTAGCACTGGTGAATAAGGGTATTGCTGCTTTTGTGGCCTATCACAAAATGATGGACTTCATTCAACAATTTAAACTGAGCTATACATTATTGGCATCACCAGTAATCTACTGTGAGGTTATGGAGGAGATATGGATTACAGCCGTGTACAACTCCAAAGAAGAAACCAGTGCCTTCACTCTCAAAGGTAATGAGTATAATATTAATTGTGACCTGAAAACAATACACATGTTCAACACAAACACAGATGTCAGTGCCATGCTTATGTCTATGGGCTATGCTCTTAACCCTGCCAAGTTAGGCGAGGTTCGGAGGATGAGCTTTTGAAAAGAATGGATCTTTCTCTATTATTCTTTCATTAATGCATTTTCTGTTAAGATAGGAAACTTTGATGAAGTTACATACTCACTTGTTAACATACTATATATGCTACTTAGTGATAAGTACTATAACTTAGTGAGTCTGTCATGTATGAGTTATATTTGAAATTAGGAGACATTAAGAAGAGAAATAAGAACATCTATTATGCTAGATTCTTTATGATGATTGCTAATCATTTTTCTAAAGATCTCTCAGTTGAGAACCCAATAAACAAGCTTAATTGTTGGGTCCAAGATAAGAGAGTTATTGCTGATTTAAACAGGGCAAATCACCACAGTGAGGTTCCCCTCATCTATCTGCCATTCATGGAGGAACATCAGGTAAGTGAGGTAAACACTTCTATCTCTACCACTTCTCAACCATTAGTTTCTTTGCAAACTTCTGTGATAATGGAATCTGTGACAATGACCAAACAGATGCCTACCCAAGTCACAAAACCAAAAATTTCAAAGTCCAAGTCTAAGAAACCCCATTATAGTTCCTCTCAAAAGAAACTAGTTTTAAAATCTACTAAATCCAAAGAGGGGAGTGTGAGGGGAAGTGAGATTGGTGAGGGACAGGGTGAATATCAAAAAAGCCCTAAAAATAAGGAGAGTGGGGTATGTGTAACCCGGCCTAGCCACACTGCAGTTTCCCAACAAACTGTAGTGCTTAATAAGGATTCTAGCTCATTACTAGGTGCATCCTCCCAAAAGGATGTAAATATTGAAACAAGCTCTCAACCAGGAGCACATGCCAAAAGGGTCAGGGACACATACCAACCTCAAACTTATACTAGAAAGAAGAAATCTAAAATAATTGGGGAGTCACAGGGTGCACAAATAGTGTCAACTGGAGTCAAAGACTCAGTTACTGCACCATCACAAAGTCAGGTTGATGTGGCTTCAATAAATGTGGAGTCATAAAATCTCTCTTAATTGAAACACCTCAAATACAAAACTCTCCTACAAACTCACTGGATGTGGATATGGTAAACACATCAATTCCTGATTCTCCATCTTTAACTCTCATGGACGAGCCAAAATCTCAAACAAGTGAGCATCATCTTTTAGATGATTTGTTGGTTCACTTGCCATTTCTTTCTGAAAATACTGAGAAATCTGTGAATAGTCTCAAATCAATCACCACAGATTCTACAGTAATTTCTACTCCATACTCTTTTATTTCTACTTTCTCAACGAATATTGTTCATCCATTGACTAGTGATTGTATCTCGACGGATGTGCTTAACATCAATTATCTGTTGAATTTCACAACTACCATTTCGACAGATATTTCTCATCCATTGAAAGTCTCTGCACCACTTGAAATTTCAACAAATGTTACAAGTGCAGATGACTTAGTGGTTGTTCAATCACTATTAGGATTGAGGTGAGGGAGTGAATAAAGTGAGAGGTTGAGTTGCACTCAGGAAAAAGGAGAGGAAATGAGTGATAAATTGCATGCTCTCTCTTCCATCATGGCAAACGTGAGTGAGAGGAGTCCCACCTTAGATGGTGAAGGTGAGGGTGTGAGGGTGGGATGCTAAGGGGAGCCCTTGATACAACAAAAGAGAGAAAACGAGAGAAATGCAGGTACAAATGAAGAATGGGAAGAGCCCATTGTTAGTGACTTAATGGATGTCAATGAAGCTAGAAAGAAGCAGCTATTTCAGCAAATATCAAGCTGCCTTAGAATCTGTTTCTTTTGAAGCTAATGCATTTACTCATCCTGTTCCAGATTATCAAATTCTAGCTAAACAGGGCAATGAGGCTACTGTGAGGGCATTAAACTTGGTGCATACAATAGCTTCTATGCTCAGGGCTAATGAGGCAATCAACTCTCTTCCACCTACAGCTGGTCATGACTGTGAGTTAGATTCCAGTGGTACATTTGGAGATGCTTCTAATGAGGAAGATGATGGCATGGACATAGGGGAGATGCAGGTCCTAGCTCAAGCACAAACACTCCAAACTGGATGTTTAGCAAAGACTGCAATGACCATTATTTTAAATCAACTCTTTTTAAGCTTATCTATCAAACTCAAACAGCTCTTCATGCCACCACATATGCCAACACCAAAAATCTTCTCCAAGCCCATCTTGAATCTCTACAACTGCACAAGATTCAATCTCTCAAGAGTCAAGATTTGGATGCAATCAAGAATACCATTGGGCAAGTCAAGAAAGATATCAATGAAAGAATGAAGTATAAACTTCTAGAGTCCACCATGAAAGACATTTAACAAAAGCTCAGGAAGAATTCTGACTTGATTAGAAAAATTGACTCTATGAGCACTAGGCTGACATTACTGGAAAATTCAATCACCAAGATTCATGTTAACCAAGTTCATTAAACACTCCATCTTTAAAAACTGGTGGCTGCTCAAACTTCGACCCTTGCTATACTTGATGATAACAAAAAGGGGGAGAAAAATGCTATTATCCAAGCTAGTGAGGGGGAGAAGGATTTGCACATACAAGTCAACAAAGTAATAGTTCAAGCCATTACTTTCACAAAAACACTAGTTCCGGATAGCATTGACTTGATCAATATTGTAGCAGCTGAGCTCAGGCCGAATGAACAAATAAAGAAAATTGATGAGAAGATTGAAAGGGTTTTTGGCCCAATTGCAAAGCAAGATAAATCTGTGAAACACTTCACACAATTGAGACAAATGACTATCAGTGAAATGAGCTTGAGTAATATGGAGAGAGGTCAAACATCTGTTAGAAGATAGTCAAAGGCCAATGTGATCTTGTAGCCCAAGAAACACTCATCAAAATATTCTTTCAAGAATCTTTTGGACCTAGTCTATGCAACTCCTCAGCCTGATGAAAAGAAGCTGCTTGGAAACTCCATTACAAACATCAAAGATCCCAAAGACTAGGTTTTAAAGAAAAGGGTAGCAAAAGTTTATAGGCATGGAAAAGAAATTTGTGTGATAGCTGGACATCCATAATTTGCAGAAGCCAAGAGAGAAGAAAAACTGAGATTTAAGAATCAGAAAAAGCAGGCTGCCTTAGAAGCTAAGAAAAAGGCTGAAAAGGTTGCTACCAAATCAGAAGCTGAGAAGCATGCTGCTACTATCACTGGAACTAAGAAACTGGAGGAACCAAAGTAGAAAATTGGAAAAAGAATGAGAAAGAAAAGAGCCAAAAGGAAGCTAGATTTTGGAGAAGAAGAAGAAAATGATGAACCTGAGCCTACCAGTCTACTACTACAAATCAATCAACTTTGCTCACAATAAAGCAAGCTGAATTCAAGGTCAATCCTGAGATGAATTTTCATGGTGAAACAATAATTCCTAAGGATGAACCAATAGACTGGGAAAGCCTACTTATCCCTGATCTTAATCTCCCTATTTTTACCTCCTCCAAAAGAAGAAAGAACAAGCCAAGCAAACCAGTAAAGTCCATACCATTTAAATCCAAAACCATACCCAAACCCACACCTTCTATAACACCCCCAAATCCGGGGTCGGGGATCCGGGTTGTCACGAGTTCCATTTCCCTAAATAATACTTAATCTTAATAATCAACCAACTACTACGTACTATGACCCCACAATATACACACACACCACAAGTTATAGTCTCAGAGATGAATACCAAACAATAACACAAGTCATTTTATTCCACAATTATAAGTCATTACACCTCAAAAGGGTTTCTGAATAAATTTACATATTCTTTGCCATTATTATAATTCATAAATATACATAAGTCTGGTACATCAAAAGTTGAAATCCTAGCCTATTGGTAGACCCTACCTCAGCTACAACGGCATCAACGCCTACAGGAAATTGCGGAACGTTTCCTATCCGCTCGCGAATTGGGAGCTTGATCCTGTTCATCTTGTCTATCTGTTGTTGTGTGATGAAAGAAGAAAGCAAGGGTGAGCAACAAGCCCACCGAAATAATATGTATTATAATTAACAATATATGAGCATTCTTATAGTACTCATGAAAGTCTTGGACAAGAAGAAATGAACCAAGTTGATATCTTAACGCGACCAAGTCGTAAAATATTCAGTATATACATATATACTTTTCAAAATCTTTGAAATACCCTGCCAGGCATAATATACACAGAGTTCCAGTTTATAAATGTATAAAATATCATTGCAAGGGGATCTTATATATCTAACCTTGTCTCAACATTTTTCTGACAATCTTTGTCATGCATAAGATAATCATTTACTAGATATAAGTTGAAAAGATGAAGTTACAAGATACTCACATATACTTATATCTTTTCCGAATACTACTTAAACTACCACCGTTCAAGTTATAATTAGTTTCAAAAGTTCATCACATAGATGAGACTACAAGATTAGACTTGAATAGATTCAATCTTTGAAATATTATTGAATGAAATGAAGTTACGAGATACTTCATTAAGTCCCGATATATATATATATATATATATATATATATATATATCCATATATATCTCTCATACATTTCCTGAAAACCTCTGTCATGTAAAGTATGAACAGAGTTGCAATATCCAATGAATTTGGAAAGAAAAGAATTTTGGGATAAACCCGATATCTTGCTGATCAGGCAAAGATACCAATAAGTAACCTTTTCTACTAGTAGATGGATGAATCCCCCATCGGTCATCACCCTGGCCATATTAGGACCTTGTGCTAGACCGCCACCCGGCCTCTTACGCATTGATGGACTGCCACCCAGCCACTTACACTTTGATAGATCGTACCCCGGCCTGTCGCTTATGCCGACTCAATTAGATGGACTTACTTCCCGAACGTTGGGTAAGTAATCAATTCATTTATCAAAACAGCAACCTCGTTGCGAATATAAAATACACCACAGAGCCGGATCCCTCAATTTTTAAGCGAGTATTTAAATCCCCTTCGAAAGGAAGATCTTAAATTTGAAAACGAGTTTTGGGATCCGCTCTAACTTTTAAAATTATTTTGAAGACTCGAAAACATTTTTAAGAATGTTTGGAGTAATGCTGATTTAATGAAATAAATCAGTCCCGATATATTAGAAAATATCTGAATATTATTATTTAAATAATATTCCCTTAAGGATAATCCTTATAAAAAAATTGAAGTAGAAGTTTTAAGACTCATACTTGAAATGAATAATAAATAACAAAAGATATACTTATACGAAAGTACGATCTTTATTTGAATAATCAAAAATAAGTTTGATTATCGAAACATTATTCTTTAATAAAATAAAGAATATTATTTAATAAAAGAAGCGGAGTCATAATTCCTCGAATGAGTATTCAAAATAATATTCATTAAATAAAATAAAGTTATCGAATAAACCTTATTCGATTAATAGTTTTGAAAACTATATCAATATATATATAAATATATATATATTATACTCGGGAACATCGACTCCCTGTTTAGAAAATGTTCACCTTTAGGTCCCCTATACTAAGGGTATACGCAACTGCTGCTTATCTCTAGCATATGTATTATGCAACTTATAAGCATTTGAATCAACAATTAGATATCAAGATTACGAAACAGACATGCATATATCCCATATCAGCATGCTCCAATATATCGCAAAATTTGCTAATAACAATCATGCACTTATCACAAGATAATGCATATACATATATTTACATCACAACAACAATATAACGGGTAGAAAACTTGCCTGAGTGTTCCCGGTTAGACTTAAGCTTAGAGTGGGTCCGATAACCTATGAATAAAAATATAAGTCGGAATTAAACACCGATCGCTTAAGAAACTAGACTTTAACCAATTGAACCCTAACGTTTGCTTATGGTCACTTCTACGCTTAACGAATCACATAAGTCGTTCGAGTACCATTGGCTCCACCATTTTTAATAAATTAACCATTAAGAATTTTAAGGCGATTCTTTCGCGAGTACTCTACCAACTTCCTAATCCACTTTAAATAATTGTTTCATACTCCAATTAGTCATTTAAGGGCCTTAACCAAGGTTTCAAAGTAAGGCGAGGGTTAATGGTTCATTCACGAAATGCCGTTACTTAAAACGGTCATTTCTCCTAAACCGTACATCGGATTCAAGCGAACCACATATCAAAACGAAGCTTACGACATAATCTAACTAAACATGGCAAAGTCACAGATTCAATAGTTAGCTCTCTGTACCGAACACTAAGAACAAGCAGTTGTATGAAATTGGGCATTACGACGACTTTGTTTACGCGATTACCAAGTTTTAAACCACTCCAAACAACCACCATTCAACTCACAACCAACAATACAACCAACCCTCATCCAAACCTTACTACATCAGTCCCCAAACCCCAAGATTTTCCAATTTATACCCCATACATGAACTACTAGCTATACTTAAGTTTCATTAACTATAAACAAGATTTCAACATCCAAATCACTACAAATTCAATCCAAACTCTAAACACACAAGCATCATGCTTCTCATTTACTATAACCATCAAAACCATCGTAATACTCAAAGTAAAGCTAGGGTTTGGAGGTTTTATACCTTCCTTGGAGTGATTAGAGTAGCTAGAAAGTCTTAGGGAGCCTCCTACAAGCTTGATCTTTCCAAAGAAATCAAGAACACAAAGTTAGGTTTTGAAGTTTCTAAAAGTCAGATTGAAAGAACTGTCAAAACGAGGGTCTTACCATGCTTATTTGGACTAGACTTGTGAACAAGAGTTGTAGGCCATCTCAATACCTTTCCAAATAGCTATAGAACATACTATTTGAGTGCGTATTGAAGGAGATATGGTAGTTTGAAGTTGCTGCTCTGGTTTTGGCCGAGAGCTTTTGTTCTTGGAAAGCAAAAGTCAACTTCTAATTTGTATTTTATGATTTGTTTTTCCTTGGCTTGGTTGCTACCTTTTGTTTGTTAATTAAATTGTTACCATGGTAAAAATTGTGTGGCTCACAATCAACCAACCAATCCTTCCCACTTTGTCATGCTCATGTCATCTGCTTATGTCATCTGCTTACACTTGTCCTCCTCTTGTTGGTGTGATGACATCCTCCTCCACTAACCCCTTTGATTAAATCCTAATTACTTGGCTAATGATCGCTGATCTGTTATACGGTTCTCTTAAATTTCGTTCTCATTTATCGTTTGAGGGATCATATCCGGGATCTTATTACTTGGGTTCCCCTAAACCTTTCTCAATATTTTATATATTCCTTTTATGATCCTCTCTTATAATCCTTGAATTTAAATCCTTTTAATCATGTTATCTTATACTCATTTCTTTCGGTATCTGGTGGATTTTCGGGAAAAATCAAAGTGTTCGAATTCGAATTCTACCGACCTTTACGTACACTCATTTACTTTATAAAATACTAATACGATCTTAAAATTTCCATAACAGTACTCCTATATATCGTGGGATGATAATTTTCCTTAATCAGCATCATCAGCATCATCAGCAAAATTAACTATTTATCAGGGTTTCAAAAAGTCCAAAATTTTTGGGGTTATTACAGTCTCCCCTCCTTAAAAGGATTCCGTCCCGGAATCAGATAGAAAACAAATGGGGGTACTTTTCTAGCATTGTGCCTTCTAACTCTCAAGTCAATTTTCCCACATTATGGTTCTGCCATAAAATACTGACTAGCACGATAACCTTCCTCCTAAGCACTTGTTCCTTTTCGATCTATAACCCTTCCTGGTTGCTGCATATAGGTTACGTTTGGTTGCGTGCCTATGCGCTCATATGCCCCTATTTGTCTGGCATCCGGATTACACTTTCTTAATATTGATACGTGGAACACGTTATAAACTTGCTATAGTTTCGAGGGGTAGGGCTAGCTCATATGCTAACTTCCCAATAAGTCGTAATATCTCCAAGGGTCCAACAATTCGTGGGCTTAGCTTTCCTTTCTTTCCGAACCTCAGCCATCATTTCCAAGGGAATACCTATGACAGCACTAGGTCCCCTACTTCCTATTCCTTGTCCTTTCGTGTCAAATCAACATACTTCTTATGTCCATCTTGGGCTACTACCAGCCGTCCTCTAATTAGATCTATTATATCCTTGGTCCTTTGGACCACTGCTGGTCCGAGCATCTTGCGCTCTGCAACATCATCCTAACATAAGGGAGATCGACATTGTGTTCCCTCAAGGATCTCATAAGGCGATATCTCGATATTGACATACGATCTATTATCGTAAGAAAACTCAATCCGCGTTAAGTGATCATTCCAAATTCTTTCAAGTCCATTGCACAGACTCTCATCATAGCTTCTAGCACTATAGCTTTTGCTTCTCAATACTCCTTCTTTTCTTATTCGTAGTCATTACTATCTTCCGTACATAATACTATACTGGTTACACTTTTGCTCATTAGTATTCTATAACCTTTTTAATAACCGCGTCAACCTTAGTATCACGAATGCGTTTCTATTCCGAATACCACCATACTTGGTACCACTTCATCTCTAGCTGCCTCCATCTTCGAAATCTTGGTCCTTCATGTAGAGGTAAAAGAATTTATTGACAGATCACTATGATCATGAACACTTGTTCTATTACATAGTTAGTACAGAAGGTGGCCAACCTTTAGTACTTGACAAGCAATTAAACAACATGTGGTATCCTACTAGGCTTCTATCACACAGATAGATAGTCATTCGGCAATACCTCCCCTTCTGGAAGGGTTGTTCTTCTCAGCTTATACAAAATGAAAAGGAGAGAAAAGGACGAATTGAAGAGAATTGTATATGAAAAAAATACTGCCACAAATATCTGGCTTAGAATCTAACTCTGAACTATAGAGGTTTGTCATAGGAGAACAAAACATATGTATCTGTATCAATATCCAGTATTATCGTGTCACATTTCATATGCTTAAATATTTTGCTATTCCGTCCATCACTCTATGGACCCATGCTCTTCCTCGAGCTTATACACATTCACCTTTGAAACTCCCTCGACATCGAAAATTGAATCTGGGATCTCATTCTAGACATCATCGTTACTAGAATTCTATGCTTACACCGCAACCTTCCTTGTATAGTAATAGACTCTCTATTGATAAGAAAGAATAAGTATTCAATAGGTAGATAATCTACTTAATTAGTCTATCAATGATAACTTATACACCACCACGACCCGATTAGTGGTACTCAATCTCAACATCCATTCCAATACAACTCTCACAGTTTTAAGTAATCGGCTCATTACTCGTAGAATCATTCCTGCATTACTATGGTCCACTATTGACCTACCGTAGTCATTCGTTTTCCATGAAGTCTTAATAGCTAACCATACGGAGTCCATACATCTCGTATCGAATTCTTCTAAGTAGGTAACATGATCACCGTTCATGATTCATGAAGAACACTCCTGAACTTGACGTACATATGACATGAAGCAGATAAAATTGCAGAAGAGTTTCAATGAAAGCAACGATAGCAGGTTAATACCATTATTAACCATATATATTTATTAGGAGACATGAAGCTCAAAGGTTCATTTAGTCCTTTCGTAACATAGTCATGGCTTATCTCAAGATATGACCTTATAAGATAGATAGCCCGCTCACAGCGATTACATAAATTAAATCTTTACCAAACTACTATCATGGTTAAGTATCGCTCAATCATCAGAAGGAATGTCAATCTTCCACACCATAATACAACCTTCACGGCTTTAACCATTATCACTGTATTCCTCTGACACGAGCGCCTATAATTGTCCTCTTAAACTTAAAGTGTCGGCCACCTCCTTGGCCTTTCCTGATAGTAAAATTTCCTTACAATTAATGTCTTTTAAATGATCTTCAACTAAATTTTCTACCTCATTTCCAATCACTGCTTGTGTGAAAATGTTCTTCCTTACGCTTTGGTGAAAAGAAAAAAAATATCACCATTTTTCCATAAGTTATTGCCTCGGTCTTTTAGAGGTTAACATTCTCACGACTGACTCTCGATCATACTTAGGACGTCTCTTATCTTGGGTCCTACTTGTTTTCACCAATCTCGACCTTCATTGGGTCTATCTATACTTTTTTATGGTTCAACACGTGCCCACCTGGCATTATTATAATTATGTCATATTTCCTTCATCAAAATTTATATTCTTGAGAACTTTGAATATTACCCTTCTCCTTGTAAAACCTCTAAGGTTATCCTTAATTCCTTCATCCTGTACTCCCTAGGTACATGGCATATCAAGATACCATTTACTAATACTAGAACCATTGTCTATATAGTTCTGAAAACTTTCTCCACTGATCTTTAAAGGTTGTTGTTGCCTTAGTCCTTCATTCCGTACCACCCAAACTCATAATGTCCCCATTTAGGGTGAAATGTCAACCTTTATGCATTCCCCCCATGGTTCATCTCAAGTTATTGAGGTTATATCCTTAATTCCACCTTTAAAAAGGTACTTACATCCTTCCATGGATAAATCAAGTTATATATCCCTGATAAGGGTGTCTATTCAATCATTCCCACCTCGATAGTATATGCCTAATTTCACAATAATATCTGTATTCAAGATGAGGTCAATCAATATGGCCTCCAAAAGATAACAACGGTTATCCGCTTTTCTTGCCTGATTTAGTAATGATAACAGGGATGTTCTAGAAGATATTGGTCGTGTTCAACGTGAACTTCTTCTTAATAATTCCTCATTTACTTTTGTTGTTTATCTCAACAGTCATCTTAATGTTGGGATATCTTTTATACCTGGCATCTCCCTTTCTGGGTATCATGCCACCGGTCTTACACTTCACATTATTGAAGCTCACTTCCTTCATTCAATTTTCCTAATTTCTTACTTTCTTGTCTCCTCAGTCTATCCGCGTCTCATTATTCATCCTTCGAACTATCTCAAGGTTTCCTCGAATCCTCCCAACTTACAGGGGATAAAATATATGTATCTCTTATGCCTTCAACCATCAACTTTAACTTATAGTGAATCACCCTCATCCCGACGAATACATACTTTTCTATTTCTATTGTTACGAGTCTTTAGGGTTTCCTCATACCCAACTCCCTTATCATTCCTCAAACTCTATGGTCTTTATTTTCCTTTCCACTTCAGTTTCTTTTTATTTTCTTCTCTATTACAATCATTTCATGAACCCACTACTCATTGACTTCAAACATCACGTTGTTCTGGGATTCTTGTCATCAGAACGAATCTTGACAACTTTTACAACCTAGCTTCATAATTCATCATAATCGTCCGCCTTTGTTCTGGCTCTAAAGCTTTTACACTATCTCCATAACCTTGGGAATTACTTTCCCGAAAACAATTGAATGAACTTTAATCAGTTAATTCTAACCTCTGGCTCCGTGCCTTTCTTGTTCTTTCACCAGCGGGTGGCCTCTTTATTAGGAAGGTAAGTGACAAAAATAGTCTTTTGCGCTTCATCAATCATTTAGAATATAAAATCAGTCCTCTATTTCCTTTGGCCAGGCTCTTGCCTCGGCTAGTTCAGCTTGTTCCTTGGAACTCTGAGAGCTTAGTGACTTAAAGGTCCTGAAAGAATTTCCCACCGCATTTTTTCCTCAGGGTGGTGTTTGGGAATAAAAGTATACTTTTTGTTTAGGCAGGTCCATGAATTGTCCCATAGGAGTACCATCCCAGTTCTCCCTATCTTGCTCGACTTCTGTTTTCTCATTATGAAACGTTTCATCCTTCTCCCCTAATCAGGGTTATCTTATACGTAAAAATCCTTGTTTTCCATTATGTTATGGGTTCTTTCTTTCTTGATGGCGACCTCCCTGACTATCACATTCAGGGTTTGCCCTAAATCTTATTCCTCGAACTATGGCTTTCATCTAAGATCTCGTCCTTAAGCTCTTGAATGTTTGGAACCAAAATTCTGTAGGGATACCTCATTATTCCCTCATCATCTTTCTAGGTATTAATCTCCTCTCCGGTCATGGGTTATCTTCCTCTATTCATCACTTTTTCTTGGCACAATATGATCTTCTCCAATAATTCAGGCTGTATTGTAATCTCAAACAGCTTTTCGGTACCGGCTCCGGTTACCTTCACTTCTATTTCCATTTTCTCAAAATCTCTTATCAACTCTCCCAAAGACATTTTCATCTTGAGTCTCTCTTTTATACTAAGGGCATTAGCCACCATTTTGGCTTTCCCTGAAAGATAAAGAATCTCATAATCGTAATCCTTGATTAGCTCTAACCACCTCCTATGGCGCATGTTGAGTTCTTTCTGCGTGAAAATGCACTAGGGCACTTATGGCTTGTGTAAATCTCGCACTTCCCTCCATACAAGTAGTGCCTCCAATCTTCAGGGAAAAACTATTGCCACGAGCCCAAGCTCATGGGTGGGGACATCGAATTTCATATTCCCTTAATTTTCTTGATGCGTACGCGATTACCTTGTTGTGCTGTATAAGAAGCACCCTAATTCCTTATGCGAAGTGTCACTACACATCACAAAATCTCCTTTTCCATCCGACAATGCCAAAATAGGGGTCATCACCAATCTTTGCTTTAGTTCTTAAAAGCTGTTCTCGCATTTCTCTGTCCATTCGAACTTTTCAGTCTTACGAGTAAGCCGCGTTAAAGGGGCTACTATCTTTACAAACTTGAACGAACCTCCGGTAGTGACCGGCCAATCCTACCTCTGGTAGTCGACCTAACCATGGTCATCAATTCCTCAGTGGTCCTTTATTCATTCTTGTCAGGATCCTCCACGGGATCCTTCTCAGCAATAATCCCTTCTAAGACAACATCCTTAACCGCTACATCCTCAATATGAACATCATCCGGTCTCATGTTAGGACGCTCTATCGAATCCACAATATGATCTCCAATAATTAATAAAAACTCATCGCGTTGTTGCTCCTCAACCTCAGGGTTCGGAGTCCCGCTACCATATACGATAATGAACTATGCTTCTATCACAATATTTATAAGGGTTCCCATAAGGGTTTTAACTGTCAGTACTACGTTAGGTAGTCCGACTATGAACTTGGCAAGAGTTCTTATTATCTTAGTGAACTTATTATTGTAACGTCACATCATCTCTGAGGTTTATAACGCTTAGCTCTGATACCATTTCTGATACACCCCCAAATCCGGGGTCGGGGATCCGGGTTGTCACGAGTTCCATTTCCCTTAATAATACTTAATCTTAATAATCAACCAACTATTGCGTACTGTGACCCCAAAATATACACACACACCACAAGTTATAGTCTGAGAGATGAATACCAAACAATAACACAAGTCATTTTATTCCACAATTATAAGTCATTACACCTCAAAAGGGTTTCTGAATAAATTTACATATTCTTTTCCATTATTACAATTCATAAATATACATAAGTCTGGTACATCAAAAGTTGAAAGCCTAGCCTATATGTAGACCCTACCTCAGCTACAACGACTTCAACGCCTACAGGAAACTGCGGAACGTTTCCTATCTGCTCGCGAATTGGGAGCTTTATCCTGTTCATCTTGTCTATCTATTGTTGTGTGATGAAAGAAGAAAGCAAGGGTGAGCAACAAGCCCACCGAAATAATATGTATTATAATTAACAATATATGAGCATTCTCATAGTACTCATGAAAGTCTTGGTCAAGAAGAAATGAACCAAGTTGATATCTTAACGCGACCAAGTCGCAAAATATTCAGTATATACATATATACTTTTCAAAATCTTTGAAATACTCTGCCAGGCATAATATACACAGAGTTCCAGTTTATAAATGTATAAAATATCATTGCAAGGTGATCTCATATATCTAACCTTGTCTCAACGTTTTTCTGAAAATCTTTGTCATGCATAAGATAATCATTTTCTAGATATAAGTTGAAAAGATGAAGTTACAAGATACTCCTATATACTTATATCTTTTCCGAATACTACTTGAACTACTACCGTTCAAGTTATAATTAGTTTCAAAAGTTCATCACACAGATGAGACTACAAGATAAGACTTGAATAGATTCAATCTTTGAAATATTATTGAATGAAGTGAAGTTACGAGATACTTCATTAAGTCCCGATATATATATATATATCCATATATATCTCTCATACATTTCCTGAAAACCTCTGTCATGTAAAGTATGAACAGAGTTGCAATATCCAATGAATTTGGAAAGAAAAGAATTTTGGCATAAACCCGATATCTTGCTGATCAGGCAAAGATACCAATAAGTAACCTTTTCTACTAGTAGATGGATGAATCCCCCACCGGTCATCACCCTAGCCGCATTAGGACCTTGTGCTGGACCGCCACCCGGCCTCTTACGTATTGATGGACTGCCACCCAGCCACTTACACTATGATAGACCGTACCCCGGTCTTTCGCTTATGCCGACTCAATTAGATGGACTTACTTCCCGAACATTGGGTAAGTAATCAATTCATTTATCAAAATAGCAACCTCGTTGCGAATATAAAATACACCACAGAGCCGAATCCCTCAATTTTTAAGCGACTATTTAAATCCCCTTCGAAAGGAAGATCTTAAATTTGAAAATGAGTTTTGGATCCGCTCTAACTTTTAAAATCATTTTGAAGACTCGAAAACATTTTTAAGAATGTTTGCAGTAATGCTGATTTAATGAAATAAATTAGTCCCGATATATTAGAAAATATCTAAATATTATTATTTAAATAATATTCCCTTAAGGATAATCCTTATAAAAATAATTGAAGTAGAAGTTTTAAGACTCATACTTGAAATGAATAATAAATAACCAACGATATACTTATACGAAAATACGATCTTTATTTGAATAATCGAAAATAAGTTTGATTATCAAAACATTATTCTTTAATAAAATAAAGAATATTATTTAATAAAAGAAGCGGAGTCATAATTCCTCGAATGAATATTCAAAATAATATTCATTAAATAAAATAAAGTTATCGAATAAACCTTATTCGATTAATAGTTTTGAAAACTATATCAATATATATATAAATATATATATATATATTATACTCGGGAACATCGACTCCCGGTTTAGAAAATGTTCACCTTTGGGTCCCCTATACTAAGGGTATACGCAACTACTGCTTATCTCTAGCATATGTATTATGCAACTTATAAGCATTTGAATCAACAATTAGATATCAAGATTACGAAACAGACATGCATATATCCCATATCAGCATGCTCCAATATATCACAAAATTTGCTAATAACAATCATGCACTTATCACAAGATAATGCATATACATATATTTACATCACAACAATAGTATAACGGGTAGAAAACTTGCCTGAGTGTTCCCGGTTAGTCTTAAGTTTAGAGTGGGTCTGATAACCTATGAACAACAATATAAGTCGGAATTAAACCACTGGTCGCTTAAGAAACTAGACTTTAACCAATTGAACCCTAACATTTGCTTATGGTCACTTCTACGCTTAACGAATCACATAAGTCGTTCGAGTACCCTTGGCTCCACCATTTTTAATAAATTAACCATTAACCCCTTTGTTGGTGTGATGACATCATCCTCCACTAACACCTTTGATTAAATCCTAATTACTTGGCTAATGATCGCTGATCTGTTATACGGTTCGCTTAACTTTCGTTCTCATTTATCGTTTGAGGGATCATATCCGGGATCTTATTACTTGGGTTCCCCTAAACCTTTCTCAATATTTTATATTCCTTTTATGATCCTCTCTTATAATCCTTGAATTTAAATCCTTTTAATCATGTTATCTTATACTCATTTCTTTCGGTATCTGGTGGATTTTCGGGAAAAATCAAAGTGTTCGAATTTGAATTCGAATTCTGCCGAACTTTACGTACACTAATTTACTTTATGGAATACTAATACGATCTTAGAATTTCCATAACAGTACTCCTATATATCGTGGGCTGATAATTTTCCTTAATCAGCATCATCAGCAAAAGTTACTATTCATCAGGGTTTCAAAAAGTCCAAAATTTTTGGGGTTATTACACCTTCTATCAACAAAGGAGATCAACTATTCATTTTTGATGTTAAGGAGTTCTCTGACATCAATCTTTACTTGGATGAGCTAGATGGAGTAAGGGCTATTGATGCTTACAAAAGATTTCCAGAATGATTGGTGGTCAAGTACAAGGATGGCAGGGAAATCACTTGGCCTCTTCATAGGATTCTCAATGAAGGCTTCTCTGTCTTAGTGAATATTTTCTCCTCAATCAAGAAATTTTTTGGTTTTAACATTGCTGCCAAGAAGGAGATACTCAACCAGATTGAAAGAATAAGACAAAGCTGGAGAGACCCAAATGCACACCCAAGAGTCTTAACTATTCCTTATACCGGGGATAAAGTGCATTTGTTGCCATATTCGTTAATGGAGTTCAAGGATAAAAAGAATATCAGAAGACTTTTCAGACTAGAAAATTAGCTAAATATTTCAAGCAATGGAACTCTCATGAGAATGCAAGAGATGTTGGATCAATCTAATGAAGATGAATATGAATTCTATAGACAACTACAACACCAGATTGAAGAGAACAATGAAAGGCTGGGAAAGAAGAATAGACATTCAAGGACTGAAGAGTAATCTGCTTAGATTAAAGGAGCATCTTGAAAAATGGCTTGTGAGATTTCTTTGAACTTTCTTTTGTACAACTTTTAATAAAACTTGCAACACTTATCAATTTTATCTACTGTTGAATAATCTCTATTAAAAAGGTGTTTTGTTATTATCAAGTCCCTTTAAATTTATGCCTACAATTCTAGTAGACATAAATTGGGGGAAATTGTTAGGAATATGTTCTAGACTTGATGATATGCTATAAAAACACCTTAGTAGATTTAATTAAGTGTTTTTATTTTGTAGCTCTCAACGGATAATTTTATTAGTCATCCGTTGAGAGAGTAGCCTATGTTTAAATAAGTTTTAGTAGAACATTCCTGCATATTGTAATGCCTTAGATAACTAGAAGTTGTAGGATATTCTAAGTCATGTTGACTACTAGATTGATATGCAAAATAGATTGGCTAATTGTAAATATTAGATGTCTTGTAATCTTGTATAAGTGAATAGAGTTAACTGCTATGAAGATACTCTCAACGGATGTACCACAGGGTTTCAACGGATGATCAACTAGAGTTTCAACGGATGATCAACCAGACTCTCAACGGATAATCCAACAAAGTCTCAACGGATAATCCAACAGAGTTTTCATAGATGATCAAATTAAAAAAGTAGTTGATAGTGACTTGACAGTCACATGGGTGGATTGTATACAAATGGAATGTGGCAGCCTATTGACAGGTTTTAGAGAATAGAGAAGCATTTCCATTTTCATGCTAAATTGAAGATATTCAAATATGCTAGATAGAGAAATGAAGTAGCATGAAATTAGAATAAGGCACTTGTTTCTTATTAATTTGTCTTTTCATCATGTAACATGGTGATATATAAACTAAGAGTAGCAAGTTGAAAATTAAGTAAGCAAGAATTGAGAAATAAAAAAAGCTATATCTGTTAAGGATTTCTCTGTTCTTAGTATTTCATATTTGTAAGTAGCTGTGTGCATTTTTGCATCACAGAGTTCTCGTTAATATATATCTCTGGTGGGTAAGTTCAATCCACCCGAAAGTTTTTAATCCTTGGGTTTAATTACTCTGTGTTTGAATACTTTATTATTTTCATTCCGCACTTTTGCGTATTCAACTCTGATATATTTATATTTATGAGAAGTTCTTAAAATGAAAAAGAAACCAAGAATTATATTCAACCCCTCTATTATAATTCTAGTTATTAGATTGTTTGGGATTAACAAACTATCACCACTAGAAGGTGAAAATGCACTTGCATCTCCTCTTTCAAGATGAAAGGTATGTTGATTGCATTGAGAAAGGCCATCATATTCCTCGAAGAGTTGCTACAGATGTTGATAGAGTTATAGGCATTGAGCAAAGAATTTTAAAGCCACAATCAGAATGGACAGATGAAGACATTGAGCAAATACACAAAGATAAAAAGTCTATGAACATTCTATTCAATGATCTTGATGGAGATATGTTTGACAATGTCATCAACTGTAAAACCGCAAAAGACATTTGTGATACAATTCAAATCATATGTGGTGGACTGAACAAGATGCAACTTCTAATTCAGCAGTATGAGTACTTTCATTGTGAAGACACAGAATCTTTAAGTGATATTTTTAGTAGATTTCAAAAACTACTATATGCACTGAAGCTCCATGGAAGAGTCTATCAGACAAAAGATTCAAACCTGAAATTCCTTAGATATCTACCAAAGGAATGAAAGCCTATGACTGTCTTTCTAAGAAATTCTCAAGATTACAAGGAGTTTACTTTGGAGAGACTGTATGGAATTCTAAAAACATATGAGTTTGAGTTGGAACAAGATGAGCAGATAGAGAAAGGAAGGAAGAAAGGAGGATCTATGGCACTGGTAGCTGAACAAGAGAGAGTGAAAGAGATGAAGGTTGAAGCTGTGGAATCTGCACCAAAATCTAGGGTTTGTGAAGGAAAAGAAAAAGGGCTAGTAGCTGAGCATGAAGATCATCTCAGTCAGGATGAAATGGAGGACATAGATGAACATCTAGCTTTCCTATCAAAAATATTTGCCAAGCTCAATTTAAAAAAGAATTTTGGAGCATTCAAGCTAAATAGAAACATGGTGGATAAATACAAATTCAAGTGTTTCAAATGTTGCTTGAGTGGTCATTTTACAAGTGAATATAGAAAGCCTGATTCTGAGAAAAAGAAATTTGAGCCTGTGGATTATAAAAAGAAGTACTTTGAACTGCTCAAAAAAAAGGAAAGGGATTTCCTGACACAAGAAAACGATTGGACAGCTGATGGGGTAGATGAAGATGAAGAAACAAACTATGCCAGTCTAGCTCTAATGGCCAAATCAGATGAAGCAGAAGTCAGTTCTTTAAGCAATCAGGTAATCACTACTAATCTAGCACACCTTTCTAAAGATGAGTGTAATGATGCTATAAATGACATGTTAACATAATTATATCACTTGCGTGTTACACCTAAATCACTCAGTAAAGAAAACACAAAAATTAAGGAAAATGGTATATTTTTATGTGAGAGAAATACTGTGTTAAAACTCAATTTGTTGAGTTTGAGAAATTGAAGATAGAGTGTAGAATTGCTAAAGGAGAACTAAATGAATTCTTAAAGAAAGAGGAGATTTTAAGAAAGCAGCTTGAACGAGAGCAAGAGGTTATCAAGGCTTGGAAATCATCAAGAGATCTTCATACCCAAATTGCTAAAATTCAAGGTATAGAATCATTCTGTGAAGAAGCCTGGAAAAAGAACAAGGAGGAACTGGATCCTATTTTGGTAGAAGGATTTTTAATGGATGTGGATTAAATGGATAATGAAGATTATCCGTCCAAAGACAAAAGGAATTGTCCATCGAAAGAAAAGGAACAACAGCCATTGATTAAAAAGAAACCAATTAGCAAAGCTAAGATAACTAATCTCAATGAGAAATATGGATCAATTTCCAAGAACTTTATTACAGGAGAATCAAGTCAAGTCAAGGAGAACAAAAGAGATAATGTTGGACATCTGTCAACGAAGCAACTGAATGACAGATTGGAGAAAATTGAGGTTAAGGCAGAATCCAAAAGGAAAAATAACAGAAATGGGAAAATAGGAATTAGAAAATATAACAACTACATACCTGATAAATATGCTCCTAGAAAAATCTATGTTAAGTATGGTAGTTGTTATGGATAAAAAACTAATATATATAATTGTTGTATTTAATACTAAGGAACGTGAGCTGCGAAGCTCGATTTGACTGCTCTTGTGTTTCGTGACTCAATCTGCCTTAACAAGATGCCTACGTACCTTGCTGATTGCCAAGGATCAAGTCAAAAAATGTAGTTCTGATTTGTGGGGTGAGGCCCCTTATATAGATGTTGAGAGTCCTTGAATTGGACTTGGTATAGGAGACTTGGTGGGCAAGTCTCATAATTAGAATGGACTTTGGAGTTCTAGATAGTAGGAAACTGATTCCTTATCCTTTTAGGTCCCTTTGAGGCCAATCTACAAGGATTTATATCCTCACTAGGACTTATCTTAATAGCTGTTTTCCTCCTTTATTTATTAATTACGAAATTAATAAATAATCAGGGCTTTTGGGCCTTCTTTGTTCCATCAGGCCTGATCTGGTCCATCAGGCCTGATCAATGTGTTGACCTTCTTGGTCTGAATGTCATACATCTTCTTATTGGGCCTAGCAACCCATACCTTGCAATATTTAATTATACAATCAGGATTTATTTATCCCTATCATTTGCCCCCCAACTTTTGGGAAACATTGATTAGGTTTCGCAGAAGTTAAGTCTATTCATTCCCTCATAGAGTTTCGTTTTTGCGTAAAGTGTGGAGCGACCTACACATTTACAACGATTTTTCCTTTAATTCAGGAATTATCTTAATTTCCAGGAATTTTTCCCTAATTTTCTGGATTTTTCCCGTAATTTCTGGGTTTTTCGCTAATTTTCTGGGATTTATCCTAATTTTCTGGGATTTATCCTTAATTTCTGGATTTTCCCTAATTTTCTGGGATTTATCCTTAATTTCTGGATTTTTCCCTAATTTTCTGGGATTTATCCTTAATTTCTGGATTTTCCCTAATTTTCTGGGATTTATCCTTAATTTCTGGATTTTTCCCTAATTTTCTGGGATTTATCCTTAATTTCTGGATTTTTCCCTAATTTTCTGGGATTTATCTTTAATTTCCAGGAATTTTTTCCTAATTTTCTGGGATTTATCCTTAATTTCTGGATTTTTCCCTAATTTTCTGGGATGTATCCTTAAAATCGATCAGGATGTATAAAAAATCGTTCAGGATTCCTGACCGATTTTGATCAGGATCCTGATCGAACTAGCTCAGGAAGTAACATTCTGGTCGACGGGATCTTCGATCAGGATCTATGCGAAATCGATCAGGATTCCTGATTGTAAGTCATATGTCATAGCCTATTTGTATATTCGAGGATTCAACTCAACTCAAATAAGAATGTAATAAGTAAATAGTGGATCTACCGTCAAAAGAGATCTCACAGAGTAATATCTGTCAAAGGATTCAGAAACAAGGTTCATCTACAGACTTGAGGAATTAATTCACTGGAAGAAGTTCAAGAAATTGATCATGCCTCAGTGATATTAATCAAGAGTGTGGATTTAATCAAGTGACAGAGATCTCGTCAGAGTATCATTAATTACAAGGATTTAATCTGAAGAAAATCAAGTATCAAAGTCAAGACATGAAGAAACGTCACGGAAGTTAGTCACTCATGAACCAGACAGTACATCGAGTGTCAACATTGAAGTGGTGGAATTGATTCATAATTTTCAGTAATTTTCAGAAGATTTACAGAAGAATGGTTGCAGTTCAAGAGTAGTATTAATTCTCTATTAATTAATTAAGTCATATAATTTAATTAAGAAAACAAATTATATCTGCAAAGATTAATTTATTTATTAATTGAATTAATTGATTAATTAATTCTGAATTAATATTAAGATTTTTCAGAATTGTTTTTGGATTAAAATCAGTTTAAATCAGCAAGACAATTGAAAATGAACTAGCATGACAATCTGGATTGTCATACCGATTGTCATGCCAAGTCATTTCAATTGTCATACCGAAAGTTACACTGGGAGGAGGATTGTCTTGCCAGTTCATTCTGATTGTCTTGCTAGTTCAATCAATAGTCTCACCGAAAGTCTTGCTAGCTCAATGGATTGTCTTGCTAGCTCAATGGATTGTCTTGCTGAGATAAAAGGATTGTCTTGCCAACAAATCAGGTGGTTGTTTTATTATTTAAACAACAAAAGCAACAGAAGTCAATCATTCATCCGAAAAACAGTTCAAGAACAAAGAAAAGCAGAAGCTGAAAAATATATCATCTCTTCTCTGCTAAAATCAAGATCACAATTTCTAGCTAGTAAAGTTAAATCCAAATCACTAGAAATCATTATCTTGTTCTTGTGTAACTATCTAGCAGATCAAAATCCCTAGAACTTAATCTCAAATTGCATTTAGCATTTGAATCTTTTTATTGCAAAAATAGAAAAAGTTCATGTCGAATTTATTCTAGATTTGTGATAATTAATTTGAGATTAATTCCTTGTAATCGATACAGTTGTTGTAACACCTTTCAAGTTTAATAATATTTTTATTTAACTTGAATTTTATTTCACATTTTTTATTCCGCATTTAATTCGATTATTCGGTACTGTTTGTATTCAACCCCCCCTTCTACAAACACATTGGGACCTGACAATTGGTATCAGAGCCTTCTGATTAACGAACAAATCAAGATCCTAGACTTTTGCGATTTTTCAACTCCTTGAATTTTTAATTATTCAAAAATTCATAATGACTTCACAAAAAGTTGGAACCGTTAAAATTCCACTATTTGATAAAGAAAATTACATCATGTGGAAGAAGAAAATGCTATTATTTTTACAAGTTGCAAATCCCAAATATCTGAACTTGTTAAAGAAGGGTCTAAAAACTCCGATGGTTATTGAACCAGAGGTGATAGTAGATGATGTTGTGATTACCAAAGCTAGAGCCTATCCAAAAGAGCCTGAAGATTTTACTCCTGCTGAGAAGGAAGAAGCCTCCTTGGATGCCAGCCTTCAATTAATATTAATTGATTCCCTTGATCCCTTGATGAACAGACATGTGATGAACTGTAAAAATTCCAAACACATGTGGGAAACTATTGAGGTGATTAATGAAGGCACAGAGGAAGTTAGGGAGAACAAGTTGGAGATCCTAACCTCTGAGTATGAATATTTTAAATCAAATCTAGGAGAAGGAATTACTGAAGTATTTGAGAGGTACAATGCGTTGATCAACAACCTGAACATAAATGGGAAATATTATTCAATCAGGGAGGTCAACAAAAAGTTCCTTTTAACACTGCCAACTCATCTTGAACATAGAATCACTGCCATTAGAGAAGCTAGAGATCTGAGTGAGATTTCTTTGGACAGGCTCTATGGAGTGTTAAAAACCTATGAGTTGGAGCAGATTCAACAGAAGGAAGTCTACGGGAAGGATAGAATGGTCAGCACATCTACTGCACTTGTAGTTGAAGGTCAACAACAACAACAATCTCAACAATTGGAGAGAATGGTACAGTGTTCCAAGGTTGAGGAAAATATGTTAGTAGCAGAATATGATCCTCCTACTACAAATCAATCAAGTGATGATTTTTATTCCTTGGAAGAGCTGGAGCAATTGGAAGATGAGTCAATGGCCCAAATTGTCAAGAGATTCTCCCATGTCAGATTCAAGAGGAATCCCAAGCTTAAGTACAAGTCCAACTACAACAAATTCCAGAAAGGTGGATCTTCATCCTCTAACACCAGCAGTGGTGGATACAAAACAGGGATGGTTGATCGGAGCACCATCAGATGCTATAACTGCAATGAGTTGGGACACTTTGCCACAGAATGTAGGAAGCCAAAGCAAGTAAGAAAGAACTCTGAAAGAGCTTATCTGGCAAACGGAAGAAGCAGGGATGATACTGACAGTGAAGATTAAGATAAAGGAAATCTTGCTCTTATGGCTATTGATGGAAAAGCTTCATCGTCAAGAATAGAGGGCATTAAACAGGTGTAACCGGTAGTGTGGATTCTTGACAGTGGATCATCAAGACATATGACCGGAGATAGAGCCCTGCTATCAAATATGGATTGAGAAAGCTGGCCCCCTGGTTACCTTTGGAGATAACAACAAAGGTTTATCCGAGGGATATGGCTGTTTGCAAGCTGGTAATGTTATCATTGAACTTGTAAATAGTTTCTATATTTTTGCTATATTTATATAAGTTTTTATTTGTATTTTCTGTAATTGTAAATATTGTATGATATATGAAATTGAATGTTGATATCTTGTTGGTAGATATTTGGTATTTAATTCATTGATATTTGTTTTTATTATTATTATTTGTATTGTATTATTATTTTTATTTATTTTATTTTTATTTTATTTTATTTTAAATTTTATGCAACATAACAATTAGTATCTAAAGTACTTGACAAGTATCGGTCAATGATATGTTGTTAACATTATGTTGCAGATATTTGTAAGCTTTTGATATGAATGAGAATTACTTAGACTTTACCCTAAGTGATCAATGTTTTATCAAAAACTCATTCATATTGAAAAACAAAATCAAACTTCTTTTACAGTAGTGATTTCTTATTTCATGTAAAATCTTTTGAAATCACTATTGTAAATCATTTTCTCTCTATTACCCTATGTTCTGTGATACAGGTTCAGTCTCCAATGACGTTCTTTCATTGACAGTCATGAGGTTGAAAACCCACAACGTCTATCCCAGACTGTAAAGATAAACACAAAAACAGAACCAACCAACACTCTCTTACCACTAAATGTAGTATGAATGAGCGTGAGGGAGATAGTGCCTTAGTGCACCACATAAGGAAGGTTCTGAAGTCAACCCAGTAGCTCTGTCTCCTACAAAGAAGAGTAGTATTTAAATCGAGACAACTGCTAACCCCCATACATCTTCTTAAAAAGATGTAATGGTTGAAAAGGCACAAAAACAGTTACTAGATTCATTCTCTCAACAGGGTGCGTCTATTGAAATTTGCCTGTCAGCCAAGGTATCCTATGTAGTGTCACCACTTCAAATATAAACAATTCTTGATGCACAAGGAAAGGTTATACACACAAAGGATGAGTTGACGGAAATAAGAGTTTCGACCATTTTAAGGTCAGATTCAATTGTTCAAGGTTCGTTAATGGACCAATTGCCTTTACATGTGTTAGGAGAGGATACTGATCCAAAAGCCATATGTCAGTGGTCAGTGTCTACCTCCCCAGGCTTAAATCCCCTGGATGCATCTGCGGATAATGGATCTGACATAGGTGCAGATCGGCAACTTGTTGACAATGATTCAGATATTACCTGATGAGTCACAAGGAAATGTCTTCACAGACATTAGAAGGGAACTTTGATCTTTATGCTAAATTCGTTGGATCATTATTCAAATCTGGAACCCTAAAAGGGAAACTAGCAACTTGTAGATTATGACTCAGATTCATATGACGAGTTTAACAAGGATGGGGATTTGTGAACTCCCATTGCACCACCTGTGACCTCCTTAAGGATGGCTAAGGTGATTTTCGTTGCAGGTACAGCTGATTTTTGGAGCTATGAGAGGAGTGATACACTTGTGAGAATGAGTGTAAACACGAGTGGAGAGAAGAGTGAAACACATGTGAGGTACACTAAAACAGAGTCACACACTCACAGTGAGGAAGTAAGAGAAACTACTTGTTATTCCTGTTCCAACCAAGTGAAATATGAGAACTCCTTCAGAAAACGGCATACATTCCTTCTCTAAGGGGGAGATAAAAGCTTAAGAAATAGTTTGGAGGATTCCTCAACTAAGGGGGAGAAATAGCAGGGAGGAAGAAAAAGATCATATGTACACTACACCACACCATTGTGGTTTGTAACTACGGATCCTATTGTACGGGAGAGGTGGTAAACACAAGGTGATTTTCTAGTAAGGGAAGAAGCTGTTTTCAAAAGGGGAGTACCATTGGCTTTTATCTGCGGATCCTATTGTACGGGAGAGGTGATAAACGAAGGTGATCTTCTTTAATCAGTTGATTCTCATAGGGGGAGAAGCAAGAGAGATATGGGCTTCTCAACAGGAAATGTGGTTGTACAAATGAAGATGGAACTACTTGAAGATATGTTCAGTCTAGAGGAACATCTACTTGGAATCTGGAAAATGTTAAATCTAGTCCAGAACTTTTCTACTATTTACTTTGTATTTCTTTTTATATCTTTTTCTTATTTGTTAGTCGAGTTATCCTCTAGGTATTTGTGTGTTATTACCTAACAAACAAATAGGGGGAGATCGTAAGTCATATGTCATAGCCTATTTGTATATTCGAGGATTCAACTCAACTCAAATAAGAATGTAATAAGTAAATAGTGGATCTACCGTCAAAAGAGATCTCACAGAGTAATATCTGTCAAAGGATTCAGAAACAAGGTTCATCTACAGACTTGAGGAATTAATTCACTGGAAGAAGTTCAAGAAATTGATCATGCCTCAGTGATATAAATCAAGAGTGTGGATTTAATCAAGTGACAGAGATCTCGTCAGAGTATCATTAATTACAAGGATTTAATCTGAAGAAAATCAAGTATCAAAGTCAAGACATGAAGAAACGTCACAGAAGTTAGTCACTCATGAACCAGACAGTACATCGAGTGTCAACATTGAAGTGGTGGAATTGATTCATAATTTTCAGTAATTTTCAGAAGATTTACAGAAGAATGGTTGCAGTTTAAGAGTAGTATTAATTCTCTATTAATTAATTAAGTCATATAATTTAATTAAGAAAATAAATTATATCTGTAAAGATTAATTTATTTATTAATTGAATTAATTGATTAATTAATTCTGAATTAATATTAAGAATTTTCAGAATTGTTTTTGGATTAAAATCAGTTTAAATCAGCAAGACAATTGAAAATGAACTAGCATGACAATCTGGATTGTCATACCGATTATCATGCCAAGTTATTTTAATTGTCATACCGAAAGTTACACTGGGAGGAAGATTGTCTTGCCAGTTCATTCTGATTGTCTTGCTAGTTCAATCAATAGTCTCACCGAAAGTCTTGCTAGCTCAATGGATTGTCTTGCTAGCTCAATGGATTGTCTTGCTGAGATAAAAGGATTGTCTTGCCAACAAATCAGGTGGTTGTTTTATTATTTAAACAACAGAAGCAACAGAAGTCAATCATTCATCCGAAAAACAGTTCAAGAACAAAGAAAAGCAGAAGCTGAAAAATATATCATCTCTTCTCTGCTAAAATCAAGATCACAATTTCTAGCTAGTAAAGTTAAATCCAAACCACTAGAAATCATTATCTTGTTCTTGTGTAACTATCTAGCGGATCAAAATCCCTAGAACTTAATCTCAAATTGCGTTTAGCATTTGAATCTTTTTATTGCAAAAATAGAAAAAGTTCATGTCGAATTTATTCTAGATTTGTGATAATTAATTTGAGATTAATTCCTTGTAATCGATACAGTTGTTGTAACACCTTTCAAGTTTAATAATATTTTTATTTAACTTGAATTTTGTTTCACATTTTTTATTCCGCATTTAATTCGATTATTCGGTACTGTTTGTATTCAACCCCCCTTCTACAAACGCATTGGGACCTAACACTGATCGATTTCGATCAGGACTCTGAATGAACTGGCCTTCAAAGTAACACTCTAGTCGACTGAAACATGGGCATAATCGACCAGAATTCCTGATCGATTTCGATCTGGATTCTGATCGAACTAGGTGGCTTTCTACCGTTCTGATCGAATGAAATATCGATCTGGATCCTCTTCTGTATCGATCAGGACTCTGATCGATCTTAGTGGTTTTCTTCCTTCTTGCTCGAATGAGATATCGATCAGGATCCTTTTTGGGGTCGATCAGGACTCTGATCGAACTTAGGGGATTTCTTTCCTTCTGTTCGAATGAGGTATCGATCAGGATCCTGTTTGGCGTCGATCAGGACTCTGATCGAACTTAATAGGTTTCTTCCCTCTTGATCGATTGAAGTATCGATTAGGATTTTCTTCTTTATCGATTAGGACTCTGATCGAACCATTTTAAAATTCTGGTCGATTTTCGACCCTTCATTTTCCACAGGAGCTTCTAGATTATTCCTGATATTTTTAGTAGATGGGCTTTTAGGTTGGGCCTGGCTAAATGGGCCTAGAAATGCCTCGTATTCCGAGCTTTTTGCCTAAATAAGTGTAGTGTGAAGTGAGAATCCTCACTTCACTTCACATTTCTCATTTTCTCTCACAAATCTCTCTAGAGTTCTCCCTTTGAGAAGGCTATTTCCGGAGACCTCAGCCACTGCAGCTCCACGTTTCTCAGGTCTTTCTGGGTTTCAAGCCTTCAACCAAAGCATATCAATGGCAGATCGTGACTTGGCTCGTTTGCAGAAGATGAATGTCTCTAAGAGAGGTACAAACATTCAAATTCAATCTCCATATACTTCCCTTCTTGATATGATTAACTCGAGAGGTGATGAATATCCCTCTCTATCTGAGTTAGATTCGTATAATCATGGTAACACCTTTCATGAGTTAGATGGTAGGATAGAGTCCATGAACACCCTGTACAGACTTCCACCCCACCTTAGGATCACTCCAGCTGCCCCTGGGGATAGGACTTGTAATTGGGAGGGGGATACTTTGTTTATCTATCGAGGAGCCCTGACCGCGGGTCTCAGGTTCCCATTCCATGAATTTATTCCTCGCTTACTTGCCGATGTACAAATTAACCCTTGTCAACTCCCTCCTAACGCTTGGAGGAACATTATCTATTTTATGGTCCTTTGCCTTAGAAACAATTTTCCTCTTTCCGTAGCTGTCTTTAGGAAAGTTTTCCAATTCTATAATAGTGTCATGAGTCAACCAGGTTGGGTTTTAATTCGTCAACGACCCAAAATCCCTCATATCTTCGATAGTAATTCCATAGTTGAGAATAACCCCAAATGGAGGGACGAGTTTGTGAGGCTGACCTGGGCTGAGGGTGATTGGGCCACACTCTTTCATAGGCCCTTTTGCAAAGTGTCAGATGGGAGTCCAGGTAGCATCAAATTATCTGATGAGGAGGAGGTGGCCTACCAAGCCTTAATTTCAGATGATGGGAAAACAGACACCTGGACCCTCTTAGAGGAGTTTTCTCTGAAGAAAGTTGGTCTCTCTCAGGCCAGTGATAAGGGTAAATTTATAACTGGATAACCATTTTTCCTTCCCTTTAATAGTAATGTTTTATCTCTCCTGCAATTTAATATTCTTTCTATCTTTCTTTTTCAGCTTGCGTGGCCATCAATAATGTCAACAGGCTCAAGGAAGGGGAGTCAGGCCGCCAGAAGAGGGCCAAGCTAAACAAGGACCCCAGGAGCAAACCTGACGGTCCTTCTTTTCTTAAGCCCCACGTCCCGGTGGTCGAGTTGGGGACGATGTGGATCCTCCACTTAAGGCACATTCCTTCAGGCCTAACTGGGGCTTCAGGAGGAGCGATACGGTGGTTGGATCCACCAAACATGCTAAGGATTGGTCGTACCATTTTGTAATAACCCCAATTTTTGAGAAATTTTGAAACCCTTATGAATAGTGTTTTTGCTGAACGAGAAAACTTTTCATGCCACGCTATGTAGGGGTTCTGTTATTGATCTTATGGGATATTATTAGTACTCTATGAGGTATATAAGTGTATGTAAAGATCGTCAGAATCCAATTACGAACACTTTGATTTTTCCCGGAAATCCACAATATACGGAGAGAATTGAGTATAAGGTAACAGGATAAAAAGGATTTAAATTAAAGGATTATAAGAGAGGATCATAAAAGGAATACAATGTATTGAGAAAGGTTAAGGGAACCTAAGTAATAAGATCCCGGGTATGATCCTTCAAACGATAAACGAGAACGAAAGTTAAGTGAACCGTATAACAGATCAGCGGTCATTAGGCAAACGATTAGGAAGTTAATCAAAGGGATTAATGGGAATGATGTCATCCAACCAATAGAAAGAAGACAAGGAAGGAAGGATGACATCATGAGGATGAGGTAAGCATGACATGGGAAGGAAGGAGGTGTGGTTGAATAAGGACCACACAAATTCAAGGGCAAGGTAGTAATTTGCTAAATCAAATACAAAAAATCAATCAACCAAGCAAATCATTTCATTTTCATCAAACAAAACACAAAATCCTCCATTCTTCATGAAGCTCTCGGGTGGTTTTCTTAAATTTTGAAAGTCCAAGCTCCTCCACTTGTTATTTTCCAAGGTAATTATCCTAGCTTCTCCTAGTTAAGTTACATACTTCCTATAAGTTTAAGCTTCTAATTCCAAGCCAATCTTTTTCTATAAATCATCAAAGAAGATGGTGAATAGTGTTTTCAAGAACTAAAATTTGTGTTCTTGAAGTTTTGTTTAGATTAAGCTTGGATAAGGGCTTTAAAGGTGATTCCAAGCCATCCTCTTGATTCTCCACTCTCCAAGGAAGGTATAAACTACAAACCCTAGCTTTAGTTTTGAGTAATTAGGATTGAATGTGTTTGATAAAGCATATGTGAAGCATGATGCTTGATTGGTTGAAGTTTGGTTGAGTTGTAGAGATTAGTTGGTTTTGTTGCATTGTTGGAGTTGTAAATCTTGGTAATTAGTTAAAGAACCTAAGTAAAGCTTTTAGTTCATGTGAGGAATAAGTATAAATGGTAAATGTTGTGGTTTTGATTAAAAGAACTTAAGTATGATTAAAGTTAAGTTTAGGCATAAGTATGAATGATTAAATTAAATTGGTTGGGGTTGTTATGATGTGATAAGGATGGATGTTTGTTGTATGATGGATTTGAGGTTGGATTTGGGGTTGATTTGGAATGGGTTTGAATGGTTTAAAATATTGGAAATCGCGTAAACATAGCCGTCGTAACGTCCGATTTTCTTTGGACTGTTTTTGTGCATAGCATTAGGACCCGAGAACCCCCTGCTAGATTGTGACCACTCCCATGTTTAGATAGCTCATGTTACGAGCTTCGTTTTGATATGTAGTTCGTTCGATTCCGATTTACGGTTTAGGAGAAACGACCGTTTCAAGTAACGGCATTTCGCGAATGAAACTTTTTCCCTCGCCTTACTTTGGAATGTAGGTTAAAGACCAAAAAGGGTTAATTAATGTGTGAAACATTTATGGTAAGTGTGTTAGGCAGTTGGTAAGTCATTCGCGAAGGAATCACTTTAAAACTCGTAAAGGTTAAATTATTAAAAATGGTGGAGCCGAGGGTACCCGAGTGACTTAAGCAAATCGGTGAGCGCAAAACAAGCGTTAGAGTCTAAGTTAGTTAAAGTATAGATTTACAAGTGATTTTGGTTTAATTCCAACTTACTTGTTGTTTATAGGTTACCAGACTCGTCCCGAGCCTTTCTCACCCCCAAGTCGCTCAGGCAAGTTTTCTACCCGTTATACTGTTGTTGTGATGTAAATATATGTATATGCATTATCTTGTGATATTGCATGATTGTTATTAGCAAATTTTGCAATATATTGGAGTATGCTAATATGGTATATATGCATGCCTGTTTCATATTCTTGAAATATATATCTGTTGGTTCATTTAATAATACCTATGCTAGAGGATAGTTGTATCTTGTATATACCCTTAGTATAGGGACCCAAAGGTGAAAATATTTTCTAAAACCGGGAGTCGAGGATCCCGAGTAGATTTTATATATATGGATATGGATATTTATTTATATATATATTTATATATATATGGTTATAGTTTTCCAAACTATTAATCAAATAAGGTTTATTCGATAACTTTAAACTCTATTTTATATTTGAATATTATTTCGAATATTATTCGAGAGCTTATGACTCTTTTATTTATTTATCTGAATATTATTTGAATATTCATTCGAGGACTTATGACTCCTTTATATTATTATGAATATTATTTAAATATTCATTTGAGGATCTATGACTCCGATTATGTACTGAATTATATTCTTTATTCTATTAAAGAATAAGGTGTTAATAATCAAACTTATTTTCGATTATTCAAATAAAGATAATACTTTCATATAAGTATATCTTTGGTTATTTAATGTTTATTTCAAGTATAAGTTTTAATACTTCTACTTCAATTATTTTTATAAAGATTATTCTTTATGGGAATATTATATTAAATAATAATATTCAGTCATTTTCTAAATATTCTGGGGACTGATTTACTTCATTAAATCAGCCTTACTCCAAACACTCTTTAAAGTGTTTTCGAGTCTTCAAAATGATTTTAAAAGTCAGAGCGGATCCCAAAACTCATTTTTATATTTAAGATCTTCCTTTTTAAGGGGATTTAAATACTCGCTCAAAACCTGGGGAATCCGGCTCTGTGGTGTATTTTATATTCGCAACGAGGTTGCAGATTTGGTAAATGAATTGATTACTTGCCCAACGTTCGGGAAGTAAGCCCATCTCATTGAGTCGGCATAAGCGACAGGCCGGGGTACGGTCTATTATTGTGTAAGTGGCTGGGTGGCAGTCCATCAACGCGTGAGGGGCCGGGGTACGGTCTCCTAATGCGGCCAGGGTGATGACCGGTGAGGAATTCATCCATCTACAGTAGAAAAGGTTACTTATTGGTATCTTTGCCTGATCAGCAAGATATCGGGTTTATGCCAAAATTCTTTTCCTTTCCCAAAATTCATTGGATGTTTCAAACTCTGTTCATACTTTACATAACAGAGGTTCCAGGAAATGTTTAAAGGGGTAGATATGTGTGGATATATATATATCGGGACTAAAGAAAGTATCTCATAACTTTTTCATTCAATAATATTTCAAAGATTGAATCTATTCAAGTCTTATCTTGTGGTCTCATCAGTGGGATGAACTTTTGAAATTGATTGTAACTTGAACGATGGTAGTTCAAGTAGTATTTGGGAATGATATAAGTGTAGTGAAGTATTTGGTAACTTCATCTTTTAAACTTATATCTAATTAATAATTGTCTTATGTATGACAAAGATTTTCAGAAAAACGTTGAGACAAGGTTAGATATATGAGATCACCTTGCAACGATATTTTTTTATATACAGTTATACACTGGGATTTTGTGTATATTATGCATGGAAGAGGACTTCCAATATTTTGAAAAGTATATATGTATATATATATATACTGAATATTTTGCGACTTCATCGCATTAAGTTATCAACTTGGTTCATTTCTTTTGACCAAGACTTTCATGAGTATTATGAGTAGACTCATATATTGTTAATCATTATACATATTATTTTGGTGGGCTTGCTGCTCACCCTTGCTTTCTTCTTTCATCACACAACAACAGATAGAAAAGATGAACAGAACCAAGCTCCCGATTCGCAAGCGATTAGGAGACGTTCCGCAGTTTTCTAGAAGCATTGATGCCGCCGTAGCTGAGGTAGGAACTACCAATAGGCTAGGCTTTCAACTTTTGATGGACCAGATTTATTTATATTTATGAATTGTAATAATGGCAAAGAAATGTAAATTTATTCAGAAAACCTTTTAAGGTGTATTGGCAGATAATTATGGAATAAAATGACTTGTGGTTATTTTTGGATGTTCATCTCTGAGACTATAACGTGTGGTGTGTGTGTTTATTGTGGGGTCACAGTACAGAGTAGTTGAGTAATTATTAAGATTGGGTGTTATTAAGGGAAATGGAACTCGTGACAACCCGGATCCCCGACCCCGGATCTGGGGGTGTTACAGAAATGGTATCAGAGCTAAGCGTTATAAACCTCAGAGATGATGGGACGCTAAGATAATAAGTTCACTAAGATAATAAGAACTCTTGCCAAGTTCATAGTCGGGCTACCTAACGTAGCACTGACAGTTAAAACCCTTATGGGAACCCTTATAGGTATCGTGATAGTAACATAGTTTGTTCTCGTATAGGGCAGCGGGGCACCAAACCTTGAGGTTCAGGAGCATCAGCATGAGGATGTTTTATTACAAGTTGGAGATCAAATTGTGAATCCGATGGAGTACCCTAATGAGGGACCGGATAAGGTTCAGATAGAGAATGCTGCGGTTGAGGATGTTATTCCGGAAAGGATTGTGGCTGAGGAGGATCTCATGGAGGATCCTGATGAGAATGAAGAGAGGACCGTTGAGGAACAGATGACCGTAGTCAGGGCGACTACCAGAGCTAGAATGGCCGCGAGGGTGGCCCTAGAGAATGAAGAGTTACCAAGGGCACAAAGGTTAATGAGGGCAGAAGGAGTGGGGCCTTCCACGACCCCAATTATACCAGTATCAGACCCTCTTCCAGAGGCTCCTGTAGACATCCATGAGGTTCCACCAATTCCTGTTCCCTCCCCTGTACAGAGCCCAGCACATACTGAGGAAATGCCACCTTTATCCCCTGCACCATTGTCACCTGATACCGTGCTTGGTTATCCATTTGGATCTCCTGGGTCTGCACCACCTGCCCCCCATGGACTGCTAGATGCTACCACTCAGGCTTCTCTTATCGCTGATTATCATATGACTTTGGGTGGCCTGTCAGAGGCCCGGAATGTTAGGAATGATCTGTTGGATCGACTTACTGCACCAAGGATTGAGGGTGGGATACTTCCGGCAGGATTAGCGTATAGCATGGAAAGGATTGAGACTACCACCCGTGTTACAGCTAGAGGCCATCTTGAGGGTCAGGTTGATCCAGCTCTACTTGCGACCATCTTAGACCTCATCACCTCTGTGATGGAGCAGGTTAGGGATGTTGTGCGTGCTCGCACCTCTTAATCCATGGTAGTGTGCAGAGCCAGAGCAATCAAACAAGGGTCTCATGTAGCACCGCTTTTGGATGATTAGCCTAAGTTATGAATGATTAGTTTTAATGACGAGATGACTATCTATGGTAGTACTTTTGGGATAGGAGCGATAAGTTCATATGATGTAATCCTCTTTAATATGTTCAGTTGTTGTACCCTCGAACAAATGGTTATGTATATATTCGTTAATTTCAGTTCAGATCAGTTTGATTATGATAAATCACATTGTTAATTGCTCTATTAACACTTAAGAGAGTGACATGAAGTTTATCGAACTTAAGAATTCATAATTTGCAATCGTGCAAGGACTAAACGAGGGGAAGACTTAAGCAAAGTAAGTAAGACAAATATCCGGAGATTCTCAAAATTTTCCAAGTAATATGCCCCCACAAGGAATAAGATTAAGGGCAAACCTTGAACGTGATAATCAGGGAGGTCGCAATTAAGATATAAAGAACCCGGAAAATAATAAAGTGGAAAATGAAGATTTTAAATTAAAAGATGACCCCAATTATGGGGAGTAGGAAGAAATATTTAGACAAAAAAAAAAAAAAAAGCAAAAGCAGAAGTCGAGTAAGGAAAGGAGACCCGAGACGGCACTCCTATACGGCAATTCATGGACCTGTCTAAAAAGGACTTAGACTATTATCCCCAACCACCACCCTGAGGAAATAATGCGGTGAGAAATTCTTTCAGGACCTTTAAGTCGCTAAGCTCTCAGAGTTCCAAGGAACAGGTTGACCCAGTCGAGGCAAGAGCCTGGCTAAGGGAAATATAGGAATTACTTGAGATTCTAAATGATTGACGAATCACAAAAGACTATTTTTATCACTTACCCTCCTAAGAGAGAGACCACCCGCTGGTGAAAGACCAAGGAAGGCACGGAGCAAGAGATTATAATAAACTGATTTAAGTTCAGTCAATTGTTTTCAGGAAAGTACTTCCCAAGGTTATAGAGATAGAGTAAAAGCTTTAGAGCCAGAACAAAGGCAGACGAGTATGATGAATTGTGAATTTAAGTTGTAAAAGTTGTCAAGATTCGTTCTGAAGACACGAATCCAGAATGACGGAATGTTTGGAATCAATGCTTATGTTGTGTTGGTTCATGAAATAATGATAAGAGAAAGGAATATAACGGCAATAGAGTTTGAGGAATGATAAGGGAGTTGGGTATGAGGAAACCCTAAAGACTCGTAGAAATAGAAATAGAAGAGTATGTAATTGTCAGGATGAGGGTGATTCACCATGAGTTAAAATTGATGGTTGAGGGCATAAGAGATACATATATTTTATCCCCCGTAAGTTGGGAAGATTCGAGGAAACCTTGAGATAATTCGAAGGATAAATAATAAGACGCGGATAGACTAAGGGGATAAGGAAGTAAGAAATTAGGAAAAATTGGATGAAGGAAGTGACCTTCAAGAAGGTGAAATGTAAGACCGGTGGCTTGATACCCAGAAAGGGAGACGCCAGGTATGAAAGATATCCCAACATTGAGGTGACTGTTGAGATAAACAACAAAAGTAAATAAGGAATTATTAAGAAGAAGTTCACGTTGAACACGACCAATATCTTCCAGAACATCCTTGTTATCGTTACCAAATTAGGCAAGACAAGCGGATAACCGTTGTTATCTTTTGGAGGCCATATGGATTGACCTCAATTTGAATAAGGATGCTAAAGTTAGGTATATACTATCGAGGTGGGAATGATGAATATGATAATCTACCAAGGATATATGACTTGATTTATTCGTGGAAGGATGCAGGTACCTTTTTAAGGTGGAATTAAGGATAGAACATTGGTAACTTAAAATGAATCCTAGGGGACTGCATAAAGGTTGGCATGTCACCCTTAATAGGGACAGTATGAGTTTTGACAGTATGATTGGGAAAGGGTTAAGGTAACAACAACCTTTAAGAATCAGTGGAGAAATTTTGCAGAAGTATATAGACAATGGTTCTACTATTAGTAAATGGTATTGTGATATGCCCTGTATCTAGGGACTACAGGAGGAACGATTGAAGGATAACCTTAGAGGTTTTACAAGGAGAAAGGTAATATTCAAAATTCTCAAGAATAGAAATGTTGATAAAGGAAATATGACGTAATTATAATGATGCCAAGTGGGGCACGTGTTAAACCACGAGAAAGTATGGATCGAACCAGTAATGGTCGAAACTGTTCAGGGCAATTAGGACTTAAGATAAAAGATGTTCTAAGTATGATTAAGAGTCAGTCTTGACAGTGATTAGCCTCTAAAGATTGATGCAATAACTTATGGAAAAATGGTGATATTATTTTTTTTATTTACTCATCAGATATTAAAGAAAAGCATTTTCACATAAGCTGTGATTGAAATAAGGTAGAAAATTTATTTGGAGGTGGTTAAAATGACATTGACTGTAAGGAACTATTACTATCAGGAAAGGCCAAAGAGGTGGCCGACACTTTAACGGTAAAAGGATAATTGTAGGCGCTTGTGCCAAAGGATACAGTGATGATGGTTAAAAGCTGAAGGTTGTATTATGGTTTGGAAGATTGACATTCCTTCTGATGACTGTGCAATACCCAGCCGTAATAGTAGTTGGTAAAGGTTTAATTCGTGTAATCGCCATGAGCGGGCTATCTATCTCAGAAGATACTATCTTGAGAATAAGCCAGGACCATATTCCAAAAAAAAAGGACCAAACAAACCTTTGAGTTAAGTCTTCTATTGAAGGCATATGATTAAGAATGGTATTAACCTGCTATCGTTGCTTTGATTGAAACTCTTCTGCACTTTTATCTGCTTCATGTCATGAAGGTACGTCAGAGTTTGGAGTGTTCTTCATGAATTGTGATTGGTGGTTATGTTAACTCCTTAGGAGAATTAGATACGAGATGTATGGACTCCGTATGGTTAGTTATTAAGATTTCATGGAAAATGAATGACGACAGTAGGTCAGTGGTGGACCATAGTAAGGCAGCAATGATTCTGCGAGTAGTGAGCTGATTACAACCGTGAGAGTTGTATTGGAATGGGTGTTGAGATTGAGTACCACTAATCGGGTCGTGGTAGTGTATAAGTTATCATTGATAGACTAATTAAGTAGAGTATCTACCTAGTGAATATTTATTCTTTCTTATCAATAGAGAGTCGTATTATTATACGAGGAAGGTTGCGGTGCAAGCATAGAATCCTAGTAACGATGATGTATAGAATGATATCCCAGATTCGATTTTCGATGTCGAGGGAGTTTCAAAGGTGATTATGTATAAGCTCGAGGAAGAGCATGGGTCCATAGAATGATGAACGGAATAGAAATATTTAGGCATGGGAAATGCGATGTTATAATACTTGATGCTGATATAAATATGTTTATGTTTTGTTCTCCTATGACAAACCTCTATAGTTCAGAGGTAGATTCCAAGCCAGATATTTTGTGGCAGTATATTTTTTTTTATATATACAATTCTCTTCAGTTCGTTCTTTTCTCTTCTTTTCATTTCATGTAATCTGAGAAGAACAACCCTTCCAGAAGGGGAGGTATTGCCGAATGACTATCTATCTGTGTGATAGAAGCCGAGTAGGATACCAACTATTGTTTAATTGCTTGTCAAGTACTAAAGGCTGGCCACCTTCTGTACTAACTATGCGATATAACAAGTGTTCATGATCATAGTGATCTCTCAACAAATTCCTTTACTTCTATTTGATTGATCAAATTTTGGAAAATAGAAACAACTGAAAAAGGAGTAATAAAGTGGTGGTAGTATAGCGGAATGGGAACACATTCGTGATACTAAGGTTGACGTGGTTATTAAAAGGGTTATAGAACGCTAGCGAGCAAAAGTATGACCAGTATAATATTAGGAACGGAAGGTGATAGCGATTACGAACTGGAAAAGAATGGGTATTGAGAAGCAAGAGCTCTAATGATTGGAAGCTATGATGAGAGTCTGTGCAATAGACTTGAAAGAAATTGGAATGATCACTTAACACGGATTGAGTTTTCTTACGACAATAGATCATATGTCAGTATTGAGATATCGCCTTATGAAATCCTTGAGGGAAGACAATGTCGATCTCCCTTATGTTAGGATGAAGTTGTAGAGCGCAAGATGCTCGGACCCGCAGTAGTCCAAAGGACCAAGGATATGATAGATCTAATCAGAGGACGGCTGGTAGTAGCCCAAGATGGACATGATGAGTATGTTGATTTGACACGAAAGGATAAAGAGTATGAAATAGGGGACCTAGTAATGTTATAGGTATCCCTTGGAAAGGATTGATGAGGTTCGGAAAGAAAGGAAAGCTAAGTCTACAATTTATTGGACCCTTGGATATGTTAAGACGTTTGGGAAGTTAGCATATGAGCTAGCCCTAACCCCGAACATGTAGCAGGTCGTAACGTGTTTCACGTATCAATGTTAAGGCAGTGTAATTTAGATGCCAGATAAATAGAGGCATATGAGCGCATAGACATGCAACCAGACGTAACCTATATGGAGCAACCAGGAAGGGTTGTAGAGTGAAAAGGGAACAAGTGCTCAGGAGAAGGATTATCAAACTAGGCAGAGTTTGGTGGCAGAACCACAATGTGGGAAAATTGACTCGAGAGTTAGAAAGTGTAATGCTAAGAAAGTATCCCCATTTGAATTCTATCTGATTCCGGGACGGAATCCTTTTAAGGAGGGGAGACTGTAATAACCCCAATTTTTGAGAAATTTTGAAACCCTTATGAATAGTGTTTTTGCTGAACGAGAAAACTTTTCATGCCACGCTATGTAGGGGTTCTGTTATTGATCTTATGGGATATTATTAGTACTCTATGAGGTATATAAGTGTATGTAAAGATCGTCAGAATCCAATTACGAACACTTTGATTTTTCCCGGAAATCCACAATATACGGAGAGAATTGAGTATAAGGTAACAGGATAAAAAGGATTTAAATTAAAGGATTATAAGAGAGGATCATAAAAGGAATACAATGTATTGAGAAAGGTTAAGGGAACCTAAGTAATAAGATCCCGGGTATGATCCTTCAAACGATAAACGAGAACGAAAGTTAAGCGAACCGTATAACAGATCAGCGGTCATTAGGCAAACGATTAGGAAGTTAATCAAAGGGATTAATGGGAATGATGTCATCCAACCAATAGAAAGAAGATAAGGAAGGAAGGATGACATCATGAGGATGAGGTAAGCATGACATGGGAAGGAAGGAGGTGTGGTTGAATAAGGACCACACAAATTCAAGGGCAAGGTAGTAATTTGCTAAATCAAATACAAAAAATCAATCAACCAAGCAAATCATTTCATTTTCATCAAACAAAACACAAAATCCTCCATTCTTCATGAAGCTCTCGGGTGGTTTTCTTAAATTTTGAAAGTCCAAGCTCCTCCACTTGTTATTTTCCAAGGTAATTATCCTAGCTTCTCCTAGTTAAGTTACATACTTCCTATAAGTTTAAGCTTCTAATTCCAAGCCAATCTTTTTCTATAAATCATCAAAGAAGATGGTGAATAGTGTTTTCAAGAACTAAAATTTATGTTCTTGAAGTTTTGTTTAGATTAAGCTTGGATAAGGGCTTTAAAGGTGATTCCAAGCCATCCTCTTGATTCTCCACTCTCCAAGGAAGGTATAAACTACAAACCCTAGCTTTAGTTTTGAGTAATTAGGATTGAATGTGTTTGATATAGCATATGTGAAGCATGATGCTTGATTGGTTGAAGTTTGGTTGAGTTGTAGAGATTAGTTGGTTTTGTTGCATTGTTGGAGTTGTAAATCTTGGTAATTAGTTAAAGAACCTAAGTAAAGCTTTTAGTTCATGTGAGGAATAAGTATAAATGGTAAATGTTGTGGTTTTGATTAAAAGAACTTAAGTATGATTAAAGTTAAGTTTAGGCATAAGTATGAATGATTAAATTAAATTGGTTGGGGTTGTTATGATGTGATAAGGATGGATGTTTGTTTTATGATGGATTTGAGGTTGGATTTGGGGTTGATTTGGAATGGGTTTGAATGGTTTAAAATATTGGAAATCGCGTAAACATAGCCGTCGTAACGTCCGATTTTCTTTGGACTGTTTTTGTGCATAGCATTAGGACCCGAGAACCCCCTGCTAGATTGTGACCACTGCCATGTTTAGATAGCTCATGTTACGAGCTTCATTTTGATATGTAGTTCGTTCGATTCCGATTTACGGTTTAGGAGAAACGACCGTTTCAAGTAACGGCGTTTCGCGAACGAAACTTTTTCCCTCGCCTTACTTTGGAATGTAGGTTAAAGACCAAAAAGGGTTAATTAATGTGTGAAACATTTATGGTAAGTGTGTTAGGCAGTTGGTAAGTCATTCGCGAAGGAATCACTTTAAAACTCGTAAAGGTTAAATTATTAAAAATGGTGGAGCCGAGGGTACCCGAGTGACTTAAGCAAATCGGTGAGCGCAAAACAAGCGTTAGAGTCTAATTTAGTTAAAGTATAGATTTACAAGTGATTTTGGTTTAATTCCAACTTACTTGTTGTTTATAGGTTACCAGACTCGTCCCGAGCCTTTCTCACCCCCAAGTCGCTCAGGCAAGTTTTCTACCCGTTATACTGTTGTTGTGATGTAAATATATGTATATGCATTATCTTGTGATATTGCATGATTGTTATTAGCAAATTTTGCAATATATTGGAGTATGCTAATATGGTATATATGCATGCCTGTTTCATATTCTTGAAATACATATCTGTTGGTTCATTTAATAATACCTATGCTAGAGGATAGTTGTATCTTGTATATACCCTTAGTATAGGGACCCAAAGGTGAAAATATTTTCTAAAACCGGGAGTCGAGGATCCCGAGTAGATTTTATATATATGGATATGGATATTTATTTATATATATATTTATATATATATGGTTATAGTTTTCCAAACTATTAATCGAATAAGGTTTATTCGATAACTTTAAACTCTATTTTATATTTGAATATTATTTCGAATATTATTCGAGAGCTTATGACTCTTTTATTTATTTATCTGAATATTATTTGAATATTCATTCGAGGACTTATGACTCCTTTATATTATTATGAATATTATTTAAATATTCATTTGAGGATCTATGACTCCGATTATGTACTGAATTATATTCTTTATTCTATTAAAGAATAAGGTGTTAATAATCAAACTTATTTTCGATTATTCAAATAAAGATAATACTTTCATATAAGTATATCTTTGGTTATTTAATGTTTATTTCAAGTATAAGTTTTAATACTTCTACTTCAATTATTTTTATAAAGATTATTCTTTATGGGAATATTATATTAAATAATAATATTCAGTCATTTTCTAAATATTCTGGGGACTGATTTACTTCATTAAATCAGCCTTACTCCAAACACTCTTTAAAGTGTTTTCGAGTCTTCAAAATGATTTTAAAAGTCAGAGCGGATCCCAAAACTCATTTTTATATTTAAGATCTTCCTTTTTAAGGGGATTTAAATACTCGCTCAAAACCTGGGGAATCCGGCTCTGTGGTGTATTTTATATTCGCAACGAGGTTGCAGATTTGGTAAATGAATTGATTACTTGCCCAACGTTCGGGAAGTAAGCCCATCTCATTGAGTCGGCATAAGCGACAGGCCGGGGTACGGTCTATTATTGTGTAAGTGGCTGGGTGGCAGTCCATCAACGCGTGAGGGGCCGGGGTACGGTCTCCTAATGCGGCCAGGGTGATGACCGGTGAGGAATTCATCCATCTACAGTAGAAAAGGTTACTTATTGGTATCTTTGCCTGATCAGCAAGATATCGGGTTTATGCCAAAATTCTTTTCCTTTCCCAAAATTCATTGGATGTTTCAAACTCTGTTCATACTTTACATAACAGAGGTTCCAGGAAATGTTTAAAGGGGTAGATATGTGTGGATATATATATATCGGGACTAAAGAAAGTATCTCATAACTTTTTCATTCAATAATATTTCAAAGATTGAATCTATTCAAGTCTTATCTTGTGGTCTCATCAGTGGGATGAACTTTTGAAATTGATTGTAACTTGAACGGTGGTAGTTCAAGTAGTATTTGGGAATGATATAAGTGTAGTGAAGTATTTGGTAACTTCATCTTTTAAACTTATATCTAATTAATAATTGTCTTATGTATGACAAAGATTTTCAGAAAAACGTTGAGACAAGGTTAGATATATGAGATCACCTTGCAACGATATTTTTTATATACAGTTATACACTGGGATTTTGTGTATATTATGCATGGAAGAGGACTTCCAATATTTTGAAAAGTATATATGTATATATATATATACTGAATATTTTGCGACTTCATCGCATTAAGTTATCAACTTGGTTCATTTCTTTTGACCAAGACTTTCATGAGTATTATGAGTAGACTCATATATTGTTAATCATTATACATATTATTTTGGTGGGCTTGCTGCTCACCCTTGCTTTCTTCTTTCATCACACAACAACAGATAGAAAAGATGAACAGAACCAAGCTCCCGATTCGCAAGCGATTAGGAGACGTTCCGCAGTTTTCTAGAAGCATTGATGCCGCCGTAGCTGAGGTAGGAACTACCAATAGGCTAGGCTTTCAACTTTTGATGGACCAGATTTATTTATATTTATGAATTGTAATAATGGCAAAGAAATGTAAATTTATTCAGAAAACCTTTTAAGGTGTATTGGCAGATAATTATGGAATAAAATGACTTGTGGTTATTTTTGGATGTTCATCTCTGAGACTATAACGTGTGGTGTGTGTGTTTATTGTGGGGTCACAGTACAGAGTAGTTGAGTAATTATTAAGATTGGGTGTTATTAAGGGAAATGGAACTCGTGACAACCCGGATCCCCGACCCCGGATCTGGGGGTGTTACACATTTCATCACTCCCCACGACTTTACTGACATTGTTACGGGGAGTGATATCGAGACTATTGAGCTTCTGGGTTCTCAAGCCCAAGCTGCGGTAACTTTCTTTTTTCTCTTTTTCTTTGAATCCCAACTTTCTCGTATTTCAACGAACTTGTGCTAACTCATACATATTTCTTTGCAGAGTAATACCTACTTCCAGGCGGCCCTCCACCAGGCTAGGTCCTGGAAGGGTAACTCAGATGGGTTTGAGAAGGAGATGAAGAAATGGGAGGAGAGAGCCAAGGTCCTGGAGAAGAAGCTGGACACGAAGAAAGAGGAGCTGGCTAAGGCTCATTCCGAGCTGGTGAAACTTAGGAGCGATAAGGATAAGCTCATTGATGACTACATGGATTCTGACAAGTTTAAGAATCTCATGGAGATTCATGATGAGGGTCTTTATTCCCTACAGTTTACTCAGGGATGGGATGCGGCCGTAAAGGCGATTTCTGAGAAGCACCCGGGCTTAGTCGACCCTAAGGACTTTATAAGTCCTGAGCAGGCTGAGTCGGAGGACAACATAGATGCCCTCTTCAACTCCCCTCAGCCAGATGATCGCATCTTGGATCCTAACACTGCTTCTCCTCCCGCTTCTCCTGCGAAGGATGCTGAAGGCGCTGATAAGGAGCAAGAGAATGAAGGCTCCCGCATGGAGGAGTAGTTTTTTTATTCTGTAATTTTATCCTTAACTTATGTCTGGACTTTTGTTTGTATTAAAACTTATTACCCTCCGGGGTTATTTTATATGCTACTTTAATCGCATATCTCTCCTTTATTTTTCCGATACTTTAATATGCATTCAAACTTGGCCTAATGGCCACACAAGTATTATCACAACTCAAACATCCATAGGTTGAAATAATTTCGAACTCTTCAATTTCAAGTCTGGTTTTCCAAAACCTTACATAATATGGGTTCGACCCTGATCAATAATAGCTAGAAAATAAAAATCCTACGCAAACAAAGCTTCAAGGTGCTTTTAAACCTACTTGTCACAATGACAAGTGAGAATCGTACTTCGACTATCTTACACGTAGTAAACCTTCAGGTTTTGTGCGTGCCAGGTTCTCAGGACTTCAAAACCATCCATAGTCTCCAACTTGTAGGTTCCTCTACCCTGAACACTCTTGACTTTGTACGGCCCTTCCCAATTTGGGGCAAGTTTCCCTTTCTGTCCTACCCCAGAAGCTTCTATCTTCCTCAAGACTAGGTCACCTTGTTTAAAGAACCTTTCTTTAACCCTTAAGTTGTAGTAGAATGAAGCCTTCTTCTGATACTCTACTATCTTTGCATGTGCTTCATCTCGCACTTCATCGATTAAGTCTAGAGCCAACCTTTGTCCTTCCTCATTTTCCTCAGCATTGAAAGCCTGAATCCTTGGAGAGGAATGTGATATCTCCACAGGAACTACTACTTCTGCCCCATACGCCAACATGAAGGGAGTTGCTCCTGTCATGACTCTACATGTAGTCCTATAGGCCCATAATATGGGAAGTATCTCATCCACCCAATTATTTCTTGACTTCTCGATCCTCTTCTTTAGTCCATCCAGGATTATTCGATTTGCTACTTCTGCTTGCCCATTGGCTTGTGGGTGAGCCACGGAGGTGAACCGTAACTCAATTTCATTTTTTTCACAATACTTCTTGAATTCCTCGTTGTTAAACTGCGTTCCATTGTCGGTGACTAGGACACGGGGAATTCCATACCGGTACATAATGTTTTCCCACAGGAATTGTGCAACCTGTTTAGTTGTGATTTTGGCCAAGGGTTTGGCTTCAATCCACTTAGTGAAATAATCAATGGCTACAATTAGGAACTTTCTTTGTGTCGTGACCATAGGGAAAGGTCCTAGAATATCCATCCCCCACATAGCAAAGAGAATAGGCGAGTTGATAAATGTCAGCATCTCGGGAGGTTGTCTAATAACAGGTGCATGCTTCTGACAGCGGTCGCACTTCTTCACATATTCTTTGGCATCGGCCATCATTTCCGGCCAATAAAAGCCTAGACGAGTTATCTTATGAGCCAAGGCCCTGCCCCCCAAGTGTTAGTCCACAAATACCTTCATGCACTTCTTCAAGAGCCAAGCATGCCTCATCGGGCCTGAGACACCTCAAGTAGGGACCACGAAAGATCTTTTGTAAAGAATCCCATCTATCAAAGAGTACCTTAGTGCTCGAACAGTTAACTTCCATGCTTCAGTTGCATCACTTGGCAACCAACCGGTTTGAATATGAGCCTTGATAGGATCAATCCATGGCGTCCCCAGGCCTATGGGAGCCATAAGCTTAACATCTATGCTTCGTGTCTTCAAAACACGGAAGTACACACTTCCCGAACTTTCTTCTATCTCAGATGAAGCAAACTTTGATAGCGCATCTGCCTTAGCATTTTCTTCCCTTGGAATGTGTTCAACATGGCATTCATTAAATTGGGTCATCACAGCCCTTACTAGGCGGACATACTTAGCCATCGTATCATCCATTGCCTCAAATTCTCCCTTTACCTGGGATATGATCAGCTTCGAGTCTCCCTGGACCTTTAAGTTTTTGACTCTAAGTGTCCCAGCTAGACCAAGGCCAGCTATGAGGGCTTCATATTCTGCCTCATTGTTTGTGGTTGGGAAGTCTAGCTTCATAGCATACTCAATTAAGAACCCATCAGGGCTTTGCAAAACTAATCCTGCTCCACTGGAGTTTGTTTTTGATGCTCCATCAAAATAGAGAACCCAATATTCTTTATCATCCTTCTCTTTGCCCCCATTATCGACTCCCTTGTCTTGAGGTATGGCATCTTCCTGCCCCCCGACTTCTTGGTTGATCTCCTCTCTCTTCTCCAATCCTGTTTCGGGTGGGAAACTTCATAACTGAATGGTAGGAAGAGGGGACTGCCTTAAAGGCATGTATCCCTATTCTCCCCATGATAGCATTATAAGTTGAACTAGCCTTTACTACCACGAAATCCAACATCTGCATTGCTTGTCTTGGTTCTGTACCTATGGTGGTTGGCAGTTTGATTATTCCTTCCACAGGACATTCTACTCCAGCAAATCTATATATCGGCATGTCGGTTGGTATCAACTGGGAATCATTATACCCCATCCTTAGAAAGGTGTCGTGGAGCAATATATCCACAGAAGCACCATTATCCACAAGAACCCTCTTAACCGGGCTATTTCCTATTATTGGTGTTATGACCAATGGGTCGTCATGAGGAAACTTTATGCCCTCTAGGTCAGAATCATCAAATCCAATGTTACTTCTGTCCTGGCCCTCTTCGGGGCTTCTCCAACAATATGCATAACCTCTCTAGTATATGCCTTTCTTGAATTTTTGGACAATCCAGCAGCAGTCGGACCTCCAAAGATCGTGTTTATCACAGGTCCTCGAGGGCGTCGTGGTCCTCCAAAAATTGCATTTATAACCGGCCCTCTAGGTTGGGGATTCCACCCCTGATCATCTTGGTCCCTCCTACGATCTTCAAAATTCTTCCTTCCACTATTATTTCTGTCCCCTCCATCTCCAGTATACTTGTTCAATCTTCCTTTTCGAATCAAAAACTCAATTTCACCCTTTAATTGCCTACACTCATCGGTGTCATGGCCAACATCCTTGTGAAACCTGCAATACTTGCTCTTATCTAGCTTGGCGGGATCAGCCTTCAAGGGCTTAGGCCAGCGAATATCTCTATCTTTCTCAATCTCCATCAAAATCTGACTTCTAGGAGCATTCAGCTTAGCGTATTCAGTGAACTTTTGCCCAGGTCCTCCCTTCTTGGGGGTTGAATTAGGGTTTTGTTCGGTTCTAGGATATTTGTCCTTTGCAATATATTCTAGATCAGTTTTCCACTTCTTGCCTCCAGTGGGCTCATTACTTACTACGGTCTTCCTCATACTTTCTTCAACCTTGATATACTTCACTGCCTTCTCTTGGAGCTGCAACATGCTTTCAGGGGGACGTTTGGCCAAGGACATCTTGAAAAACTCGTCCCTAGTTCCTTGTTGCAGTGCTATCATGGCTACCTTATCATTAAGGTCCGGGACTTTTAAAGCCTCTTTTGTGAAACGATTCAGGTAATCTCTCAAGGATTCCTTAGCTCCCTGCACAATACTCATAAGAGATGCTGAACTTTTCTCATGGACTCTCCCGCTGATGAATTGCTTAATAAAAGCCTGACTTAACTCTCTGAACGATCCAATAGAGTTTGGGGGTAAGCGACTGTACGATCTTTGAGCCATACCCGACAGGGTTTGAGGGAAGGCCCGACACTTAATAGCGTCATTCACGGGTTACAGCAGCAGTGCATTAGAGAATGTCCTGACATGGTTAGCGGGGTCTCCGGTGCCATCATAGGCTTTGATAGTGGGCATCTTGAATTTCCTTGAGATATGGGCATTCATTATTTCTTCTGTGAAGGGTGGAGTTGGATCATCAGGATCTCCAAGGGGAAGGAGATTGCTTGGATCAGTTCTTGGGATGACAACCCTTCTTCATACCGGACCATCCAGGTCTATGACAGGAGGAGGATTTCTCCCCCTAGGAGGTATCTGGGGTCTGGTGGCCTGGTGAGCCTCCAAGTCACGCCTCAGCCTTTGGATCTCAGCCTCATGAGCCCTTATCCTTTCCTGCACTTCCTGGGGATTCGCCCCTTGGGTGCTTCGAGGGCGTTGCCTTCCATCGGCCATCGGCTCCTTGCCTGGATTCTCCTTCTTGGGGCCACTTCATCTTCCGAAGATTCGGAATCTCTCTCAGTGTAAGGACCAGAAAATTCCCGATCCTCGGGGATAGGAGCCAAACCTCGTATATAAGGGGGCGATTGCCCTCGTGCTTCACTTCACCCAGTATATCCACTTCCTCCAACCTCGGGGTAAAGGGGCATCCCATAAGGGGGGTTAGTAGTAACAACAGTTGAATATTCATACCCGACGGGTCGAGAATTCACAGGTATATGTACTTGTTGAACTTGAGAATTCGTACCTTGAATAGTCGGGGGAGTCGTCCCTTGTGGCTGAGGTTGAGTTGCCCCTATCTGGGTTTCCGCTTGAGTAGATGCATAAGTTGAGTGGGGAGGAATCTCCACGGTTGATGAAATCACCTGAGTTGTCCCTGATGGTGTTCCCTCCTCCAGAGCGCTAGTTGTTCTCCGTGTTCTCGCCATGGTTGTTGTTCACTTCCCACAGACGGTGCCAAATGTTATGGATAAAAAACTAATATATATAATTGCTGTATTTAATACTAAGGAACGTGAGCTGCGAAGCTCGATTTGACTGCTCTTGTGTTTCGTGACTCAATCTGCCTTAACAAGATGCCTACATACCTTGCTGATTGTCAAGGATCAAGTCAAAAAACGTAGTTCTGATTTGTGGGGTGAGGCCCCTTATATAGATGTTGAGAGTCCTTGAATTGGACTTGGTATAGGAGACTTGGTGGGCAAGTCTCATAATTAGAATGGACTTTGGAGTCCTAGATAGTAGGAAACTGATTCCTTATCCTTTTAGGTCCCTTTGAGGCCAATCTACAAGGATTTATATCCCCACTAGGACTTATCTTAATAGCTGTTTTCCTCCTTTATTTATTAATTACGAAATTAATAAATAATCAGGGCTTTTGGGCCTTCTTTGTTCCATCAGGCCTGATCTGGTCCATCAGGCCTGATTAATGTGTTGACCTTCTTGGTCTGAATGGCATACATCTTCTTATTGGGCCTAGCAGCCCACACCTTGCAATATTTAATTATACAACCAAGATTTATTTATCCCTATCAGTAGTGTTAATCATATGTCTGTTAATTGCAATTCCGCTATACCTGCACCCATGTCTACACCTCCCTCATTTTCCAACATGCCCATAAGGCCTGTGAATGTTATGTCTGCACAAAATTTGAATGCACATATTGCTAATATGCCATTTGCACGAAATATTTACTATGCTGCATTCAGTATGTCTCAAATGCCATTTAGCATGCCATACTGGAATAACATGTTTGCACATAATATGTCATTTCATGTTAACCAACCTATGCATGATAATTCTATAATTACGAATGGTTTTCAAAGCCCTAGTCTAATGACCAAGGTTGAATCTCAATCACCTAAGTCAAATGAGGACAAGCATAAGAAACCTAAAAAGAAGGCTAACAAGGTAGGACCCAAGGAAACTTGGGTACCATAATCAACTTGGTTTGATTTTGATGGTACAGGGAAACAAAAAGAATCTTTGGTACTTGGATAGTGGTTGCTCAAGGCACATGACTGGAGATTCTACCCTGCTCACTGATTTTAATGAAAGAGTTGGCGTAAGTATTATTTTTGAAGATGACAGCAAAGGGTATACTGTGGGATATGGCTTGATTTCTAAGGATAATGTCATCATTGAAGAATTTGCTCTAATGGATGGAATCAAACACAATCTCTTGAGTGTCATCTAACTATGTGAAAAGGGCAACTCAGTAACATTCAACTCAGAAGCCTGTGTTGTTATAAATAAATAGAACAACAAAGTGGTTCTGACTGGAGTGAGAAAAGGAAATGTGTATCTAGTTGACTTCAACTCATCAAGTGAAAATTCTATTACTTGTCTTTTAAGCAAAGCAGATCAAGATGAAAGCTGGTTATGGCACAAGAAATTATCCCATCTGAACTTCAAGACTATGAATGAATTAGTCAGGAAAGATCTTGCAAGAGGCATTCATCAAGTTGATTTCTCAAAGGATGGACTGTGTGATGCATGTTAGAAAGATAAATAAATCAAGGCATCATTCAAAAAGAAGCTTGAATCTACCATTGAAGAACCACTGTAACTATTGCACAAGGATCTGTTTTGACCAGTCAATGTGATGTCAATCTCAAAAAAAAATATTGCATAGTGATTGTGGATGATTTCTCAAAGTTCACTTGGACATATTTCCTAAAATCTAAAGATGAAGCTAGTTAAATCATCATCAATCATATAGGGCAAACCAACAATCATCCTGATCTTAAAGTAAGAAGAATCGGGAGTGATTATGGAACCAAGTTCAAGAATTCTGCAATGAGGTTGTTTTGTGAAGAAAATGGGATCATGCATGAGTTTTTAGCAGTAAGGACTCCACAACAAAATGGAGTGGTGGAAAGAAATAATAGATCTCTTATTGATGCTACAAGGACAATGCTAGAAGAATCAAAGTTACGAACTTAATTTTGGGAAGAAGCTGTGAATACTGCATGCTACACTCAGAATATTTCTTTGGTCAATCAAGCAAAATGCATGACTCCCTATCAATTGTTCAAGAAGAAGAAGCTAACACCAAAAGTTTTTCATGTCTTTGGATGGAAATGTTTTATTCTAAAGAATCAAACTAAGCAACATGGAAAGTTTGATGCCAAAGCAGATGAAGGTATTTTGATGGGTATGTAGTTGGAAAAGCATACAGAGTGTACAATATTAGAACCAACATTGTTATGGAATATGTACATGTTCTGTTTGATTATAAGAAGATTGAAGGACTGCAACATAAAGATTTCCATGAAAGCCTCAAATTTGACAATATTGAGATGATCTGTAATGATAGTGATGATGAAAGTGATCAAGAAACAATTTCTAAGGAAAATGCATAAAAGTCAGCAACAAATGAAGCACAAAATTCTAAATTTGTCCAAAGACAAGGTGCATCATCCGTTGAAGAAAAACTGCATCATCTGTCAAAAGTTAAAATTCAACATCTGTTGAGCCATAAAAAGAAGTTAAATGTCATTTTAGATCACACAGAGAAACAATCCCTACTTCAAATCAAAGATTCATAAACTCGGGGGGAGTTTCTTCTAATCAAAACTCATTCACTCATCAAGACAATAATGGGGCCTCTTCATCTAGAGCTAATCTACCACAACAAAGTAAATGGACTAGAGATCACCCATCTGAACTAATTATTGGTGATGCATCTTCAAGAGTGCAAATAAGGAAAGCAACTCAAGAAGAATGTCTATACAGCAGCTTCCTATCACATAAAGAGCCAAAGAAGGTAGATAAGTTTTGTTGGATCCTGATTGGGTTTTAGCTATACAGGAAGAGCTAAACCAATTTGAGAGGAATAAAGTATAGAAGCTGGTAGCCAAACCTAAAGGCAAGAATCCTATTGACATCAAATGGGTATTTAGAAACAAGATGGATGAAAATGGCATCGTAATCAGGAATAAAGTTAGATTGGTTGCTAAGGGCTGTTGTCAACCAGAAGGAATAGATTTTGATGAGACCTTTTCTCTTGTTGCAAGACTTGAAGCCATCAAAACCTTTTTAGCCAATGCAGCCCATGCCAATTTCAAGATGTTAAGAGTGCATTTCTGAATGGAGATTTGGAGGAGGAAGTCTATGTCAGTCAGCCTCCCTATTTGAAGACCCCAACTTTCCAGATTATGTCTACTATCTTGAGAGCACTTTATGGATTGAAGCAAGCACCTAGAGCCTGGTATGACACTTTGTCAAAATTTCTTTTAGAAAATCATTTCACAAGAGGTACTTTTGACAAAACTCTTTTCTTTAGAAATGTTAACAGCTCTACTATACCTGTTCAGATATATGTAGATGATATTATATTTGTCTCTACAGATGAGAAACTTTGCAAAAAGTTTGCCAAATTGGTGCAAAGTAAATATGAAATGAACATGATTGGAGAACTAACTTACTTTCTTGGTTTACAAGTTAAGCAAGTTAGTGATGGAATATTCATTAGTCAAACCAAATATATTTATGATCTTTTAAAGAAGTTTGACTTAATGGATTGCACATCTACAAAAACTCCCATGACCACTGCCACTAAACTTGAATTGAACACTACTGAAAAGTCTATGGACATTTCAAGTTATAGAGGTATTGTAACGCCCCCAAATCCGGGGTCAGATGATTTGGTCGTCACTATAAAATCTCAATCCAAAATAACCTCTTTAACCAATAAATAAATGCGATCGGAAGATATTTAGCATCTATAACCCCAAACTAATCTAAGATCTTTTAAGGTTACACTTCTTGAAACAAGAATTCCAAATTCCACCAATAAATTTTCACTTTCTGTTAAGACTCTTTTCAATAAATTCCAATTCAATATTAACCCGCAAGTATAACTTCGAAAAGAAGTATACTAGGCCCAACTATAAGATAATGCAATTATAATATAATATAATATTAACAACTTTACACAATAGAACTAACACTAGTTCACAAACCCTGGATCAACCACCTTCCAAAAGCTTCTTCTTTGCTTCCTTGAATTACGCGGCTAAACAGCGCAAGCTAATCCTCACTGGAGGTTGAATTTGAAAATAGGCAAGTATGAGCAGAAGAAATGTTCAGCAAGATCATTATAGCAAATATAAGGTCGTTTTGATATAAAACCGACATCTGCAATGGCGCAGAACATTTTAAAATCATAATTGCTGAAACAGAAAATTTTAGTTGAGGAACCCCAGAATTGGTTCTTTAATTGTATTCAAAACCCTTTTGATATTTTCAAGAAAAATGCTTCAGCAATACTTTGAATCTTGACGAGAATAAAACTCGTAAACAGTGTTTAAGGAAATATCGTAAACAACAATAATATTAAACAATGATTATGGACTGAATCACAACCTTTATTCAAAACCGAACTCTTGATATTAATACTCATATTGTTGTCATATCAAATTAGATATCAATACGAACTTTGATGCTCACAATATCCCATACTGAAGTCAACATCAATCATCTATATGTTAGGGCGAAAACACGCGCTAATATTCACGTAAGTATACGCGTTTGCAAGTAGTATAAGATATAAATCAGATTCGTTCCCACGGAGACTGGTTTAGGTTAAGTTCAATTTATGCACCTATGCAACAATGTATGGTTATCTCTCAATGCTAAGACAAATAACAAATTGGGTTTTGATTAAACTAAGAGATTATACTAAATAACATTAACTAAGAGAATTGAGGTTGAATTACTATATATGACAAACATGGGATTCTAACTTCATTACTACTTCATTCAATAGCCTTATTGTTCTTAACCTTAGCATGTGATGGTGATGACACTAATCAGATAACACGAAACTGATAAACGCCAACTTTCGTTGCACGAGTACCATTCTACCAGACATCCACAAAAGAGATAAAAGCTGAATAGGCACCAATTATATTGAGACCCTATATGTCTATAGAATTTGACAACATAACGGTTTAAACACAAGTTATCTATCTTGATTACATAGGTCAAGTAAAACGGTTAGAGTCACCCACGAATCATGCATACACATACATGAACCTATGCTAGCATGGCAAGTTCTGAACCTCTATATTCACTGTCGCTTCAATAGAGATTAACACGCTATCTTATATGTTAGCTACGCACATAAGACGAATAAGCACAACCAATACTAGGATATCAATCAATCACCACACACCAAGATATCGAAACAAATTAACTATTAAAATTCATAAGTAAATCCGCTAGAACCCCATGGCAATGATTAGCCCATAATCGAACTCATCGTCACCATGGGTTCCAATGAAAGCATGGTATAAAACAAGGTCTTAATAAACTGAATAATAATTAAAGTACGAATAAACGAGATCTAGGTTCAACAAGAATGAAAACGAGCATCCAAAGTTACAACTAATTCAAAGAATCACAAGTTAAAAACAAGATCTTTTTCAGAGTTGTTCTGTGCTTCTAGGTTTTCTCCTTGGTATCCCAATCTTCCCGGATGATGAAAACCCTTTTTTTAAGTATATATACGCCCCTAGTGGAACTGGACCCTTAAAATCGTCAAATTCCACTCAAAAAAGGCTTTTTCAGTGAAATAAGCGACCGGCCGCACCCTGAGCGGCCGCTCAGCTCTGCTGAGCGGGCGCTCAGACGGCTTATGGAAAAAAATTCTGATGAATCTTGTTTTGGCCATAACTAGAGTTCTACTCGTCAGAATTAGGCGATTCCACTGCCCACGTGAAGCTATCAAGATTCTCTACAACCTGAAAATGGCCTTGGCTTCCAATTCTGGTCACTTTTTATCATATTTCCTTTAAAAGCTCTTTTCTTCATATAACTGATACTTGGAATGCAATAACACAAAAACACATCAAAATACCAACAACTTGAGTCCAAAACACCAATTTAAGCTTGTAATAAAGCATTCCAAGTGGATATAAAATCCACTTATCACATCCCCAAACTTGAATCGATGTTTGTCCTCAAGCATAAACAAACTTAAAACTACAAAACAAACCTAATGCATGAATGCAACTACATGAATGCAACTACATGAATGCAACTAAATGATAATGCAATCGATCCCCTCAGAATAACCATAACTAAATGAATTAGCCAATGCCTCTAAGAATGTAATGACTTAAAATAGAGTTCAAATAAATCCCACAAACCAACTCACAAACCTGAAAAGTGCGTGTGTGGAATGCTTAACAGATATCTCTCGATACTAGATCAATAACCATAACTTATCTATCATCGAAACAATCAAAAGCTTATAAATAAAATAGACAATAAACGCATTATGACTCACAACACCTCCTTTCTACTAGAGTTATATAAGGATTCACACTATTATTGAACACATAGCAAAAATGCTTATTTGACCGTGCAATGAATGAGGTCCCAAAAGACTTATGCAATAATACCCATGTAGCGAGCGTTAGGTTAGCGGATCCCAGACTATAAAAGCCTTAGGTCACTAGGAACAAAGTCCCCTAGAACTTAATAACTCGAGTATTAAAGAGCTCACTCTTGACCAATTATGCATAAACACATACTTTTTTTTTCTTTTTTTTTTCTCTTTTCGTTCTTTTTTTTCTTTTTTTTTCAACAATTTCTCTTTTCTGAATGAGTGTGTTTCTCTCCATCTCATTCAACCCTAGACTACTCATAAAAATATGAGCCAGCTACTAGTCATTTGACGCCTAGCCTTACAATAACTAGCAATGAAATCCAAGTTTTTCTCCAGATAAAAAAATTAGTGTTTTTATGTCATTACGAGAATATCACAAATTCTAAATATAACCAAGTGATTAAATCTCAACAACAAACAAGTATGATCATGATCTAGATCAAAAGCAACCCTATAAGACTTTGTGAAAATATTTGTTTCTGGCATGCAAATCAATTCATTAAGACTTAAACATCCCTCTATTCGTCATCACCACACTGAAATCAACATCAACTTATCAAATATCATAGTTCATCTTAAGGGATCATGCTAAATATGCATGCAAATGCAACTATATGAAATAACATAAAAATAAACAAATATGTCCTAAATGAATAATCATGCAAAAATATGAATGAACTACAACTAAACATGCAATATGAATCTATACAGACACACACTACTAATCCTTATATTATCACCCCCAAACTTAAAATTTTCAATGTCCTCATTGAAGGCAATAATAAGGATTTCAGGTATATCTAGTTAGTGGGAGAGTCACCCTCGTCGGGTGGAGGATCAGGTGGCCAATCAACCTCGCCACCAGTGTCTCGAACAACAGTACCGAAAGCGTGTGTCGAATCTGCAGCAAAATGACGGTGAATGCCGTGCATGGCCTCCATACGCCTAATTACTCGCCTGTACTGCTCATCACCAACACCAGTCCTATCAACTACCTGCTGCACATGAGAAGAACCCTCTGTAGGCACTGGAGGATCCGTTCGGCTACCCTCTACATCATCAAAGATATATCCCAACCCCTTGTCAGGGGGTGCACCTAAGAATGAATAACTCAAGTGATCTGTCTTTCAGTTGAGCTCAAATATGGGAGCATCTTCAATAGACGGCTCGAGACGCTCCTGAGAAATTTTCAGCTCTGCTAACCCAAGAGAATCGAATGGCATATCCAACTTCCTCTTCCATGGAGGTGCATTCAAAACCTGAAGTTGCTCTACTTTAAAGCACTCTTCTTCAGCTGTGGGTAACTTTATTTCCTTGAACACATTAAATGTGACCTTTTGATCGTAAACCTTCATCGAAAGCTCTCCTTTTTGCACATCGATCATAGTTCGGCCTGTAGCCAAGAATGGTCTTCCCAAGATAATGGGAATCTTCTTATCTTCCTCGAAATCAAGAATTACAAAGTCAGCAGGAAAGATGAGTTTATCCATCTTGACCAAGACATCCTCCACTATACCTCGTGGATAAGTGATGGAACGGTCAGCTAGTTGCAATGACATGTATGTTGGTTTCGGATCAGGCAGACCAAGCTTCTTGAAGATAGATAAGGGTATCAGATTGATGCTAGCTCCTAAATCACATAAACACTTGTCGAACGACAAGTTTCCGATGGTGCAAGGAATAGTGAAGCTTCCAGGATCTTTAAGCTTCAGAGGCAAATTCTGTTGTAGCACAACACTGCATTCCTCCATTAGAGCAACGGTCTCTAAGTCATCGAGCTTCACTTTCCGAGAGAGAATACCTTTCATAAACCTCGCATAGCTAGGCATCTGTTCAAGAGCTTCAGCGAAAGGTATGTTGATATGAAGTTTCTTGAACACCTCTAAAAACTTCTCAAACTGCTTATCTGGCTTTTTCTTCTGCAGCCTCTTAGGAAAAGGAGGTGGAGGATAGATCTGTTTCTCCCCTGTATTACCCTCAGGAGGAGTGTGTTCCACAGTAGTCTTCCTTGGTTCCACCTCTGCTTCCTTCTACACACCTTTTTTAGCCACAACTACATTTTCTGAAACTTGAGATTTTTCAGGCTCTTCGTCTTGCTGAATTTGGGGGCTTGCAACCTTTCCAGACCTTAAGGTGATGGCATTCACCTGTTCTTCAACTTCCCTCTTGCCTGGATTGGCTTCTGTATCACTAGGAAGCGTTCCTGATGGTCGATTCAATAAGGCATTAGCAATTTGCCCTATTTGGTTCTCCAGAGTCTTGATAGAAACAACCTGGCTTTGGCATATAAGAGCATAGTTTTTGCACATAAGCCTTAACTCCTCCAATTCAGATTTTTCATTCGAAGATAGACCTGCAACATGAGTTTGTTGTTGAAGTTGGAGTTGTTGCTGAAAACCAGGAGGGTTGAACAACTTATTTCCAAACTGCTGGAATGGCTATTGCATCACATTCTGATTGTTGCTCCAGCTGAAGTTAGGATGATTCCAGTTGTTAGGATGATAAGTGTCTAGAACTGGTTGCTGCGATCTCTGAAAGTTGCTCAAAAAGTGAGCTGAGTCACTAGATATAGCGCATTGCTCCGTCACATGCGGACCGACACACAGCTCACAAACACTATTTATCTGTTTAACACCATAGTTAGCTAGAGAATCGATCTTCATAGACAACGCCTCTAGTTGAGCAGTGATAGCCGTAGCTGTATCCACCTCAAGAACTCCTGCTACCTTGCCCTGTGGATATCTCTGGTTTGGATACTGATATTCATTAGCAGCCATCAGTTCAATTAGATCATAAGCTTCCTCATAGCTCTTTGCCTATAATGCTCCGCCTGATGCTGCATCGAGCATGGGTTTAGACTGTGCTCCCAACCCATTGTAAAAATAAGTGATGATCATCCAATCAGGAATTCCATGATGAGGACACTTCCTAAGCATCTCCTTGTAGCACTCCCAAGCTTCACTTAGCGATTCTCCCGTTTGCTGCACAAATTGAGTAATAGCATTCCTTAGTGTAGCTGTCTTCGCCATAGGAAAGAATTTAGTAAGAAACTTCTGAGCAAGATCTTCCCAAGTAGTAATCGAACCAGCTGGTAGAGAGTGTAACCAGCTCTTAGCCTTGTCCCTCAGAGAGAATGGGAACAGTCTCAGCTTCACAGCATCTTCAGAAACACCGTTGAACTTGAAGGTGTCGTATATCTCAATGAAATCCCTAATGTGTGTATTGGGATCTTCCGTTGGAGAACCCCCAAACTGGACTGAAGTCTGTACCCATTGAATTATGCCAGGCTTGATCTCAAAGGTATTAGCCGTGATAGCTGGCCGGACAATGCTAGATTGAATGTCATTGATCTTGGGTTGAAAAAAATCCATCAAGGCTTTCGTTCGTGCTGCTGGATCTCCCATTGTAATGAGTACCTGAAACACAAACAAATAAACCATGAAAGTAAAAGAATCTGAGTCAGTGAACTTTAACGACTGATAGGGATAAATAAGTCCTGATTTTATAATTAATGGGCTGATAGGCCCAATAATAAGATGTATAATATTCAGACCAGAAAGGTTAAGCCTGATGGACCAGATCAGGCCTAATGCAATAAAAAAGGCCCAAAAGCCCTGATTATTAATTAATTTCGTAATTAATTAATAAGGGAGAAATCAGATGTTGAAAAGAGTCCCGATAAGGATATAAATCCTTAGAGATTAGCCCCAAGGGGACCTAAAAGGATAAGGAATCAGCTTCCTACTTCCTAGGACTCCTAAGTCTATCCTAAATCAGAGGCTTGTCCATCAAGTCTCCTATACCAAGTCCAATTCAAGGACTCCCACATCTATATAAGGGGTCTCACCCCACAAATCAGAACTACGTTTTTTGACTTGATCCTTGGCAATCAGCAAGGTACGTAGGCATCTTGTTAAGGCGGATTGAGTCACGAAACACAAGAGCAGTCAAATCGAGCCTCGAAGCTCACGTTCCTTAGTATTAAATACAGCAATTATATATATTAGTTTTAATTCATAACATTTGGCGCCGTCTGTGGGAACAAACGAAACAACAACCATGGCGAGAACACGGAGAACAACCAGCACTCTGGAGGAGGGAACACCATCAGGGACAACGCAGGTGATTTCATCAATCGTGGAGGTTCCTCCCCATTCAACTTATGCATCTACTCAGGGGGAAGCCCAGACAGGGGCAACTCATCCTCAGCCACAAGGGACAACTCCCCCGACTATTCAAGGTACGAATCCTCAAGTTCAACAAATACATATACCTGTGAATTCTCGACCCGTCGGGTATGAATATTCAACTATTGTTACCACTAACCCCCCTTATGGGATGCCCCTTCGCCCTGAGGTTGGAGGAAGTGGATATGCTAGGCGAGGCGAAGCACGAGGGCAGTCACCCCCTATATACGAGGTTTGGGTCCTATTCCTGAGGATCGGGAATTTTCTGGTCCTTATACTGAGAGAGACTCCGAATCTTCGGATGATGAAGTGGCCCCGAGAAGGAGGCGTCCTGGAAAAGAGCCAATGACCGATGGAAGGCAACGCCCCCAAAGCACCCCAAGGGCGAATCCCCAAGAAGTGCAGGAAAGGATCAGGGCTCATGAGGCTGAAATCCAAAGGTTGAGGCGTGATTTGGAGGCTCACCAGGCCACCAGACCCGAGATATCTCCTAGGGGGAGAAATCCTCCTCCTGTCATAGACCTGGATGGTCCGGTAAGAAGAAGGGCTGTTGTCCCAAGAACTGATCCAAGCAATCTCCTTCCCCTTGGAGATCCTGATGATCCAACTCCACCCTTCACAGAAGAGATAATGAATGCCCATATCTCAAGGAAATTCAAGATGCCCACTATCAAAGCCTATGATGGCACGGGAGACCCCGCTAATCATGTTAGGACATTCTCTAATGCACTGTTGCTGCAACCCGTGAATGATGCTATAAAGTGTCGGGCCTTCCCTCAAACCCTGTCAGGTATGGCTCAAAGATGGTACAGTCGTTTGCCCCCAAACTCTATTGGATCGTTCAGAGAGTTAAGTCAGGCTTTTATTAAGCAGTTCATCAGTGGAAAAGTCCATGAGAAAAGTTCAGCATCTCTTATGAGTATTGTGCAAGAAGCTAAGGAATCCTTGAGAGATTACCTGAATCGTTTTACAAAGGAGGCTTTAAAAGTCCCAGACCTTGATGATAAGGTAGCTATGATAGCACTGCAACAAGGAACTAGGGATGAGTTTTTCAAGATGTCCTTGGCCAAACGTCCCCCTGAAAATATGTTGCAGCTCCAAGAGAGGGCAGGGAAGTATATCAAGGTTGAAGAAAGCATGAGGAAGACCGTAGTAAGTAATGAGCCCACTGGAGGCAAGAAGCGGAAAACTGATCTGGAGTATATCGCTAAGGATAAGTATCCTAAAACCGAACAAAACCCTGATTCAACCCCCAAGAAGGGAGGACCTGGGCAAAAGTTCACCGAATACGCTAAGCTGAATGCTCCCAGAAGCCAGATCTTGATGGAGATCGAGAAAGATCGAGATGTTCGTTGGCCTAAGCCCTTGAAGGCCGATCCAGCCAAGCTAGATAAGAGCAAGTATTGCAGGTTTCACAAAGATGTTGGCCATGACACCGATGAGTGTAGGCAATTGAAAGATGAAATTGAGTTTTTGATTCGAAAAGGAAGATTGAACAAGTATACTGGAGATGGAGGGGACAGAAATAATAATGGAAGGAAGAACTTTGAAGATCGTAGGAGGGACCAAGACGAAACCCCCAACCTAGAGGACCAGTTATAAACACCATTTATGGAGGGCCGAGACCTCGAGGGCCTGTGATAAACACGATCTTTGGAGGTCCAACTGCTGCTGGATTGTCCAAAAATTCCAGAAAGGCATATACTAGAGAGGTTATGCATATTGTTGGAGAAGCCCCGAAGAGGGCCAGGACAGAAGTAACATTGGCTTTTGATGATTCCGACCTAGAGGGTGTGAAGTTTCCCCATGACGACCCGCTGGTCATAACGCCGATAATAGGAAATAGCCCGGTTAAGAGGGTCCTTGTGGATAATGGTGCTTCTGTGGATATCTTGCTCCACGACACCTTTCTAAGGATGGGGTATAACGACTCCCAGTTGACACCAACCGACATGCCGATATATGGATTTGCTGGAGTAGAATGTCCTGTGGAAGGGATAATTAAATTGCCAACCACCATAGGTACGGAGCCAAGGCAAGCGACTCAGATGCTGGATTTCGTGGTGGTAAAGGCTAGTTCAACTTATAATGCTATCATGGGGAGAACAGGGATACATGCCTTCAAGGCAGTCCCCTCTTCCTACCATTCAATCATGAAGTTTCCCACCCGAAACGGGATTGGAGAAGAGAGAGGAGATCAAAAAATGGCTAGAAGCTGTTATGTGGCCTCTTTGAGGGCAGATGGAGTCGGGGGGCAGGTTCTTCCTATTGAAGATATGGATGTTCGAGAAAATGATGAGAATAGAGGAAGGCCAGCAGAAGAATTGGTTTCGGTTCCTTTAGATCCCAAGAATCCTGAGAGGATGACTTTCATTGGAGCCACATTAGAGGAGCCCCTTAGAGGGAAGTTAGTGAAATTTTTGCAAGAAAGTAGTGATGTGTTTGCATGGTCAGCAGCTGATATGCCAGGCATAGACCCGGAGTTAATTACTCACAAGTTAAACGTGGATCCAAGCCGGAAGACAGTAAAACAAAAGAAAAGAAATTTTGCCCCGGAAAGACAAGAGGCTATAAAGCAGGAAGTGGAAAAGCTCTTAGAGGCTGGTTTCATTGAGGAGATTCAATTTCCGGAGTGGTTAGCAAACCCTGTAATGGTGAAGAAGGCTAATGGAAAGTGGAGGATGTGTATAGACTTCACTGATCTGAATGATGCATGCCCCAAAGACTGTTTTCCGCTGCCTAGAATTGATACTTTGATTGATGCCACCGCTGGACATGAAATGCTGAGTTTCATGGATGGGTTTAGCGGATACAACCAGATCAAAATGCATAAGGATGACATTCCAAAGGTATCATTTATCACTGACTTTGGTGTTTATTGTTATCTTGTTATGGCGTTTGGTCTCAAAAATGCAGGAGCAACCTATCAAAGGTTGGTAAACAAAATTTTTAAGGATCTTATTGGTAAGACAATGGAAGTCTATGTTGATGACATGTTAGTCAAGAGTCTAGTAAAGACTGATCACATAACCCATTTGAGGGAAGCTTTTGAGGTCCTGAGGTACCACAAGATGATGTTGAATCCTACGAAGTGTGCTTTCGGAGTAGGATCTGGAAAATTCTTGGGATTGATGGTCTCAAAAAGGGGAATTGAGGCTAACCCCGATAAAATCAAGGCGATCCTGGACATGGAACCACCAAAAACCATCAAGGATGTCCAGAAGCTCACAGGAAGGGTCGCTGCGCTAGGACGATTCATCTCCAAGTCAGGAGACAAGTGCTTGTCATTCTTCAAGTCATTAAAGAACATTAAAGACTTTGTATGGAGTGAGGAAAATCAGAAGGCATTTGAAGGGTTAAAGAAGTATATGGGCCAGGCCCCGTTGTTGGCCAAGCCAGTCCTGGGTGAAGTTTTATTCTTGTACTTGGCTGTTTCAGAAAGCGCCTTGAGCGCGGTGTTGGTTAAGGAGGAACTGAAAGTCCAGAAACCCGTATACTATGTCAGCAAAATTTTGCATGGTGCTGAGTTGAATTATTCAGCCATTGAGAAATTCGCTTTAGCCTTGGTAATGGCTTCAAGAAAGCTGCGTCCTTATTTTCAAGCTCACCAAATTGAAGTGCTAACAAATCAGCCACTGAGAAATATCATTCACAGTCCCAAGGCAAGTGGGAGACTGATTAAGTGGGCAATAGAGTTGGGAGAGTTCGATCTCAAGTATAAGCCACGTATGGCCATAAAAGCCCAGGCACTAGCTGACTTCGTGGTGGAATGTACCATACCCAACCAAGAAGTCGGGGGGCAGGAAGATACCACACCTCAAGACAAGGGAGTCGACAATGGGGACAAGGAGAAAGAATATTGGGTTCTCTATTTTGATGGAGCATCAAAAACAAATTCCAGTGGAGCAGGGTTGGTTTTGCAAAGCCCTGATGGATTCTTAATTGAGTATGCCATGAAGCTAGACTTCCCAACCACAAACAATGAGGCAGAGTATGAAGCCCTGATTGCTGGCCTTGGTCTAGCTGGGACACTTAGAGTCAAAAACTTAAAGGTCCGTGGAGACTCGAAGTTGATCATATCCCAGGTAAAGGGAGAATTTGAAGCAAGGGATGATACGATGGCAAAGTATGTTCGCCTAGTAAGGGCTGTGATGACCCAATTTAATGAATGCCATGTTGAACACATTCCAAGGGAAGAAAATGCTAAAGCAGATGCGCTATCAAAGTTTGCTTCATCTGAGATTGAAGAAAGTTCAGGAAGTGTGTACTTCCGTGTTTTGAAGACACGAAGCATAGATATTAAGCTTGTGGCTCCCGTAGGCTTGGGGACGTCATGGATTGATCCCATCAAGGCTCACATTCAGACCGGTTGGTTGCCAAGCGATACAATTGAGGCACGGAAGTTAACTGTTCGAGCACTAAGGTACTCTTTGATAGATGGGATTCTATATAAAAGATCTTTCGTGGTTCCTTACTTGAGGTGTCTCAGGCCCGATGAGGCACGCTTAGCTCTTGAGGAAGTGCATGGAGGTATTTGTGGGCAACACTTGGGGGGCAGGGCCTTGGCTCATAAGATAACTCGTTTAGGCTTCTATTGGCCAGAAATGATGGCTGATGCCAAAGAATATGTAAAGAAGTGTGATCGTTGTCAGAAGCATGCACCAGTCGCCAGACAACCCCCCGAGATGCTGACCTCTATCAACTCACCTATTCCCTTTGCTATGTGGGGGATGGATATTCTAGGGCCTTTTCCTATGGCCACAGCACAAAGGAAGTTTCTGATTGTAGCCATTGATTATTTCACCAAGTGGATCGAAGCCAAACCTTTGGCCAAAATCACAACTAAGCAGGTTGCACAATTCCTGTGGG